>NW_009260768.1:969871-983543 GCF_000687185.1 Egretta garzetta
TCCCTACTAGATCTAGGCTTACTTAGCAACTGGTGCTTTCCTTTTGTGAAGGTATTTTTACAGTGTTAATGCTACTTCAGTCCTCTTTGACAAACCTAAACAGGTCTCCCTGCAAGGCTTTTTCTCAGGGTCTCCAGATTTTTTTTGCACCTCTTTCCTGCACCCTCTGCAGCTTTTTTCCCACACATCTGTTTTAAAATCTGGATACCAGAATGGGATCAATCTCCCCAACACTCACCAAGAATGTACATAATAAAAAAGACACAGGCCACATTGCGGGAAAGCCGTCAGCACACTGCAGTGACCAATATATAATATATCAACCCGAGCTGCAAAGATCTAAGCTTTATTTAGTATCTTTTATGAGCTGTTGCTACGGAAATGGACCTCCCGAAATAAAAGCTGTGGTCATTGATGGTCTATATTCACAAAATATCGGTGGAGCTGTTACAAATATACGCTTAAATACAAAAGTTAAGGAAAAGAATGGCAAAAATAGAAAGCGTCAGGGGAGGATATGACTAAATCTTGCTGCTTTGTGTCTATAAGCTGCTGCTTTATCACTTTTTTTCCAAATAGGGACCTCAAAAGTTATCAAAGGTCTTTTGGGATAGCTAGTTTTGTGCAGGCTTGGCTTGTGTTAATGTTTTGCATTTTGGTTTTGGCTCCTCTGGTGGGTGGGAAGTCTGTTAGCATTTTTCATTGATCTATTATTCATGAGATCTGCCAATGATTCGGCCAACCTAAAGCCTGGGCACTGCTGTGGGGTTACTGTTTAGTCTATTGAGGTATAACTCGGATCCGTCTTGCCTTTCCTTTCCACTGAAGCTGGCCATCGTGGCCGGCTAAGCTGGCGGAACGGTAAACGACAACTATTACAAACGATCGCTGGTGGTTCCTTGGACACCCAGAGAGCTGAGTACATTGAATGGGGCAGGACGTTTCTGGCTTCTTGAAAATATTTCCATCACATGGCTTTGTAGGTAACTGACAAATATACTTAACGAACCACTGCCCCATCCAACTAAGCTGAGCAAAGACTGTTAAAATTTATTACATATTTCTCCTACCACAGTATTTCCCTTTCCATTTTTGTTACTGACAAAAATACTTTCATCTCAAAGTAGGAGAATAGCCTTCCCTTTTCTAATCAGCTCCTGCTTTACATCAAATTAGGGACTACATCTAAAACAAATAAGGGGAATAACGGTCCATTTTTAATGGTACTGGTCACATTGGGAGGCTTCATATTCCTCCTGCAGCCATCAGGCTTCTGACTCTGAATGGCATATTTGGGTTACTTGTATATCCCCCTGTACAAAATTTCTAAAAGCCATTTTGTTACCAGTCTGATGGAAACAAAAGATCAAATAAACTACTGAATACAATCAATACAGGACCACACAAATTGAAATTAAAGGATTCATCTCTACTTGCCCTGAAATTACCACTTTCGTGTTAAAGCAGACATAGAAAATCTATGTTAACTCCTCTTCAGGAGCTGGCCCAAAACAGAAGGAATCAAAATAAAGTCCAGCACTTTCCTTAGCAATCCCAAATACACTGGAGACAAATAATCCGCAATTTTCACCTTCACATTGTTTGCGAATGGTGGATTCGGCCTTTGCAAATGTTAGCAAAACTTCTAGCATGTACATGGAATAATTCAGCAAAGAAATTGGTCCCAACCATCATCAGAGCAGTGAGAAAACAAACACAAGTGGATTAACATAATTGCTTAATCAACAGCATTCAGTGAAGGGCCTGCAAGTGTGCTGAATTAATCATCTCATTGTGAGGTGCATTATAAGTAATGAACATAATGAGAACTTTGCACAGCTGGGAACTATTTTAATCCATTAACAAGCAAAATAAATAGGTCTAGAAAAACAACATTTCATATTTTTTTTTGCTCTATAACTAGCCTTGATATTGAATTTGGGGGTTAATTTAGAGAAATTAAAGGAGGAATCATCTTCCAAACCTTCTGCCTCCCCAGCTATGAATGACAGCTCCCTTTGTAGGAATATATTCCCTCAACCAACAGCAATGGATTCTACATTTCACTGGTCATTGTAGTATTTTTAGTGAAATCGGTAGGTTTTCACTGGGAATGCTGCACAAAATGTTCTGCGTGTTGCGTTGACAGGATAGAGCCAAATCCTTTCATCAGGCATCATGGTGTTGCTGAAGGTGAAGATCTGCAAGGAGGTTTGAAGACCATCTTTTCTTCCCTGTATATGTATTTTAGTCCAGTTAGAAGGTTGGTGGCCTCCACCTTGACCCTCCTGAACAAAAGATGAAGCTGAATCTTTAATGTTTCAGACATTGAAGTGGTGTTTGCATGGACTGTGACTCCTTGGGAAAGGATAGATGGGGACAAGGAAAGCCCGGGGGAAAAAAAAGAAGCACAAAGCTATTTCATGTGCTTCAGGAGAAGAACATAATGTGGAAACAACATGAGTCTGATGCACTTTGCATACATCTCCAAATGGTGGTGTCAGTTTAGGTCCCACAAGTTCTCCTTTCACACCAGCTGTGACTGCTGAAGCCCTGCTAGTTTGACTCAGTCCAATGTGCGTGAATTTATTGTACTGGTTTTTAAAGTCTGACTTCTTCAAAGGAAATACTTGTCCACAGTCATCACTGGCCTGTGATGACTCAATTGGTCGCAGACTGGCAAGAAAAACCAACTTACTCCAAGGGATTTAGGAGACAAAGTGCTCCCTTCTGGCTGTAACCCATACATCTCTGTTCCAGTCCTCAAGGGTCACTGTTGGAGGACTACGCAACATCACCTCCCCTGTTCCAGCTGGCCAATATTTCACTAGATTACTTAGGTAATAGCAAATGTGGACATATAAACCATAATAATATTCTCCATTTTTGTCAAGCATGATTTTCTCCTTTAAGAGCATGAAAATGAAGACAAAACACATCGAAGCAGGATAAAGCAAATAGTCCTCAGCGTGTTCCGTGGTTTGGCAAACATCGCCAAGGGAAATTTCTTATCTGTAGACATCCTCCTCCAAATCCATGCTGTCTCCTCCATGTGGTGTGTTAAATACTGCAAAAATCCTGAGCTGATCCTCACACAACTGATAAGGAAAATGTCAGTGGTGGGGTTATTTCAAACCCCCCCCTTCCTGAAGTGGGATGTTCCGAAAGGGATGCTATCCAGTCTGGAAATGCCTGAGGAAAGTACTTAATGCACGAGCTTTGAAAGAAAACAGAATTACATCTTGATCACCATACTGATTTTCTTTTGGCTACTGAAATCAGGAAGGAAAAGATTTTTTTTTCTTATTTGGGAACAGTTGGCAAACAAAATCCCCAAATAACCAGAAGGCTAAAACTGGTTCTCAGTAACAAATACTAACTCTTCACAAAACCCATAATTTTAGAGACAATCTTTACAATATTCCTCTTATTGGATGTACATATATAGAGGGAATCTCTTCTCAGAATGTGTTTATGGCTATTATGATTGGTCTTCATGAAAATGTGGATTAAAAAATCATCTGAAGAGTAAGTTAGGTTTATAGTAACCATTCCTCAGGTCAAGACAGATCATTTTGGATCACTTTATCCCCGTCACAAAGATCAGTTGACCCAACTGAGCTTTGTGATGGGGCTTTCTTGGATGTTCTGACGCTCTGAAATGGAAAAAAAAAAATATTTTGGCTTTTCATTCAGATTTTGGGTGCTGTTAGTGGAAACAAAGAGTGCAAAGCAGTTTATCGCAGCTAATAATCTCTTCTAAAGCAGCTTTAGGAAATGTTATCAGCTTGGAAAGACTGATAAAATGTAATGTTACTACCATAAAATTGTCTTACAAGTAGGCTTCTATGTTGGTAGACAAGCGTAAAATGAAGGAATAAATAAAGATGGGAGTGAAGGAGGTATCTGCTTTGGAGGAAGACGTGCTCTTCTGGCAGTCAAGGATAAGTTCCCTCTGCATGCATTGCAGTCTTTCATTCCACCTGAAAAAATGCTGCGTGCGCAAACCTTCTGCTTACAAACCCAGTACCCAGCCCAGACACATCTCCCACCGAAACCAGATGGTACGGAAGATGCCAGGTTGCATATGCAGCTGTATTAATGGTGACAAGTCGTGTGCAGGATGCCGAATGCAGGCTGTCTGCATTAAGCACAGAAGAGAGGCTCAAACTTTAAAAATCCTCTAAAAATGAGTTTCCCCCTCACTTTTGCAACCTCAGCACCTGAAACTCAAGTAACAAAAACTAGGTGTTAAATTTGGCATTTGAGCAACGCTTCCTACTTTGCAGCCAACCCCCAGGCTTTAAAATTTGCTTTAATTTTACATGAGAACAAAACCCAAACTTGTAAAATATTCTCACAAAATAGAACGGTGTCAGACCATATGTTTGGGGATGGAAAGGGACAGGGTTTAAATGCCATATTTTATTTCTCTGACTGGAAAAGGCAAGGCCAGAATTTTTTTCCCCATAAAGATTTTAATTAAACTAGGATGCTGTCCCTAAATATTTAGAATTGGCAAACCAGAGTATTTTGGTAAGAGGATATTTAATAAAATAGCATCTAATAATCTCCAGAAGTTTGTTCCAAAAATCAGTTACACGCACAGTGATGTGTGGAACTTGCCACACTTCAAGTTACGCTCGTGCGTCTTTCCACAAGTAGGTGGAGAAATATTTGGGAATACTGATTGTCTTAAAGCTGCATGCCTGCTGAGCCTGGGCTAAGAGCGTTTTACATAATTAAATCTTAAATCTCTTTTATTTAAACATAACAGGAAAAGAGAGGAAAAATGCCTGTAGAGAAGCTGTTGCACTTTCTTGTGATGTGCAATGAGGAATTGAAAGGTTGTTAGCCCGGATTTCACTGTTTTTCTTCCATGTGGTAGTCTGAGGTTAAATGCTTATAAAACTGAAGATTCTTCTCTTGGAGAATAAATGCTGAAACGATCTCACCAGGACATGTGAAAACTGTAGTTATAGATAATATATAGGTAGTAGATTCTTGGCCAGGGTAAGGTGTTCTGTTGGTGTTCATAAAAATCAAAGGCAAGAATACATCCAGTTTACAGACGAACTCAACTACTGATAGCAAGCATCTTAAGATATTTCATTTTGTGAACAGGCCAAGTAAGGTGCCTTGTTTGCAATGCAAGGGTCCATTCTGTTCTGTGAAAAGGAAAATACTAGGAAACTAAATGACAAACTTAGCACTTATTGCATCTTTTTTTTTCCATTTTCAAAGGACCCCAGAGTTGTGCAGGAACAATATTAAAGTATCACGATGGGGAACAAGGTCTAAAAACTCAGATTGTTTCTTCCAATTGTTTCTTTTGCTCCAAGACCCAGCTGGCATCTCTGCAGCCACCAAGATATTTGGTGCAAGCTGTGCCAGAGAACCAAGTCAGCCCGCAGAGGGATTGGGAAAGACCAGGCTGCCCTCAGAAAGCCTCTTATTTCACTGCTGTTCCGAAAGAGAAGGTCTCAGAACTGCGTGCCTTCTGCTGAGCCAAGCCATTGCACGTGGGGTGGCAGGTCAGTACGGTCCATGGGGTGCATTTGGAGGCTGCTAGTGCTGCTGGACCATTTGCAAGCTCGTTTGGTTTCTGTAAATGCTGGGGTGCTCCTGCCCATGATGCTTCCACAGGCACAGAGAACTGGGGAACAGCACACTAATAATAGGAAACCGCTGCTGAGATTTTAGCATTTTCTTCACATAGATCCTTCTGTAAGGCTGGGAGATACTTGCTCATGACTTGGTTGTGCTCTTACTAATGACTAGAAAGGGGCTGAGCTGCTTGCAGTTACTCCGTTGTGATCTGGACTTGAGGATTGAGGTGGGAAGGGAGATCATCTCCTGCTCTAGTACTGTTTAACACTGATATGTTGTGATCTGGACTTGATCTCCCTTCCCACCTCAATCCTCATCTCCTGCTCTAGTACTGTTTAACACTGATAATATGGGTTGGAGACATTTTCTGAACATGTGTTCAGGGAACCAGTACAAACTGCATATCCCCATCCTCATGCCTTGCCTCGGAGGCAGAACCTTTACGTTAGTGTTGTTGGAGTATCTCAACAGAAAAGTGCTCTGTCTTTTCCCCCCATTTCTGATTTGAGCAGAGACTGCTGATTTCGGGGTCGATCCCGCACTCTGGTGTGGATCAGTCAGGAAGGAAACTTGCTACCATGGCAGGTTCCAACAGTAAACCTGTGAGCTCAGTGCCATACATCCACCCGAGAGGTAACCTTTACGTTAGTGTTGTTGGAGTATCTCGACAGAAAAGTGCTCTGTCTTTTCCCCCCATTTCTGATTTGAGCAGAGACTGCTGATTTCGGGGTCGATCCCGCACTCTGGTGTGGATCAGTCAGGAAGGAAACTTGCTACCATGGCAGGTTCCAACAGTAAACCTGTGAGCTCAGTGCCATACATCCACCCGAGAGATGTATTTATACTAGAGGATGCAGAATTTTGCTCATCACTGCCCTCTGCGTATTTCTTAAATGAAGACTCCTTGCATGGCTGCACCTTCTTGTAAACCTTTCTCATAAAAAGACTCCCCAGCCTTTCTTACCCCCTTCCCTCTAGATTTTTTTCCCTTCCTCCTGCAGGCTCGTGGCACTTCATCTCAGCACTGGGGCTGTGCCTGGTGAGGCCTCGCAGAAGGCCCATCCTTTCTGGCCCACGGTCACGTTGCTGAAAAGCATGCCTCTGCCGAGCCTCCGAGCTGAGCTGAAGGCGGATATGAAGTCAACAAGTATAATATGAAAATAAATAAAAATCCAGTTCAAACAAACCACTTGCCTCAGTAAATAGCTTCTGGCCCACTTTCAGGACTGCCCAGCAAATCTTCTTAGCTATCTTGTTTTCAAACAGCTTGAAGGCCTAATCCTTCAAAGCTTACCTTGTTTTGGAGCACTTAATTCAGCTCACAGAGAAATTACTCAGACATTATTGTGTATCGATGATTCATGATGGCTCTGCTGGAAAATGAAAGCTAAGGAGTCTAATCAATAAAATAATTTTGTCTCTTTGAACTAGTTCCAGGTCAATTTTTCTTGGCAGTTTTTTCACTTCCTGAATTATACTGACCAAAACCATGAATAATGATCTAAAATTACACAATATACAGAAACCATCTGTTAGATAGAAACTGGAAGGGTGATGTCATCAGGCTACTTCTAATCTGAAGCTTGTATGTTGCCAGTGATGATGTCACAGGCTTGGCAACTCCCTGGTTGTGTTGGTTAAGCATGAGTAGCAAAGCAATTTTTTTCCCCAGTTTCTACCAAAAGAATTCACTTGTGCTCATTATCTATGGAAGAAATGGAAGTCCTATGCACTTACATAATTTATCCTATTGGTAGGATGGTGGTGTTAATGGAACCATAATTCGTTTAGAGCCAGCTCATCAACAAACTAGAGCCAGACCAAAGTGTCTCGGACTTTCATGACATTCTCCCCTACAGGTTTAATCCTGATCTAGGATTAAACAGGGTTTTAACAGGTTGGCCTGGTTAGGTGTGTTTCAGGCATGTCAGATGCATGCAGAAGAAACTGCTGGTTCCAGATGGTGTCCTGGATACTCTGGTTTGATTCCAGTGAAAGCTCCATCAGGCCTCATACACTGGATTAAGTCCAGTCACACTGAGGATAACAGCAAAATTCCATATAATTTAAATGCAATGAGCATTCTGGGATGAAATTCTTTCCCCATCTCAGTGATAACGTAGCAGAACATGGTAAGCTGGAGCCAAAGCTTATCTACCAGTGGTTTTTGACTGACAGTATCCATTGCCAGGTGCAAGGGAGCATTAAGGACTTCCACAGGGTGCAGAACTGTGGAATAACTTGTCCTTTTTGAAGGTTCCAGTCTGATCTCTGCTGGAGAATGTATCAAAGACTGAAGCATGAAGCTTGCTGTCCCTTTCAGATGTCACCTGTTATTACCACCTTGACATCTCTTTGAAATGACTGTTTCCTCTGAGGGTTCTCCCTTCCTGAACATCAGAGATGGTGTCTCCTACCACCCAACGGTGTTCAGTTGAATGACAGCGAATAGAGATTGTGCCTCATCTTTGCTGTCATTGAACCTAAAACCCTATCTCTCAGTGACTTCTAGGAGAACACCAGCATGTTAATTTTTAGAACATAAGCAATCATTAGCATCTGGTGTTTCACAAATTCTCCTAAGATGGTCTTTAAAAGATCTGAGTTTCATTTAAACTTTGTATAGAATCTCACTTAATCTGTGCTTGTTTATCAAGATGTATGATTTAATTGCTCTAAGTGCCTGAAGATGTATTTCTAGTTAGATGGAAATCTGTAAACAATCGGGTTTCTTATTGTAACATTATTTTCATTCTGCCTTTAGGACTTCATAAGATAATAAAATGTTGGAGTTTCTTTCTAAATGCAACAGTCCTATGCATGTCACTTTTAAGCAAAGTTCAGTCACAAAATTCCTATGTTTTTTTTAAAGCTAAAGCAGCTACTTCTGACTTGCAAGTACAAATTCCCATCAGCTTCCATAGAATAAATTGCCCCACAAACTCACTGGTTGTTACTGGAAAAAAACCTGAAAGTGCATTCAATTAATTTAATATTGCTTTGAATGTTTTAACATCAGAATTCAAGTATAAATCCATGCACAATTCTCTGTACAACAGCTGAAACAAGATTTTGGGAATATCTCACTTCGCTATTTCTGTCCGCTATTTGCTCTGTCGAGACCTTCTGCATTTCAGCCCTCTCAAGCACAAATTGCCCACGGGCTCTCTAGTGATAAAAATACATTATGGTTTTATCTGTGACAGATATAAAGTTAATCATTTTTATGTACAGATGGATTTTATGTCCTCCAAGATAGCCACTGTCACAAGGATGTGAGGTATTTCTGCTGCCTTTTCAAAGCAACAAGTAATAACTTCTGCGAGATGAGTATGTGTATCCAAATGGATGGCATGGTTCTATGGCCCCCAAATCTATAATGTAGATATCGCCAAATGGTGATGAATTACATTTGACTGTGACAGAGCCAGCCTCATTATTTCTCATTTTAAAAGGCAAGGAAGAATTAAAAAGGTCAATCTTGAATCAGAAAGAAAGGTAGGGCTGTGCTTTCTTCCCTGAAGGAAGCACGATTTGCAATTGCGTAGCAAGCTCAGCAGTAAATTCACCATTTTCTGTGTACCCTGCTAAAGCCCAGAAGCATCTAACCTAAGAGCTTGCCACTGAATCAAGGCTTTTGTTAAAGTCCTGTTGATGGAAATCTCTGCTCCCACTGCCCCGGCTTACTGGATCTCCCTGGCAACCGCACAGTTGATGCCTGCCCAATATTTTCGTTGGCAGTCCATCAAAGCATCCGAGAATGTGCAAAGGTTGGGGCAAGAGAGGCAATCCCTGCTGCCTCCAGATACCAGCTCCCGTCTTGCTTTGTTATGGGAAGCCACCAGCTGTATTCCAGACAAGGGCTCGGTCAGCGAGGGTTTTCTTTGCCTTCTCCTACAGTTGTTTACCATGTATCCTTCGTAAAGAGGTTTTATTTTTTTGTTTTGTTTTGTTGTTCACTTGAACGCTGAAAAAGACTTGGAAAAGAAATCTCAGGTTTTCCTTCCAGAGCTTACGGTCCCTGATTTCCACCCAATCTCTATCAAAGGATCAGTACAGGGAATCTCACCGACACGTATATCCCTAGGGGATTACCATAGCAAACCCTGTCAGGCACCTTTACAATTTAATGTAATTTTGACAAATGAGAGCGGCCCTATGTTTACAAAACAATTTTATCTGACATTCACACATTCACATGTTGCTTTGGCTTAGATGAGAGATACACTGGAAGGATACTTAGGTTACAACAACCAAACTGTGTCAACAGGCTTGTGTTACATCTGCAATACCGGATCAGATTTGAAAAGAACCTTGACTAGGAAGGAAGCCCGGATTTGTTTTAAAGTCTGGCAAATTTGAAAGACCCGCTTTAACAGCAGTAGAATAATAAATACCTTTCAAGCATACTATATATTTAAGGGATACTGTCAAGTTGATTTAGGCCCCAAATTTAGGTTTTCTAAAATGAAAGAAGAAAAGGAAAATTGGGGTTTTTACAATGTAAGATTGTTACTTTTTATAAAATATTTAGACTCGCATTCTACAACAGCTTTTCATAGACACAGTTAACATTATGCGTGTGAATAAACCCACTTTGTTCGGTGAGGTTACTCAGGTAGGTAAAGTTTAGATTTTACATATTTGGCCTTAATGTTTCAGCGTGAAGTAGGAGCTAGTATTACCCCAGCATGTTACAAACCTAGCCGTTCAGAATGTCAAACCGATGGGTGCTTCCGAATGCTACAGCTTTCGGAATACCGCTCGGAAATAATATTGGAGACTCTCCCGTCTCCTACGTGTCTCCCCCTGTTATTGTGGCCTTCCCAGTTCAGATTAGATAAAGTAGGCACGGTAGGAAAAGGAATTTCATTGCTATGTTCTCTCTCAGCTGGGTGAGATTGAGAAAAATAGGCTAAGAACCGTAAACAGCATGGTGGACTTCTACGGGCCCTCTATACAGAGCTGATTTTTACCAGAGGAGCTCTGAAATTATCATCTTTGCTAGTGGGCAAACATAACCTCCTAGAAATGGGAGCCTGAAATGCCGTGCTGTTTCAGGTCACTGATGCTGATACCCCCAGCACTGGCACACAGTTCTGGGCGCTAAAATGCCATACAGATAGCCAGCTATCGATTAATTAAAGCAAACCCCTACTCTGACTGCAATGCCCTCCCCTAACGAGGATCTTCTGTGTTCTTCCTAATAGAGACAGCAGCAGAGAGCATTATTCTCCTCCTTTTTTTTTTTTTTTAATTTTTTTTTTTCCTTTGCAAAGAACTTTTGATTATCTTTGATTTCTACCACCCAGAAAAACGGGAGAAAATGCTCATCTTAATTTCCCTTTCTGGAGGAGGGAAGAGAAATATACATCTATAAATCTGCAGCCCATTCGGGACTTCAAATGCTTCACTTATCTGGTATTGTAAACTTGGAGCTGTAGAGTAATACTCACCAGACAAGTCATAAATCATGACTAAAGACAGGTGCAATAAATACCAGTGTCAAAAAGTTACAAAGTAAAATTATATTGTTTTGACAAGACGTCCAGATGCGTTGACAACAGAGCAAGTAAATGGTCTTTCTCTGAGAGTCTGTATTAGCACAGAGGAGGCCGAGGAAGAAAAAAGAATCTAAAAGACCCAAGAAAAATAACCCCAAAGCTTAAAGGCTTATCATGAAAACTATGTAACTACTGCAAAACACCTACGAAGACATTCATTTTCTACACAACTCTTCCTCTTCTTTCTCCAGCAATCTATCCCAATTGAGTGCATCTCCTACGCATTTTTTTCTGGTTTTCTTTGCTATTTTAGGCAAACACTGATTGACAAACAACTATTTATCTTTTTTTTTCACTGCACAATATCCACATATATTCTGCTTAACTAGGTATTCCTGTCATTGCAATAGCATTCAAATAGCTTTAAGATATTTAATGTTACTGCTCCTCATCACAAGATACGAGTTGTTCTACATACAAAAAGATGGGACAGAAAATCCATTTCAGCTCACCCTCCCTGTTCAAGAATTCAGCCGTGTGCTTAAGTATCTTTGGGAACAGGGTTGGGATTACTCCTAAATTTTGTGTTAATGTGGGGCTTTCACGATTTTCTGAACTTAGGCCAGAAGGTTTGGCAACTTTCAGTTTCAAATTTTAAAAGATTAAATTTATCAAAGATCAGCGAGAGGTTAATATGGAAGGTGTTATCTTCTAAAACCCAACCAATTGCCCCAACCACAAGACCACACCTAATTCCTTGCTTGCATGCCATCCTGCTGATGTTGGTGACGGATATGCCAGGATCTTGGATCTTTTATTTTCTGTCATTTGCATGTATTTGGTAGAACTCTCTTTTGCAATGTTTTCAACAGAGTGTTCTTGCTTAATTCGAGCAACAGTTTTGGAATTAACATTGTGATTTTTCTTTTTTTATTATTTTTTTGCTGCCTGTATTTTACTGTTAAATCCTGAGGAGACTTCTCTTCTTGGTAAGGATGAGCACTCCAGAAGTCTTCCATGTGGTATGTTCATTAGTGGAAACACCCTAGTACTACCTCCCCAGGAGCTGCTAGACATGTATTATGTGGCTGAACTAACAGAGCCACCCCTGTACAGTGCTGCCATGCTCAGCCCTCCTGAGAAGTGAGGGCATTAAACCAGGTGGAGCTTTCTACAGTGCGGTTCAACTTTGCTGCGGTCCCTGATTTAGCGAAGGTATTTGCGCACGCCTTCACATTTTTCCAAGCGTATACCGATTTACTCAATTTTCCCCCGAGATAAATTTCAGTGGCAGAATCTTAGTATCGAAAGCAGATCTTGGTATTTCTGCTCAGCTGAAACTTTCACCGTGTTTATGAGAAACTTGGCCTATGGAAGGATGATGCTTTTGACTCCCAAAACGGGGTTGGACTGTAGATGGTGGTAGGACTGTTGAGGCTTGGGCTGCCAGGCCAGACATCAGCACCCTGTAAAACCAAGCCAATATGTTTCTGTTGAAAGGAATGCGCTACCATAAATGAAGGCACTTGAAGGTCAAAGGTCATTGGGAGTAATTAGCCCAGGCCATTAAAGGAAGAATAAAAATCATGTTTTACAAGCTGATAGAAAAGAAAGTTAAAAATATGCCTTAGAGAAAAAAAAAATTCCAGCACCACATGGTTGATTGTGTGCATGCATGTGCACATGCACACGTGAGTAAGGACACGCACACAGATATTTTCTTTATGAAAATCTGCTTCTGGCCCCCTCTATGTATACATGGTCCATTACCACTCAGCTGAAATTTTGGGGAAAAAGTAAATTGTCCTGTGCTGTATGTAATATTTTAAAAGCTACCTTTAAATTGGTCAAGTCTTTTTATCATCATATTATCTCCTTTCTCCATCTTAAAATCTTTTTGACACTGGAAAAATACACAAAGTTTGACAGCCGGGATAAAGTGAAATCTGAATATATCCTTGGTAAATGCTGGCCATTTCAAAGCAGCTCTCGGGAGATCTGGAGGGATGCTGTGCTGTACGAGTACAAACAATCCACAGAGGACAAGCAGCCCATTGCCCACTAACCTGATGGATGAGTGACCCCTTAAAGAGACTCTTGGGGCTATACAGTTGCCCATTTTACTTAAATGAAATCAAATACGTTTAAAGCTCTGTAGGCTACGCTACAGTTGCTAAGTTGTATAAAATGGGAAGAAACTTTTAGCACAACTTCAAAATCCAGATCATGTGTTGCGAGGTGGTACTTCAGTTCCAGTTAATAGTGCCTACAAGTCAGGGTGTAGAAGAACGTAAACACACTGTAGCACAGCATTATTTTTATTTTCTTAAGACATATTCCTTATTAAGGTGATTCCAAGAGATTCTTCCAGAGATTCCCTGTGTCAGGCTCATGTTTGCCTGTGTGCAGAGAAGGCAGGGGTATCCACAGCAGTTTTGTGCTGGAGGACACCAAGCACTGCAGGTAGTCCCACCTTCACCACTGACAATTCCTGCTAACCCCAGTAAAAGTTTAAAAAACATTTGTTTCTCTGAGGCCTGTCACGGATGACCTGCTGA
>NW_009260768.1:983575-992332 GCF_000687185.1 Egretta garzetta
GGCTGAACAGTTGCAGTGACAGCCTCAAAATAGTTCTAACAAAAAAAGCGAACAAGTTATCTAGAGTCATTTCAGGAACTAACTTAAAACAATTTACTGTTCGTCCACTTCCTCCCAATCCCATCCCAAATCAACTTCTATCCACTACTTCCCTATCACTGATGCTGGACGTAGAGAGGGTCTCTCCATGACAGGGGTCAGGGATAACACCTCGTGTTAATCAGCATTAATCAGCTCTAAGATGGTTTCCAGTTCTTCCTGAGACCCCACCGCTATAGAGGAGACCTGTCAGCAGCAATTACCGTGAAGCTCTTGCAGAAGAAAAGGGACCTATTTAGTCTATTTGCCTCTCCCGTGTTCCCAGATCCTTCTTCAAAATGAAAAATGCCATTCAATAATCTGAAAGGACATGTCACTATTCCGCCAATGATTTAACCAGGGGCTTTGTTATCCCTTGGGTCTGTGGCACAGAGGCCTCGACGCAGTCAGGAACAGAAGGTGGGATGCCAACACGCGTGCGCTGGTTGGGGATGGAGCAGTATGAACAGTGAATAAATAGGCATCTAGTTGGCTTGCCCTCATACATGCTGCCTTCCTCCGCAGCTCATGCTATTAAATGCCTCTTTCCCATGCTCAGAAGGAGCCTAGCAGTCCAGATTTTGATAGAGCGCTGTGTTCAGCATGGTGTGGTAAGCTCCCTCTGTCTTGGGCTGTTTCAATTTTATGTCTGGCTAGGGTTTTGGTTTTTTTTTTTCCTTCATCAGGGATTCTGCCGTGATCAGATATTGCTAGAACTGTGCATCCACTTTGAACAGACATGCTCTGTACTGTTCTGCCGCGGTTTTGATGGGGTGAAGTACTTGGTGTATCTCCACTTGGTGATGTGGAGAAGACTCTTTGTTTGTTTGTTTATTTGCTTCTTCCCCGCCTTTACCTCTGGTCCTCTTGGTGACCCCCATGTCCACATTTCACCTTTAGCATAACTCTGCTCCCTTTCCCTGGTAACGCTCATAACCCCCTACTGATCCCACGCATCTCTTAGAAGCTGCATCCTCAACTCTGCAATTCCCCACAGGACACTTAGACATTTGCTTTTAATCTGGACCCTGAGTTTATAATGAATTCTGTAAACATAATCACGAGGACTTTCATAAAGGAAAGCACACGCATATCACAGCCATTTTTGCTGACACTTTTGACTCTGGGCTTGATCTTTGCCCAGGTTGCAAAATAAAAAGGGCAGAGGGCAGAGTTCAAAAGCGGCCATTTACCTCTTGGATTATTGAAAATAAAAAGCCAGCGGAAACCCTCCGGAGTAATTTGAGGAAACTTCTCTCCCCCTCCTCCCCCAGGAAGGATGTCATTATATTGTTTTCTAAGGTTAGGTCTGTTTATAGAAATAAACACTTGAGTGAAAACAGGCATGAAATGCTAGAAAGCCAGCAAAGAAATCAAGATAGCGTGTGATCTGAGCCAGCACACAGATACCAGCAACTAATGCCAAGCAATTGCCTCAAGTTCAAGCACCTCCTCTCCTGGATGTTGTCAAGCAAAGTCTATTTTCATACATATATATTATTGGTGATTTACCTATACACTGATAGGGACATTTGCGTGTGTCCTTGGGGACACTTAATATGAAATGAAATTAAAAAAAAAAATTAAAAACAAATTTAACAGATTTCTCTCTGTTACCGCAAGGCCTTGAGTGCAGCGATGCAGCAGAAAGATGAACAATCTGCATGGCCTCATTTGCTGACCTAGTTATTCAATGGGGATTCTAATGATCAAATATCAGTGATCAGTATTATCAGCTCCCATTTAAGGCATCCAAAGCTGACCTTTCAAAACCCCATGTATCCCAAGACCGCCAGTCGCTCCTAGTACTAACGCGTGCTGTAAAGCCGAATCTGCGCCACTGAACCACGTCTCCCTGCTATCAGAGTTCGTGCTCCAAGCTTCTCCAAGTACATGTGTTTATGTATCTTGTCATCTCTCTCCTTCACCTCTGATTGGGAATAGCTGAAAGACCCTGGAATGCATTTCAGAGACGTTCACTGTTCCTCAGATGGCGTTTGAGCATTTCTTATCTTCCCTTCACATCTCCTATTTTTAATTTTTTTTTTCACTACAATATTTATCACCCTTGTTTCCACGTACCCCAATTCCATTCGCTTTCTGCTTGCTGACCAATAGTTTACTTATTCCACTTTTTTTTCTTTTATTGACTTCCCACTAGAGAAAGGGAGGAAATTTGTTTCTTCCTTTCTCCTCCTTCCTTTCCATATAACGTTTTTTTCCCTCCTCTTTTGCATCTCTGAACTGCAGCCATCAGTTTGGATCTCACCACATTGCAGTAGTGCTCCGCTCTTCTCTTCAGGCTGCCGTTTCGAGGTCTGGGTGCTGTTCCCACCTCCCTTCCTGTCCAAATTTGGAAGTAGAAATGGGTTGACTACTGCTAGGTGGACAATAAAATAAAAAAGCCCCAAACCCTGGCATTATGTAGAAACCAAAGTGCGTGGGGGAGTCCATAAATCATTCTTCCTGCCACATCTGTTTTTATTTTGAAGTTTATCAGCCTGCTTAGTCGCAACAGGGATTTTTTGGGGGTAGGGGGAGGAGGAGGAGGGACGGGTTGCAATATTAATCTCCCAGTGTGACTTATAGAATATCAGAGAATAGAGGAAAGAAAGGCTTTTAGCTGGTTTCTGCTTTTCCTTCCTTAAGACTGGAGATAAAGATTGGCTGCACACCGTGCGCTTGGCTGAAAAGGGCAATTCATGCATCCCTTCTTATCAGTTCTCAGAAGGGAGAGCTGGAGTTCACCCTGCACACTGTACAGCGATAGTCCCGCTCCCACATGGGGAGGTTGGTGGGTGTGTGAAGATAAGACAAGCTTAAAACTGATACCTGTCCAGACAAAATGGACTTTTTTTCCCTCTCTCTGGTCTGCAGGGAACATGTGTGGGCATCTTTAAAGACACTGGCAATGATAAGTTTTTGTCTGTTCTTCACGTCTAGAATCCAGTGGCAGTCGGGGGGAGAGGGAAGTCGGCACAGATATCCGGCTCTCACGAGCCTTACCCCTTTCTCAGAACTTTGAGTGAGTTGCAAGCAATAACCTCATAGTTCCCCTCCCTTCTGATAAAGACGATGTTTGTCTGACATCTTCTTCCACCCCACTCTGTGACAGCAGAGGCTGATACACTTGCATCGGTTTTGCATTTTCAAGACCTGACAGACGAGCTTCATACAGGATTTCTGCTTGTGTGGATGATGCAAAGCACACAGATTGACTGCCGCCTTTTTTTTTTTTTTCCCAAGGTGCCATCTATTCTACAGTGGAAGTGAGTGCAAGCACACCTCACAGGAAGCATTAGCAGAATGCTCTATTCCACATGAAATCCTTGCTTTTGGAAGTGGAATACAAGCAGTTCAGACACTTAGAATATATAAGTGTCTTCTGGTAGCTTTGACTGCCTCCCTGCAAAGACCAGAGAAATGAAAGGAAAAAAATCAGAGAAGTAAGAACTTGATTTTTTTTTTTTTTAATTACACTGGAAAGCATAATTGTTTTATTTTCATAAAAGTACATATTAAAAGCTTTTTTGTTTTAGCCAGCTCTAGGCACCCTAACAAAATGTCAGGTACGAAGCTTCCCTGTACTCTTAAGGATTGAATCAATTCCAAAGTGGTATTAGTCAAAATCTTTATCCATTTCTATGCCACAATATTTTCATTTCCTCTTATTCCTGGTGAAAACAGAAACGTTCATTTACTCTGATTTTAGACTAATGCTCAACTTTGAGCCTGTTCTCCAGGTGGGAGCAGGTACAACCCTCTCGCTCTCCCAAACCCCATTTATTTATTCCACTATTTTGAACCCTCTTCCATCTTTGGTTGCAAATGAGATGTGGATGTTAGGATTATTTAAATCCACATCTGATGAGTCAAAACCGGTGTCCAAGGCTGTGCTCTACACAGCCAGCACTTACAATCAAGGGTCTGTAGTATGTTGGTAGCGTCATATTTAGAAACACTGGGACTCTTATTCTCTTCTTGGTGTAAAAAAGGATTAGCAGAGGTATTGGAGTTACATCAGTGCAGAAGCAGTGTAAGTGAGAGGAGAATGCGGTTTGAGCACTGATGTATGTTACAAATGTGTATTATAGAAACACACGGGTATCACCTACTTAAGATGGCGCAAATGGGCTGGCTTCCCATTACTGGACCTGTTAGTGAAGGAAAATATTTACCTTGAAAGAAAATCAGTGATGCCAGACAGACGGTAGACGCGAATGATTTGGTTCAGATGGAGACTGTGGGAGGAGACTTAGGCAGGAGCTACCCCCTATCAGCCCACCATTATACTTCATTCCCAGCTCAGTGGTGTCCTAGACTGAATGGAAAGCCACTTCTACATATCACATCATTTTTGGGCCTGATACTTTTTTTTTTTAATTGGTTTGGGGTTTTTTTGCCTCCAGTTCTGTGTTCAGAGCTGAAATTTTACTCAGCCATGCCCATCTATGCTGGACTGAAAGGGCTTCCTCTAAAGTGGCAGTAAACATGGCATGTCCCACACTTTCCTCCTCCCGATCACATCACTGCCTCAAGAATCATCTCCAAGTGCCTGGATGACAGCATGTGTAAGTGCACCTTAGGAGACATTTGTACTCCGAGGGGAGATTGCTGATCGCCCATTTTGCCTTGTCTTTCATTCTTCTTACGACCAGAAAAGTTCAT
This sequence comes from Egretta garzetta, assembly GCF_000687185.1. Classification (NCBI taxonomy): domain Eukaryota; kingdom Metazoa; phylum Chordata; class Aves; order Pelecaniformes; family Ardeidae; genus Egretta; species Egretta garzetta. Next base: position 988,322 of record NW_009260768.1, read on the forward strand.
TGAACCTGTTGGGAATTCTTCCCCGCTGCCTTTGTACAAAACGACAATCATGTAGTCATCACCATTCTGCTACTAGTAATTCCCAGGATTTATGTTGCAACTTTCTTCTGGTTTGGATTCACATCCTCAAATGTGAATTTGGGATGAAGGGAAAAATCCAGGCAAAATTGCCAAGTTTCCTATGTCAGCTTATTGTCGTAAGGATTTTCCTACTCAGAGGCTCTTCTTTGCAAAGCTGAATCCTGTTTCTTTAATCTGCAAATCAGAAGTGCACAAGGATACGCAATGTTTGCTTGCAGATGAATGAGAATAGATTTCAAGTGACATCTCATATATTATACTTCTGCTTCAGGCCTGCAATTAAATGAACAAGAATGAAGGGTGCAGGTTGTTTTTTTTTTTAAACTTTTTCCAACCAAAATAGCTTATCTATCGAGCTGGAATTTCTGTGAAGATGTCAGGATTGTGGTTATTTTATCCAAATTAGTTTGTCCAACCCAAGCAGTTTATTCATGTTCTCTCTCTCTCTTAAGCTGCCTTTTAAAGCGAAGGTGAAGCAAGTAACTGAAATGCACTTTCCAAACTCCTGTTTGTACAGACCATGTTGACTTAGCACTTGAATTGCTTGTCTCATTTAACTGATTCATGGTGCAAGAGGATGCTGCACTCTTGATTTGTAGCCCAATTGATATTTTGCTTGCCCTCAGGCTACCACAAATGCTGGGGCCTGGTTTCCATTGAGTGATTAGTCCTGACAGCTGCAGGAGACAATTACCTTGCCAGGCTCACATGAAATGCTTGTGCTGGACTGTTCTCTCCCCAAGGACTGAGCCCCACCAAATCCTGGATGTGGGACTGGAAAGCTGACTCCCAGAAGATGAACTGTGAGATGTGTGTAACAGTCAGAAAATTAAAGCAAAAGTAGTAGTGAGCATGGCAAGATCTGCTTGCTTTAAGGAAACCTCATGCACTAATTCTCTTTATTAGCAGTCAGTCTAAATTTTTTCTGAATTTCACTTAATAATGAAAATCTATTCCCAAAACCCATTCACTTCAACTGCATCAGTACTAGATTCCTTCAGTATTATGCCTACATACAGCAACTGTCTTTTCTTCCCACTAGTCCTGTAGGAGCACCTTGACATTTATAGGGGTCCCATCATTTTACTTTTCTGCTGTCAATCAGCCTATTCTTTCTGCTGCTTTAAATAATCAGTTGCCTTCAGCTTCCCAAGTCTTTGGATTGGGTGGGTAGAGGTTTTTTGTAGCTAACATTAACAAAGCAACCATAAAGATTGATTTACTGGAAATAAAGAAAATATCATATTCCTAATACACAGTACAAATTGCTAAAAAACCTCCCCACCGTAATTTCCTTGAACAGGATGCTGAAGAGAGCATGAATTCCTTAATGAAAATATCACAACAGCTTCTTTACATAGTAAGAAGTTACTTTTAAGGAAAAAAAATGGTGTTCAAAATCCAAGCAGTGTGCAAAGTTAATAATCACCCATGAATAATCTAGGAAAATCACAAACCCCATGGATTTCAAGAATTCCCATCCATTCCCAAGAGAGAATAAAAAAAATCTTGATGGGATCAACTGTACAGAATGCCGATAGAAGAGGGCTGCCTGGCTTTACTTGTGCCAGGGAATGGTGGTGTAAGAAAGTCTCAAGATGAATAAACCTGGACAGGAGAGTCTTCAGGTCCCCCAAACCGATACATGGCAGAACTTGGTATTTCCAGATCCTCACAAATTCACCTCTTTAACGTGCACCTCTTGCTATAGGCAAAACACTTGCACAAGAGGTAGGTTTTGTCTCCATAGTCCACTGAAGCTTTAGGGGAATGTAAATGACAATGTAGAAGACCAGATTTTTTTTTTTTTTTTTTTTTAAAACCCACACCCATAAAAAAACAGGGGGGGGGGGGGGGGGGGGCCCCTACAGCCAAATATCTTAATTAGCTGTTACCAAAACCTCTGAGCCATATGGCCACCATAAAAAGGGGACTTTAATACACTGTTCCATTTTATGTCATCAGTTGCAAGCTATGGATTCACTCTCACCCCCAGTAACTCATGATTGTGCAGAAGAAAACCTCTGAAGTGAAAACATAGACCATCTGTTAGTGATACGGGTAAGCCATGTATTCTCTACGTACATATATACATTTCCTGCATTGCATATGATTTCAAATATTTGCTCTTGGAACTGCAAGGTGTCCTACTGTCATAACAGTCAAGTTATTCATTAAGCTGTCAGCACCTTAGCGTATTGCTCCCACACAGGGTCCATTTCTGATTTTTCCATTCCCCCTTGGAGAACCTACTCACTCATCACCAAGTGCGGTTACTCTCATAACGGGTGCAACTGAGATCCTCATGTCAACATATGTAAACCAAATCTATACCTTTCTATTGCGACGGTTCCAACTCCTGAATTTCCTAGGGCACTAATGGATTTTGAGGCCCAGCTTGAATTTGCAAGAGTTTTGTTCATATCAATGTGATGCAGTTCTTGGCACTAACTTCTGAGTCAGTGCCGTGAAGTATTAAAAGCTGAGAAGTAGAGCAAACAAGTATCAACCAAAAGAAAACTATGATTGATTTCAAACCCCGGTGTTTTGAAATGAAGCTAAGCAGACAGTTTACAATAGCAAAGCCAAGGCACCAAAGCTGTACAGATCCTTGCCTAAAACCCAGCTATTGTGCTAAACCTGACCCATAGGCTGTCCACCTTCAGAAGAATGGGAGTTTTTGTTTATTACAGCTCCAGTGGAATAAATAAAATATATCTGCTTCAAGCAATGATTAACTTTTAAGGGATACTTTATGCTTCTTTGTTTTGAAGTTCAGATATTTCTGTGCGTTTCTCATAAAACTTCTCAGAAGCCTGAAACTGAAAGCTGCCTCTTCGCTGAGATAAAATATCATACCTCGCTTTTTTTTTTTGTAATTTGCCATGACTGGGGTTGACTGCACTGTGAACAGAGACTAGCTGCCATGTCACTCACTTCTCTGCAGTAATCTGTGGCTAGTTAGTAGGCTGCAAATTGATTGCATTTTACTGTCTGAGCTTCAGCACATCATCATGTCATCTGCAGAAATCAGTGCTCAGCCTCATCAGAGAGCGGTGAATGGGACTAACCCCAGGGAAGGATCATCAAAGTGCTCCCACAGATCACAAAAGGAAGGAGGGCTTGGCTGTTCATACTGGATGACGGGCAGTAGTGCATTTGTGATCAAATTTGTACCAAAATGTCCTGTCTCTAGGTAGGGTCTCCCATACCTGTGGCCTTCTGAAGAATTTCCCTATCTTTCTGAATAAACCAGTTGGCGCACGTGTTTCCCCCTGGTGACTTCAGTGCAATGCTGGGTAAGTCACAGATATAAAAATAGCTTTAGTATGATCCTAAAGTCACAGATATCAAAAGAACTTCTTAGTGTGATCCTAAAATCAGAGATCTCAAAATAACTTCTTAGTGTGATCCTAAAGTCACAGATATCAAAGGAACTTCTTAGTGTGATCCTAAAATCAGAGATCTCAAAATAACTTCTTAGTGTGATCCTAAAGTCACAGATATCAAAGGAACTTCTTAGTGTGATCCTAAAATCAGAGATATCAAAAAAGAACTTCAGTGTGATCCTAAAATCAGAGATATCAAAGGAACTTCTTAGTGTGATCCTAAAATCAGAGATATCAAAGGAACTTCTTAGTGTGATCCTAAAATCAGAGATCTCAAAGTAACTTCTTAGTATGATCCTCTCATTGCACCGGGGTTTAACTCCGGCCTGTCTTGTTACTACCAGGGGTGCAGTTGGAGTAGGTGATCACTGCTGGTCCCTTCCAGCTGAGCTGGTTTATTTTACTCTTGTTTTACAGCTCCCGTGTTCTGGAGCACAGGCGACAGGCACAGCTTGTCCCTGTTCCAATGAACAGAAATACTTCAAAGCCAGTAAAGGCAATGGAGCACTTCGTCAGGGCCGCAGCCCGCTCCACAGAGGCC
>NW_009260768.1:992762-993043 GCF_000687185.1 Egretta garzetta
GTGGGGTGCGAGGGGCCTCGGGTTTTACCCGGGCCCCTCCGTGGCCTCTGCGTTTGCTGGCCGTGGAGGGAGCCTGTAGGTCCCTGGCCTGCCCGTCCGCAGCTCCCTATGCCAAATCTCTTTTCTTTCACCCCCTTTGTTCCTGCTTTTGAGGGCTACAAAAATGCTCCGAGGGCTGGAGCCCCTCTGCTATGGGGACAGGCTGGGAGAGTTGGGGGTGTTCAGCCTGGAGAAGAGAAGGCTGCGGGGAGACCTGATTATGGCCTTTCAGTACCTAAAGG
>NW_009260768.1:993503-1035857 GCF_000687185.1 Egretta garzetta
GAGGCCCTGCTTTAGCAGGGGGGTGGGACTAGATGATCTCCCGAGGTCCCTTCCAACCCTTGCGATTCTGTGACTCTGTGACTCTGTGAAACATCCAAGGCCAGGTTGGCCAGAGCTGTGAGCAACCTGATGTGGTTAAAGGTGTCCCTGCTCCTGCAGGGGTGTTGGACTAGATGACCTCTAGGGGTCCCTTCCAACCCAAAACATTCTATGATTCTATGATTTTAGAATAGCGTGTGCCTGTGTTATACCATACGACAGCCAACAGGGGCTTGGTCATGGTGACGGTGCGAGGAGATCCCTGTGGCACAGGGAAAGCCGTTGGCGTCAGTGGGGGGAACGCAGTGCTTCTGGCTGCAGCCTTCCCCTCCCAGCATCATCAGATAACACCGGCCCCCAAGCATCCTCCCCAAAATGCCCCCCATGAGGTTACGCTGGTAGGCAGGGCAAGCTGTTCTGAAACAGGTGGGGCAACAGCGCCTGTATTCCACGCTGAATTTAGGCTCCTTTCCCCAGGAAACAAGGCGGAATCCTTCCCCGAGCCCCATATCGCCATCGGCTCCTCTTGCAGGAGGTAATGGATGTGCTTCTCGCGCAGCAACACGGCGTCTTGGAAGAGGCTGGGCGGCGTGGAAGGCCTTGCGGTGGCCTGTCTGCACCTGAGGCTGCTTCACTCTCTCCGACCTTTACCGCAGAATTCTTGTAGAAACAAACCATATCGCTCGCTAGCAAGCTGGTTTAAAAGAGACATAAATAAGGTCCGTGCCCAGAGTTCAGCGTGAAACACATTATATCTTTCGCCATAGTATAGGCGAACTTTTTTTTTTTTCCCCCCAGCTGTATGTCAGTGTTCTCTCTGGGCCTGTTTTTATTTCTTTCATCACCATCAAATGCCTACTCCTAAAGCTCTCCATGCTCACGCGTTTTCAGCCCGCCCTACAGGTTATAATTGAGAAGGGGTATGTTTGCTATGACAGGAACTCTCAGCTGGCTCATTAGACCCTTCAGCAGGTGGGGGAGCCCCAAGCAGTTCATCCATCTAAATACAGACGTTATTATGGCTGACCTTAGTTTGCAGTGTGGGTGACCTTTTGAAGGCTTTTAATAAATGTATCAGATGATTCCAAAAAGCCGTCCCATGCTGGGCAGCTAGATAAGAGCAATGTCATGTTAAACATTCCATAGGAGTTTGTCAAATGGCAGTTGATGAAATCGAATCTCAGGAAAATAGCTGATTTGTTAATCCTGGCCAAGTGTTCCTAACAGCGTAGTTCTGAGCAGAATCAGCTTTAAGAGCTGGAACTAGCACAAGTTTTGAATAATCATTTTCTAATTTTAGCTTCACCAGAATATTCTGCTGCAAATTGCAGCTCAGCCTTGTGCCACCGCTTGCATGGTTCGTATCTGCAATGTGCGTGGGCATGGGTGGTTGCCTTCGCAGCCTTATCGATACACACACACACACGAGATAAAGGAAGAAAAGTTCATGTCCTATTGACAGTGGCCTTGTTTTCTCTGGACAAAATTAATCACCAGCATAGCAAAGAGTTAGTGACTTTCCAGAAATAAAAAATAATCTTCTTCATAACTCCCGTCTCCATTTTGTTTTCAGGTAGCCAGAAGCTTATCTGAAGTTTTGAAATGTTGAAATGGACGTTAAGTGAGGGGAGTTTTCACAGCTCGTACCTAGGTTGCTTTCCAACCCCGTCTGCTCTGCCTGTGAGCACCAAAGAAATAAATAAACCAAGCCGAAGAGGTGTTCCAATATCCACAACAGGGGAAAATATTTTCTCTTTTAAATAACGTTTAAAGCCCATATTGTTTGCATCCCTTTGATCGTTTCATTTTTAAGCATTGGGATAAAAATTTTGGCCTTTTAATATTTTTTTATCTTTCTGATTGACTCAAATTTGCAAATAGTTTTGGCTGACCTGGAATAGTATTTTTTGGATGAAATTAGCTCTAATAAATAACATTGGCTCAAGCCGCTGGGCATTCTTATACCATTAGGACTAAAGGTGGTAAGAGCTTTTGGTTTCTTCTATGTCTCTGGAATCAGCAACAGAGTCTTACTTCAGTAAAGAAGTCTTCTCAGATGAAAATTTTGGCCCACTGAGATCAGTTACAATCTCATTGTTCTTGTGTGATTGTTAAGAGGTGACTCAACAAGAACTGGAAGGCTCCAAGAACAATATTCCAGCCAGCGTGTATTTGGGAAATCTCATGTAACATGTCCGTGATAACTATAAGATGCTCCAGGAAATACGGTCCTATTTCTTGGAAGCATCTGATTGTGCAAATCTTTGGTGGGATTAGTAATAGGTCTGTCTTACTGGTTTTGCATGTGTTTGTTTTGTCTGAAGCCATGATGATGTACAGTACAGTTATTAGGTGTGAGTCTGCCAGTATTGCATGCTCATGGCTTTTTAATTGCCCATCTCAACCACAGAATAAGGCAGTGAGACAAATGATGTTCTCGCGTAGCTCATCTGGTAGGAACCTGCTGTTTCATCATTGCAGCAAGGAACAGCAGTCAGCGTGCGTTGGGCACATTAAAGAGGGGAGGTTTGTTTCTTTGGGTTTTGCCCATTTTTGTTCAATGAAGTTGCTTTCTCCAGCCATCTCTGTACGGCCAGCACACATCAAACAGCGAGAGCTACTCTTTGCAGAGCTCACTTCTCCCACGCCTGCCAGTGCAGCTTGCTCTGGCCCCAGTACGAGCCCCAGCTGCCTGCAAAAGCAGGGCGTAAGGTACAGAGTTCTGCACGTTACGGTCTGCTACTGCTGCCTCGGAGGGAAAAGCCAAGTACATTCTAACCTGAACTGTGCAACTTTGCTGTCAAGAGAGATTTCTCCTCCACTCTGAGCAGAACAAGAAATGTTAAAGAGGTAGAAGTGGCCACCTAACAGAGTGGATTTATTCTCTTTAAACAAGTAAAATAACAATGTTTTCTATAGTTTGCTTGCCTTTCCATGTCTGTATCTTCTGAGCTTCACACAGGGTAAAAATGAAGCAGCAACCGTCAGTGCATAAATTACAGGAACAGAAAGCTGAGCCAACAGCTCTCACGTTCGTTACTCTTTTTCCTTTCAACGGCTCCATCAGTTCTATGTGTTGTAGTCACCCAGACATGTAGGAGGTTTAAATTTAGGAAGACAGAATAAAAGGCTTGCTGGTATCGAACCCTGTGGGCTCAGACGGTATCATGGTTGTCTGCAAATGAAGCAGAGAGAGCAGTGCATCCATCTCTGCTACCTGTGCGGACGGGTAACCTCACCTTCACTACAAAAGCACCTACTCTCCCAGTTGTGATCGTGTTCAGACCTCGATCTCCTTTAGTCTTGTCTGTAAATACTGTCCTGGCTAGATGAATGGATAAGGAGACAGACGAGGTAATAGAAACACCACCTGGTGTAGATACTGTTATCCCAGAAAGTAAATGTTTTCTTCTAGACCTTTCTGCAGAAAGCAGTTGAGCTGGGTGAAAATGTTGTGATAAAACATATTTTGGTGAACAATGCGGAGGTTTAGAGATACCCCTGGATTATGTACTCACCTTGATTTTGATGAATTATTCATTGGATTGGCATAGGTGTGTGTGTATATGTCTGTATAGGGAGCATTCAGAAAACTTGGGTTTGATATTTGACCGTTCTAATATTTTTGCTTTTCTCCCTGACATGACCTGTGCTTTTCAAAGTTGCTGGTAATTCTATTTAAAATACAACTAAGCAAGCCTGAATCAGAATGAAATGCTGAGCATTGTCTTACCCCCAACAAACATGTTTTGATGCATCGATTTGCATTAAAATATTTCTGTAATGAGTTGATTCAAAAGGTCTATGCTTGACTTGGCAGTGAAAGGAAAAACCAGTTACTAATATAGCTCTATTGAGAAGTCCTAATTACAGCTTCTGCTGGTCATGGTGCGTGGTATGTGGACATATGAGTCATGTTTATATCACCCCTTTTTCTTTTGAAGAAATGCAGTAGGAATTTTAACTGCAGAGATGAACATAAAGGACCCAAAGTTAATGGTTCACTTAGGAATAAATAGTTCCTCTTCTTGACACTCGCACACGGAGTGCCAGACCTCAGCTGGACTAAATCAGTAAATCATTAACTTTAATAGGGATTTGCCAGTTTACACCTACGGAGGATCTGGCTCACATATTTCAACGACAATTCTCTTCAGATGTAGCCAAACATCAGGCATGGGGTCCTATCCACAGCAGTCAATGGCTCCACATCTGCTATTCCACTTGGGACGCTGAAAGTACACGCCTCTCCTCAAGGCAGGACATAATGCAACTTTCCAATCGTATATCAGATACATGAAGAACCAGACTTTTGTGCCCATATAGCTACTGTATTTTTTTAATGAATCAGACAGGAATAGTGCTTAAACTGCTTACCACTAACTTTAATTTACAGCGTGTGGTAATATAGTGACAGTAATGTTGTCATCATTCTCTCTCTTCCTCTGTGGCATCAAGCCCAGACTTTCACGTTCTCATTTTTAGGATGGTGTCAAACTGAGTTTTACCCCCACCCACTCAACCCCCCTGATGAAATGATATGTTATTAGAAAACAAATAAATAAATAAAAGAGACCTCACTGATAGCTCCAGAATCTGCTGGTTTTTCTCTTCTGCCTTAACGTGCTTTTCATCCAGGGAACAGAATGAAAATGCATTTTCTACGGTAGTAACTGGCATGTTCTAAATGGTGTCAGAATTCAAGAACATGACAAGCAAAATACAGCTGGACTGGAGGGCTCCACCACACATATAGTAGGAAATATTGCATTCCCATGCTGTTTTCATGCATGCAAACGATCAGCCACATTACAAACCCTTAAAAACATTGTGAGAAAACTTGACATTTCCCAGATGGGCGGCTTATTTGAGCCTAGCCCATCTGACTTTCCTTTCTCCAGGGGAATTTAACCCCTTGGAGCTCCTATGGGGAAGCTACGTTTCCTTGTCATTCCGCTGAAAGCGTAATAGAATGGCGCTGGTTTGGCAGGATTGTTAGAGTTCAGGTTGACACCCAAGTCTCTGTGCAAAGTGTGGTCAAAGATGCGCCGGTGGCTCTCGCTCCTTGGTTTTATGGAGAGCATCTTGTGCCAAGCTACAATCTGCACAAACCGCATTACAGGCTGTAATGAGACCAAAATCAGCAATTGCTAGTCAGTCCCCACCATGTATAATCCTAACAAGCACCCTGGCCTTTCAGGTTTTAAACTGTTCTCCGTGTGTCAGGACCTCTCGAGCTTAAATTCAATGTGTTTTCAATAACTCCATGAAAAACGCGTAAGCTCGCTTTAGCTTCGGGGAAGATCGTTTGGGGAAAAAACTCACCATCTAGATTTTTTTGGCATAGGCAGTAGAATGAGATCTTTCCAATTTCTAATGCACCACCCTGAGCAAATCTGATCGGTATGTAACCAGTGTTGAATACTGTGCAGGAGGTTTCATATTTGGTAGATCTCTTAAAGCCCTCAAAAGTACTATTCAAAAGGCACTCCTTACTGCTATCCTTGATTTTGAAATAACCCTACCTTAATTATGCCATCCTGTAGGCCTACTGGCAATTTTTTAAGGTAGACAAAATGTTGCTCACTATTAACTGGCTGAAAAAAATAGCTTTTACTGTCAGTGCCAGGCTGTTTGCATTCAACAAGTCAGCTAACCCAAAAGCACAAAAGCAAGTCTTTTTAAAACGAGAGAAATAGCTCAAGGGCATCCCACTGTCAAACAACGGAATAATGTCTGACTCTGAGGCTCAGATGCAAAAGGCAATGTCTTCTCTCAGGATAAAGATGGTCTACCATCTAATAACTCATAGGATGCAAAGCCTATATAGGTTTAACCGTATCTGCTCGCTCTTTTTTTTCTTTCTTCCCTCTTGATCTCTTTCCTTCTGCTCCCCCCAACCCCTTTATCAAAAATAACTTCTGGAAGGAAAAATAAACACTGGAAGACACTCAGCTGTTTTGGCAACCATGTGTGCAAGAAAGGCCTTTTCCCCCTGCTCTGTTCCTCCAGACTGAAAGGAGCTGGAGCTCCAGTTTGAAGGCAGACAAGCAGCCTGTGAAACTTCAGCCAGTTTTCATCACAGCTGGCCATGCCTGTGTGATTTCAGACAAAAGACTTCCGTCTTTATCTGGCGCTTATTGAGACATCTCATTCAGCTAGAGATAAAAGGGAAAAGATGTGCTTTGAAATTGAACCATTAGGGCGTCAAAGAAATCAGCATGCAAATGCCACACGCAAATGAATTCAAGATGAAGCTTGAGGATCAAATCTCGGTGCCAACAGGAGTTTGCCTGCACAGGGACCCAGCAAAGCCGTTGTAAAGACCTCAGGGGAGTTTGGCCCTATGTTTGTTAAGGGAAGGAGGTGAAAGCTGGATGTGGAAGCAATCTTAAAAATAAATGACAATGGGATAGATTGTTTCAGAGAAGTTACCCTGGTTTGCCAAAGGCTGGGTAGGTTATTCACCAGAATGACTCTTCAATGAACCATGGAGAATTTCCTTCTGATTTCCCACCTTGCAAATTCTCGTAGAGCTTAATGTGCCACTCCCTGCCTGTTTCTCACATGTCCCACTGTGTGTACTGGTGCAGTGCTGGCATGCCGTGCATGGACCTGGTTTGTTTTAAGTCGGGACTGTATGTCAGGCATAAGGGTCTGAGATAGCTTACCTTAGGTGTTTGGTACCCGATTTCAAAAAGCGAGTATGTTTTTCTCACTGTCTATAAAAGGACAGTATTAGTCAAAACCTAAAAGATCTCTGATGTTCTATATTTTAATATATTTTAGCTTACTGTATTTTAAAGTCTGTGTGACATGTCTACCAGTAGAAGAGAATCAGGATTCAGCTGAACTGACAGTAAAAGAGTCTTTGCTGAGAATACTGAAGGTAGGCAGACGCCGAGGCTTGCTAGCTCCTCCAGTAATTTATCACAGTCATGCTAACTCCTGGTTTGTCCCATGGAGTCCAGGCTGTGATTGCTGACCGTGCACATCAGTGATTGTTTCAAGATCTGTATTTGCCTGTAGAGACTAAGTAATGGTTAGCAAAGAAGTTAGGGCTAACTTAAGAAATCTCTGCTTGCCCACGGCCTATGGGTAGATGTGGTGAACAGAAGTATTTTAACAGGGATTTTATTCTGATTTCACTTGCCATTTCTGTCCTTCAGCTGAGACACAAGCCATTGGCCTTTTAAGTGGAGAATGGAGCATTTGAGCTTTCCATCAGGAGAAATGTTCCACTGCGTGATAGCTTTCCACCCACTGAGAAAACTACCACTTAATAATGTGCAAATCTCTAGTTAAAGAATTACAGAGATTAGTCTGAAGCCTGACACTCATCCTGCAGGAGGGAACCTCACCAAAATGCTGTTGACAAAGGGAAACTTTGTTAAGTGTGTTTAGTTCAGCCCTGCAATTGCAAGGATCCCTAAGCTGCTTTGTTTTATGAGACTTAGGGCAAGGGATTTTCTTAAAGCAAAGGGCAAAGGATTTTCTTAAAAGACATACTCCTTCTATAAGGGTGCGTAGTCTCATGGGATCTAGGGATTAGGTGTTCATTTCCTATACAAAAGCTTCATAATTGTCTAAAGGATGCCTGGGTATTAACCAACCTCCAAGTAAAAGATCAAGTACAGTGCCCAGGAAAAAAAAAAAAAAAGAATCACTTCATGTCAGCTGTACTGGGAGTTACGTACCAATAAGTGATGAAACTCATGAGTTTCTCTCCATGGAAATCGTTTGTAAAAGACAAAAGATTTATAGGATCTGAAGAGAAACCACAGAGCAGTGTGCAGAAGAAACTATGCAGAGAAATTATGGTTTGATGAATATGAGCCTGCAAGAAAGTCCATCTGGGAAAGTTCCTGCTGGATACGCGTCCTGTCCCCAACATCTCCCATGATGTACCTGGACTTTTACCATCCCCAGCATTATCTGCACACATCAATCCAGAGTGACGTAGCATCATAGAGAGGGTGGTTGGGGAGCACTTTGAAAGGAACTTTGTGGATGGTTGGTGGGGATGGACATTTCTAGAACAATAGCTCTCAGAAGGCATCCTGAGAAGATGAAGTTTCATGCTGAACTAATTTGAAATGAAATGTATTTGGCTAGCTCAATATGCAATAATTTGGGGGAATTATTTTCATAAAGGGGCATGTCTTCCATGCTGAAAACCTGCACTGCATTATTTTGCTGGCCCTTTGAAATGGTTCCAATGCATTGATGAAACAAAAAGGCATAATGCAGGAATAAATTAATCCATAATATGTCACCAGGGCAGGATTTTTCCTGATCCTTACATGCCAATTTAATCTGATGGTGTCCATTAGCAAATGAAAACTGCTAAAACATTTTGTGCCTGTTGCTACGAGGAGTTTGCGAACAATCTTGAACCATCTATTAGTTAAGTTTCTTCTCAAGGAGCAAACATTTGTATTTTAAATCTCGGTTCCCCTTTATACCATTGTATCTGGTGTTATCCAAGATGATGAAGGCTGTTCAACCAGGTCATTCTCCAACATGAGATTAGCTTTTTCTTCAGTGATACTTGATATGTCAACATGAGGCTTGCCTCACAGGAACACTCCCGATTTACGTGCATCCGATGTTTTATGCAATCGTATATCCCGTATCTCAATTTGGGAGCATGCTAGCTTAGCACGAGCAGCTGTTCTACATTTACCGCTTTCTCTGAATGCTTTCTCAAGGCAAGCTCTAGCTCTTATATTGACTAAGCTCTTTAATGGGGACCCCAACCCTGAAGGAGCTTCCCCAAGGCCGTACCTCTCTGATCTGATTTTCTGTTACTTCTCCTCCTGATGAATCAGTTGTTGCTCCTAAATAAAACAAGTCCTTTATTCTGGAGTGAAAATGCTTCGGGCTGAACAGCTGAGGTCCCCACAATTCTTACAAGTTCACTGAAAAAAAAGCCCTCATCCTTCAGGTACAGATGTATAATCAACTGATTTCAGAATATCTACTAAGCAGCAAGGACGGTTTGTGCGTAGAAGAAAGATTTGCACCACATAGTGACGTTCTGCATCTGACGTTCATCTTGTCTGCATCGGTTCTTACTATGATGAGTATTGTTGGAATGGAATGCGGTCATAATTACAGTATTGTTATTGTGGCTGTAATAGCATTAAATTAAAATTACAGGTTTATTGTAGTCATTATTCCTATTCCCTCTCAGCAAATAAGACTTCTAATTTTTCCTTCCCTTGGCCTTCTAGTAATTTTCCCACTTTTGACTGGGAGATCTGGCCACCGTGATATTTTTATGGCCCATTTCCCTATCTTACGTGAGATGTCAGCTCAATACCTCTTCTCATATTGGCTGTGGGTGCAGGGCAGGGCATGCTGAGCGTCTTTGCTGTAGTAGAGTATCTTAGATTATCAGCATAGTAAGGAACGTGTATTTCTTCAGCATCCCTTTGCTATTGAAATGAGCTTTGCCATTCTCACTGTTTAAAGATATTAAACATCCATTGCTTAAACATTGCAACAGTTCTACCTTCGCACAAAGTTCAGTAATCCATAAAGAGTGAAAGCAATGACTGACAGATTCACACATAGCCTCTGACCAAAAAAAGTTTAGACTTTTGAAAATAGCCTTGTTCTCTCTTTTTTTTTTTTTTTGTTTAAACTCCTTCTGTCTCTTTTTTTTTCCCCCCTAGTAAACCCTTCACGGGGATTGCCTCTTTGTAAAGTGTATAGTCTGAAGTTAGTTTTGGGTGGCTACTCCTGCTAGACGAGGGATTCTCGTGACCATATGTAGCATCTGTGCTTGACTGCACTTTCATACAAACCATCACCAGCAGGGTATGGGATGGGATCTTTGTTGCTGTTGATTGATTTTGTACAAGAATGGTCTACATAGTGGGTTTTTAGAGTATTCTGTGGGGCTTTTATAATCTTACCCTACATCAAATAATATTACTCTATAAGATGCAACTAGATGACTGGAATGAGTTTGACACCACATTTTACTCCATGGGGAATATTTAATTCCCAGGGAAGATGTTCCAGAAGGGTAAAGGATAAGAACCGGGTTATTTCGGGCATCCCTCTGTGAGATGTGCAGTACTTTTCTACTGACTTCAATTCTCCTTGAGGACTTGGCACCTCAGATCTGTCCTGGTGCAACTAGAATAATTTTTATAACATTAAAGGTGAAAACTAATGGGTCTGGTTTTACTTTTAATGCTGATGTTACTGACTTTCTGTGAGCTGGGATTCCCATCACTAAAATCTGAATTGGACTTGATCATGATGATATTTTGAGCTGCGGTGGGTGCAGATTTATAAGCCACTGCCAGGAGTGGAAGTGAAAGAAAAAACAGGATTTTCTTGCCTTCTCTATTATTGATCCTGAATGCTATTGGTACAGGTGCTAAAAAAGATAATAGGAGGCCTGTTTTACAAAACATCTTTGAAACACTCATCCGGTACACTGAGGCATTATGGAAAATGAACTATGGAGACAATCTTGCCACTGCCCTGGGAAATAAATGGGTTGACTCATAGAGCTTTCTGCCTTTAATTACTATGAATCCACTGATTAAGCCCAAGAGCTCTCCTCTTAATCCTGAATTACTCATTTTGACCCTCCCAGAGTTTATATGCCTGAGCCATGACACCGTCACCCCAGAAATCCCGCGCTGTTCATCGGGGAGGTGGTCGCCACTGGGTGAAACAGAAACCAGCAGGTACTTTAGTGGGGCGACCTCCGTGTGCATGCAAGCATCCGTCAAGGCAGCCTTTCCTTAATTGAGTTGCTTACATTCCACGCTCAGTTACTGTCTGCTGACTTGCAAAAGAACAAAGGAACAGCTACTTCCTATTAAGGAAGGTAATAACTTAATTAAAACCAAGCTCTATGCACCGCAGGATCTAGTTTGTCATCAAGAGGCCTTCCTTGCCTTTCCCTATAGTTTTTGATAATCTATGCCAGATATTTAATCACTGGATACCCCAGTATAAAGCTTCTAGCCTCCATAACCAGCAGAAAGCTTGTCAAAATAAATTTTAACTTCTGACCGTAGTAGAAGACCAACTAGAAGGTATTAACAGAATCAGATCTGTCAATCAGAGCTTGGGCTCGCCGTTTATATTATTAATTCCAACTCTGGTGGCATGGTCTTGGGATAACAACCATCCTAAGCTGCATTGGTCCAAAAAACACAAACCAAGAGTGGAATATATTTCGTGCCGAGGTGACGTTACTGAGTGTCCAGAGAAACAACTTTTTTTTTTTTTCTTTTTGTCTTTGAAAGGTGATGTTTTATTAGATTATTCCTATTGCCAAAAGACACAGCTACTGTCTGGCTTCATTTGCTGGCTGTTTTTTCTAATGTAAAGATTTATTCCACACGCAAAAGCGACCTATTCAGAAAAAAAAGCAACGAGATTGTTGTTTGTTTGTTTGTTTCTGCAGATTTCATCCTAATTAATGCAGCATGTTAGAATGGAGACCGAAGAGTCTTTAGTGGGTTATGAAGTGAAACTGGCCTCACAAATTGAAATCTATCTTGGAGACTATGAGTTGGAGGTATTATTACAATGCAAACCAGCGGGAAAGATTCCAGAGAGAAAGAGGAGAAGTGTGTTAATTGAGAACAATAACATGCCAAAGACCTCCAGAAGCTGGTGGCCTTAATAAAATGAGACAATGCTATGTTGTTGCATAACCTGAACTTCAAATTCAATTTCAGTTATAGCGAAGTAGAAGCGATGCAGAGCTAGGGTTCTTTTTCTGTTCATTTATAAGGCCGCCTGAATAGAGAAGGTTTCATGGGTCATGTTGAACTGGGCTTGAACTGTATTTCTCTCTCCCTATTAATCACCTGATCATGGAATAAATTTCAAGGATATTAAGCACACAGAAGGTGATCTTTGCAATCAAACTAACTAATACCAGTGGCACAAGCTTCCATTCCATCCTAGCATGGTTTGTTTTCTTGCCCTATGTGGTTCAGCTGCTGTTGTGACTTAAGCTGCTGCCTAGAGGGGTAATAAGGCAATGGCCTGTTGGCACCAAGTTGGTTTTGAAGAGCCCAAGATTTTGGAGTTTGTTTTAATCCCCTGGTTTTCTTCATCGCCATGAACAAAGCTAGTCTGAACTTGCCTGGAGCGGTTCCAGGATTCCCCTTACCCAGACTGTCCCCCCCTGGTCACCTCAGGGGTGAAGTCCCAGAG
Source organism: Egretta garzetta (assembly GCF_000687185.1). NCBI lineage: Eukaryota > Metazoa > Chordata > Aves > Pelecaniformes > Ardeidae > Egretta > Egretta garzetta. The sequence goes on from NW_009260768.1 coordinate 1,005,744, forward strand.
TCATGCTAGACACGCGAGCCTTGTACAGTCAGACAGTGTCGTGGATGAAATGCGCTTTTTTTCCACCCCTGTGTGGCAGGTTTTGCTGTCAATAAAAGAAGTCGTTAGGAGCAAGAAGCTGCCTTGAAATCCATGAGCAAGTTCATGAGTCAATTTGAACAACAGTTCTAAGACATACGACAGATATGTGGGTGTCCTCAGCTCAAGGGGCCCAAGGACATGTCATGGCAGTGATTTCTTACATGCCCAGAGCTCTTTGGCAAGTTTTGTTAGTATTATTTTTGTATTTCTCTGTGTGAATCACTTTCCTACTGATTTCCCACCATTTATTTTGATGTGGTCTTCCAAATAGGCATTTGGATTCTTTTGGCTGGATAAAAATGCTTCAGCTTGAGGAAGGCAGGAAAGTGCGATACACTACTGAAGATCCTGAATATGCTAATTTAAAGCTTACAGATGAAGCCCTAATTATCATCAAGAGCCATGGACCTGGTTGGTATTCAGCAGTCAGCACCTTTAGCCTCCGTAGAGAATGGCAGTTCCTACCACCTATGAATCTGCCTTGATTTTTAATAAATCCGGTGTGGGTAGGACCACAATATAAATCCAGTCACCTTTATCTCCTCTTACTTAAGCAAATAAATGGAGGGTTGGAAGTAAATACAAGCTTCAGGATTTTGTAAACCACTCTGGATCGTAGGTTATTGTGGAATATTTTATGAGCAACAGAAAAACTGTGATTCTTTCCCTTCCTCCTTTTGGTCTGGGCAATACAAATTCAATGTCATGAGTCATGAACTTGGACAACCTTTACTGAGCTGTGTCTGTATTTCAAAGCCATTGTGGGGGACAAACTACAATATCTATTATAGTTTTTCCCCTCTGCCTCTACCACTCTGCAGTATCCAGCAGTGTGGTGTGTGCCTGCATGGGGTATGCATTACTGGGATGTATTTGCGCATATCAAAAGCAGCGAGTCTCTCAATCATTCATTGAAAGTTCCACTTGGCTTAGAGTCTTCCTGAAAAATATGTTTATTTTGTCTTCTTGACTTACTTTTCCTCGTGTCTGAGTATTGTGCCTCCAGGAAGAAAAGCTTAAATTGCTGAAGTAGGGCTTTTTTCAAAGCCTGCCAAGAATAAAGTGGCTTAATAAGAAAGCACACAGATTTTACTTTCTTAGAGAAAAAAAAAAATAAATAAAAAAAAGGAATAAGTCATTTAGAATGAGGCTGGAAACTTCTTTAGGAGCAGTGGATATTTTCTAAAAATGTAAAGATAGGAGCATTTGGGGAAGTAATGTGGAGCTAACTAGCCACGAAACTTGGAAAGGGCTAGGACCCTGCCAACCAAATTTGATCTCCGAGCACACGCTGATTTATGCTGGTGGAAATTATGTCATGGCAAGTCAGCAACAATAGGTTCACAGAGTCGCGTAGCTGGGCTGCCACGAAGCATCTCTGCCACAGCGGGAGGCCTTTGCCTTGGGCCACCCCAGTGGCTGCTTCTTTGGCAATGGCACGTCTGTCGCCACGTCCCTGCCGTATCGATTTGGGCGAGACAACCACCTTGACCGACTGGTTCATTCAGGAAACATAAATGGCCAAGCTGCTCTACTGGCAGGGATTGTCCTTTAGGTTGTGGCTGTAGAACCAGCGTCAGCCTGGCTCCCTGATGCTTCTGTTCCTGGCCGCCGTAGTGTGTGGTGTCACTGTCAATACCAGGGTTAGGCTGAGATCACATTTGCCCATTTGCAGCTTGACCACCAAAACAGATGACACTTCCATTTCTGCGGTGGCTAAGGGAGACTGCCAACCAGTGCTTATTTTGTTTATTTTGTCTGAGCAATATTTATACAACAAACACTATCAGCCATCGTCATGACTCATCTTGGTAGCTGCAGAACATATGCAATTTCTGTTTCTTCCACCAGCAAGGGCTGTAAGGCTGGGAGGGAAATGCATCCTACTGGGAAGGACAGCGACAGTTCCTGCTGCTGCTATTCATCAGAGAAAAGCGAATCCAGGCTTAAAGTCCAGTCAAGTCCTCAAGATTTAAGACTGCCTGGAAGTAGGCAACACCCAGGTTGAGATGTTCCAGCCCTGCCATCTTCTTGGGCTCTCTGACAAAATGTTGCATAGCTAAGGGTTGAGGGCAACTCACATCTCCTTCTTCCATCAGGCCTCCTCTGTTACTGAGAAAACCAAGATTCATTTTCACAAGTGCAAGTTTACAGAGTGGAACCTAAGAAAAGTAAAAGAAAACAATATGCTATATTATGTAGGAACAACTGGAAGTTTTATGCCTTGTCTTGCAGGAGGCACCAGCAAGAAGGCTGTGTCCTCACTCCGTGCCAGATCATCCATGCAGTATTGACTCAATGGGCTAGATGCCACCTCTTGAGTCACTTAGCATCACTTCTCGATACACCTGGTCTTTAATTTATTTTTGGAGATTTTCACTCTCAGTACAAATAAACATACCCAGCCCATCTTAGACCACAGCCTTAGGTGGAGCAGCTGCAGATTTCTTAAAGATAATGCAATGCTGGGAAGAGACATAGAGCAGTAAAAAAAAAAAAAAAACAAAAAACCAAAAAAAAAAACACTAAGGCAAATATTTCGGAATGATTGGAAGAAGTACATCCTGAAATAAGTATACGTTATTTTTGATCAGTGGATTAAGGGTATTTAACACTCAGCATTGTTTGTTTATTTTCACTGGCCACCGAGACCAAATGAATGCACTTGCTGCCTGACGACGGCTGCAATGCTTATTCAGTCTTCTGGTATTTATCAGTTCCAAACTCATGACTCAGAACTCGCCATGAGGGGTGTTATCATGAACACAGCTACTGCAGTATTTTCAGAAATATTCACAAGTAAGGTGTGAATGCTATTGAAACGCCGCCATCGGCTTCATTGCTATTTACCAGCACGTGGAGATCTCAGACAGGACTCTGCTGTGCCAAACACAGAATCAGAGGTGGACCCCGCCTCGGATACTTTTCAATCTCAGAGAATCAATTGAATATTCACAAAAACATGTTTTGCAGAAATTGTCCAGGGCTTTAAAAACAACCACCGTTCCATTGTAACAAGGATGCTGTGTCCGGGCCGAAGATACGGCAAATCCCCTCGGGGACGCGTTGCCAAATCGCTCAAATTCTGGGTTGGGTGCTGAGCGCTGCCTGTTATTTTCAGCTGGTCCCACAATGCAGTGAACTCGCCGCTCTTTTTCCCCTCTGAGTGGCTTTAATCCACCTACGAATTGATCCTGTCCTCCCTCAAGTTAAAGCAGAAACACTCGATGCTCTTCGGTGAGCTCTGGGGCAGCATCTCTGATGGTAGGTGGGACCACTGGCCCAAGCAAACATTTTCAGTGGAATGTGCAGGATTAGGCTCATAAATCCGGATTTGTTTGGATCCTAACCTAACAGTTTTATTCAGGGTCTGCTGAAATTAATTGTGTTGCGTAAAGGTTTCAGAAGCTGAAGCTTTGCGTAGAGGAAGGTATTCAGGACTCCCATGTCCTGATGAAGCTTTATTTTAGGTTCAGCAACTGAACAGATTTTTAAAACCTCTCATTCCACACCAGCAAAGTCACCTGTTTTCAGAAAGACACTCTCTGGAAAATGTGGGCAGTCAAATTTCTTTGCGGTTCAGCCGCTCCTATATTTGAAACACTGCTCTGAAAAAAAAAAACTTGAGGCTTCTTAGACCTGGAAAGTGCAATTTGTCATAATCTCACCCCTTTCTGAACAAGTATCATTTTCCTTGAGTCTCTTATTTTATTGTCCTTTCTGTACCTTTTGCAAAATCGATCTTTGCCCGTTTCTTTCACTTGGTGACTCGTGCCTCTTGTCCCTCTTTGGCCAGGCTTTGTTTTAAAAATTGCTGGAGCTGATTCGTATACGAAGCTAAAACTCAGCATAGGATGGGGCAAAGAATCTCGTTGATATTTCAGAAATGTCTTGTGGTTAATAAGTTCTGCTTGAGCAACATAATTCCTGCACTGGGAGCTTTCATTACTTTTCATGTGGAAATTTCTTCATTGCTTTGCAAAATAGGTGTATGTCTGGTTGTTACTCAGACAGAAAGTCTACTTTTTGAGAGCTCAACAGGACAAGTTGTTGAAAAAATAAAATAAAATAAAAATAAAATAAAATAAAATAAAATAAAATAAAATAAAGAAATGCACAGATACATTCTTTTTGGTAAAATTAACTTCCATTATGACCTTGTTTAACACCCCTTCTTGTATTATGAGAAATAAGTATCTTGAGGTAGAGACCTGTATGTTGAAGTCATGCTTTCAGGCAGACCGGCCAGGTTTCTGCTTCTCACCGTGTCATTTAGTAGCAAGTACAATGCACTCCGTGGTTACAGGCTGGAAAACGACATCAAATTTTCAACTCATTAAAAAAAAAAAAAAAAAAAAAAGAAAAAGGAAAAAGACCTACTATAAAAAATGGATTCCTGGAATGCAAACAGCAAGCAGAAGTCTGAGGAAAAACCCCAACCTACGTCAGGCCTAATATTTATCAGGAACCTGACACCGATGTGGTCATTTTTTGCTTGTTTACTGTTGAAATGAAGTTTATTCCAATTTGTAATCTACAAACTTTCCTTTAGAAGCCCAGGCTGAAAAGGGCACATTGGATTTGGATGGGGTGGGTTGAAGGAGGAGGAGTAGAGATGAAAGGAAAGGGAGGAGGCGAGGAATAAAACTTGACTTGCCAAAAATGTAAGGTACATAAACTGAAGTTCTTCGCTGGTCATGTCTCCATTTCACAGTGGCATGAATACTGAGTATTTTAAAATGAGAAATTAATTACGTTAGGTAGATTTTGCTCTTCTTTGCCCCTCAGAGAATGTTGAAAAATGCTCAGGAAAACTTTTCAGAGAATCAGGAATTACAAGCCAAGCAGAAAGAGTGACTAATGTGCATTATTCAGGGGACTAGAAATTATTCCTAAACCCTTCTGGAAAACTGCTGTAGCCCATTTCAGATGTTGGCCTGTATCAGTAAAAAGTACAGAAACAATCACTGTAAATTGAAGCAACGCATCCATTTCTCTGGCACACCCAATGTGTCATCTTTGCTTCTGTATCTCTGGACAAATGTTGGTTTCTCCTGCAGTGCCCTGCTCGATGCAATCCAGCACTGTGGCTTTTGCCATGTTGGCCTCTTTCAACTCAATACCATTTATTTATTTATTGGTTTATTCAGATCACAGACTAGTGCCGATGACAACATTTACATTTAAGATCCACCACGAACATGAAAGGCATTTTCAAATAAGAGTTTTATGGGGGTTCTCAGAACCTGGTAGAGATGCCCTTGCCATCGAGATGGTCCTTCAAGTCTTGGTGAGGTAGATAGGACAGTTATGACTAAAATTATTAATCTCCTTTTAGCAAGAACCTTTCAATATGTCCGACTTGCCTGCAACCCTCTTCCAGCTGAATTTCCTACAAAATGTCTTGAAGCATCTGACTGCATTGATAGAGCACATTAATAAAACTGTAGAGGTGTGTGTGTGTGTGGGGGGTATTTATAAATAACGTGGAATAATTCTTATTTAAAAAAAAAAATTACACAGCACAAACTTGCACTGGGAAAAAAGTTATTTCCTTTGAGGAAACTGGAATACCAAGTACAGTCTGTCCATTAGCTGCTTGCCTGAGATACAACCTGAATGCAGAGAGGGGCAGTAGTATGATACGTTAAAATTGTGCTCTCTGGCTTGAGTTGTCCTTAGAAAATGATTGATCTACTTTCTCATACGCATTCCGTTCACGGGGCACCTTACCCGAATGTGTGTGCTAAGATAACTCACTGAAGGAGCTATAGAAAAAGGATCATACAGAAATTATTAAACATCCACAAACCACTCTAATGAGACCTAATTTAGTCTATTTTAAGCTTTGATGAATTTTTTTTTCTTCTAATGGCTCCCAGCTAAAATTTGTGTCTCAACCAAAGTTGAAATGATAAATAGCTTCTAGTCTACCACCACCAGGACAAATTTATAGCTGCCCACATTACTTGGCAAAGGGAAAGGATTTTTAAAAGATTTAAAAAGTTAGGAGGAGGCCGTAGATGGAGTAAAGGCTCCTCTGGGAAAAAGAAGTTGAGATATCAAGGTCCATATTGTATGCGACTGCCAACTAAGGGTGAGGCAGAAAACCACTGAGTATTGCTGTTATCTCATTTTCATGAACGGAGGGATCTTCTCCCTTCTCTTCTGTCACATTTTTTTTTTTCCAAAATGATTCTGCTTTCTTAGCTCCAAAGAGGTTGGATCCCAAATACGAAGCAAAACACCCACATGGAAGCAAAGAGAACCCTGATGTTCCAGCTTTAGAAGCTTACATTGTACACAAATGGCCTCTTCCAAGCAGCCAACCTCTCAGCACAGAGTACAGCCTTCCTGCCAGCCGGCTAGAAGTGTCACTACTATCTCCCGCAATGTTTCTTCATGTAATTTGTGGGTTTAGGTTTAAAGAATGGGAAAGCATAAAGCTCTACGGCAAGTTTAGCCTAGGTTCCTAGTCTGAAAAGTGTATACTTGAATATTGAAAAGGAAACGGCACAGATGCTGGGGCCACATCACAGTTTTGCTTCCAAGTTAGAAATAAACCCATTTTTCTCTCTTCTCCATTAAACTGTACTGCCTCTCTGGAGCAATGATAGCCACGCTATCACCTTAAATAGGGGTGTATAATTTGTTAATCATCCTGTCTTGTCCTGGGACGTGAAATGGTTATATAGCGATAAGGAGGAAAATACTATAATCGAGTCTTTGTGGGCATTTATTTGGGTAAGAACGAGGACTTCTCTCCATCATTATTCTATACACCTTGTTCACTTTTTGGGAACATTGGCATGAGTGAGAGGAACATGTTGTGAAACTAAGCAAATACTTACATAGGAATATTCCCGTACCATGTGTATTTACATAAATATTCATTTGAGAAGTATTTAATGGCTGCTTTGACAGGCTATGTGCTGAAGTGAGCTGAAATAATACCCTGTAACTTGGTAACCGGTTGTCCAGGGTAAATTTGGATCTCATTTATTTAGCAAAAATGAAGCTGAGAGATGCAGAGAGACCTGCGCTCTGAGGACCCCCTGGTCGTGTGCCAGTGGGGTGAAGGACGAGAGCAATTACGCTTCCTTCGGAGAGCCACGGGGACCAGCGGCGGGGAAATGCCAGGCTGACAGAGCCCCTCAGTCCTCAGCCTGGCTATTCAGGCTGTGTGCTTGGGGCAAGATTTGGCCCCAGAGCGCGTGCTGTACACATACAGTACGCGGGGTGAATGTGTGTGAAATGTTTCAATTACCTCTAAAATAATGTTTAACATGTTCCAGACATACTGCATTAAGCAAATACCCAAGCAGTATTTGAAGCATATTCTGTTTTTCATTTTAATAGATTGTAAATGTATTAAACACATGTTAAGAATATATTTCATATACTGCATTTGTAAAATATTATCAAATTTATATAGGCGGAAACCACAGAGCCACCACAGGATCGGCCCGAGAGCAATACCATTTTGTAAGTTAACCTTTTAGCACCACTCTATCAGAGGGCTGGGATGGAGGATTTTATTTGATTTAATCTGATATCATTCGATTTCGTTTCATTTGTAAAGAAGAGCCTCTAGGTGGAAACCCACTCCGTCATTAACCCTTTTAGCTAGAAGCTTGTGCTGTACAATAGGTTTATACCCCCCGTCATCCGAAGGAGCGGCTCTTGAGTTACCTGGGTTTGTGCAGAGGGAGGTGCAGAGCTGAAAAATTGCCCCTGTAGCCATATGACGAGATGTCTGCTCCACTTTTTTAATTATGCCCTCAAATCATTTGATAGTGTTAAATATCTCTATTAAAAGGGAACACCAGTAGATGTTTCAAAGCTGAAAACCATTACTGAGAACTCACAATTCAACGCAGCTGCTTTCCCTCCGTCTTGCAAACTGTTTGAGCAAACGGGAATTGGGTTTTGTTTTTTGTCCAAGCCAGGGGAATGGTTTGGGTTTGAAGTATTCTGAGTGCAGACACCCTCGGGTTTCTTTGAAAGCAGAATCTAGAGCTAGGTCTGTTCCTTCGAAATTATTCCCATCTCCTCGCTGAGCTCAGCCAAAATCCTGGAAGTCAACACTTAACATGAAGCAGGGCTTAGTGTCTGTGAGACAACTTGACTTAGAACTGCAGGAATTCATCACAGGTACCCATAAAGGACCACTCCTTCTTGAAGCATACAGGAATCCAACACATTTCGAGACTCAGCCTCCATCACCAGTAACACAGGAGTCATTTCAGCAGCTGGCTGCCACATTAGATGCGTCTCCTTTTATGTGGATGAAAAAAGCAAAGCCAGCCCAGACCTCTAGTTTGCTAGGGAGGACGAAGCCTTCCAAATTTCACACTTTGCGCTGTATTGAATGGGAATCCCATCGCTTTAGGGGTCTGAGGCCCAGACGTAGCGGGGCTGCTCGTCACTCGAATCGCTCGCTTTGCCTCGCTGCTCCTCTCGGTTTGAGGGCATGGACAGCAGCTTGAGGACAGAAAATTGTCACTTCCAAAACTGGACTGAAATTAGCGTTTTGCTAAGAGGAACTCTAGAACAAGCCACTGATGGGGGATGCAGAGGAAAGGGATTCTCCGTGCCACAGCAGAAGTTATCATCATACCAGCGCTCAGATAAATCAGCCCAGGGACTCGGCACAAACCCAGCTTTCTAAACATCCTGGCATCATGAGCTGTACCATACAGTTTATAATTGATGCCTGGGTCCTATTTCTTTCAACTTTTTCGAGAGCCGCCACTAGTTTATAATAAAATTTAATAATGCAAATTTCTTTTCAGCTAGAAAGCAGATTTTTAGTGTTCAGCGTTTTTCACCTCAATAAAATCTTAAAAAATAAAGTCATAGATTAATGAGGTAGATCTATTTAAATCGCAATTTGTGTCAGGCTCTGCACTCTGTCGTTGGGAACTTCCATAAGGAGTCTGTTTTCCCCCGTGTGCTAAGCTGACAGCTGTTCCTTTTGGTGCTTCAGTTTGGAGGGAGGCTGGAGCTTTCACCATCGCCCTCTCCGCTGGCAGAGGCTGGGCTGCAATAGCCGCGCTGTGTTAGCATAAGGCAAGGAGTTGAGTAATAACTCTCCGTAGGTGGCCAGCATTACGTGAAGTCAGTGTCCGGCACTAGGCGAGGAAGAGGCAGGGCTGTGGGGAGGTTTTGCTCGATGCTTTTCATCTCCGAGCCCACAGGCGGAGGGGAGGTTGTCCCCGCTAAGGCAGGACACCACGGCGCAGCGCAGCCCGCCTGGCTTCTCCCCGTCCCCCCTCCCCCGCCGCTCCCAGAGCAGCCTGCTGGGACTCGGCACCCCAGCTAAGACTTCGAGCAGGTTCACAACAGATTATTTTTTTTTTTTTAATTACTTTTTTTTCTCAGCCGTGGAAAATGAGACACTAGTGCTTTTTTTTTCTTTCGGTTTGAGCATTTTTAGCTAAAATGTAAGAGTAGGGCTGTCTTTCAGACTGGAAATTCTTACCTCACTGTCCAGTCCAGTACATGAAAGCACTCAGCAGCTTCACAGGACTCTGCGATGCTGTCCTTCCCTTCTCTAGGGGTTTTCAGAGTTTCTTGCAGGGCTGATGGATGCAGGAATCGTGACTTTTATCAGGCTGAGAGCACCGTGCTATGGCAGCGCACAGCATGATGCCAGAATCCCACCTCGGTGCCGGTCTCTGCCAGAAAACAAACTGCAAAGCTTTCTGAGCCAGGGCACAGGTGGAAAAGAAGATCCCTTAGAAGGAGATGAGACCTTGGCGTTATTACACGCTGCCATCGTAACTGTATACTCTATTGACACTATAAAGTATATTGCCATTGACCTGTGGATATTCAGTTTCCATAGGTCTACTGCAGTTCACGAGATACATTACAGCTCCGAGCGTACAAGATCAGACACATTATGAAGCTCCCCGTAAGAGTTATGACAGATGTGTCATAGTAATTTAACTATACTCTGAAAAAATATTAGCTGTGAAGTGTGTTGGTTTTTATAGGCTTATTTCACACCATTATCCACTTAACTGTCCAATAACGTACCAGGTATGTCCAACGAGCGGCAGGAGATATTTGCTGTGCTTTGACTTCCCAATTATTTTGAATGGATGTTCAAGATGAAATAACAGTCAGACATTCTGAAAAAAACACTCAAACACTCACAGGCGCTGGCTGTAAAAGAATTCCCTTCCCCTCACTTTTAATAATGTAGGTTTTACCTTACGACATTCGATAAACTTTTGCTGGCTTAGTTCTCAGATGTGCAAAGCTAAAGATTGAAAGGAGTACATTTCCCTCTTTGCTATATAAAATGTGGGCTTCAGTTGTTTTAAAATGTTTGCTTTTCAGGCAGGACAAAAATCTTAAAAAGCAAGGCAGTCAAAATTTCAGTCTGAAACCATCACCTTGCGTTGCATCTGATTTGGATTTGTCCTTCCCAGCAGCTACTGTGTGACCTAGCGAAGAAACAACTTCTGGAAGTGATTTTTCCCATATGATAGCATTTTCCTTTTCAGTAAATGTGCAGAATAACTCGGAGAAAGAGAGAGATCTCAGACTGCCTTCTCAGTGTGAAAATCAGCGCGTCTGCCTTAACCAACCGATTCTCCAGGAATTCAGCTAACTTTAAGGCTTTCGTGTTTTGGCCAATTCAAAAGCCAGTAATGTGGACTCAGTAAAATAACACTAATGCAGTTGCAGGACAGAGAGAAGTATAAAGCTCCTGCCCTGTCTTCCTAGATTTTATTAAATGTCTGCATATAAACATGAAATATGTGAAAGATTTTGGAGACACACAGGTATGAGGGAGCAAAATCCGATGCTATCCTAATGAGAGCAGGCCAGGTACATGACTAGAGTAAAACAGAACAGAAGAGAACATAATATTTACTTTCCTGGTCATACACAATCATATTTTTGAAAGCACAACACTATAAGTTCATCTTGCTGGGTTTTTTCTTTCGCATCGGTTGCCCTTGGAATTCTATAGGTATTAGATGCCAAAATATTTTTTTAATCTGACCTTTAATGTCTAAAAGGAAAAGCTAAGGGGATTTTTTTTTTTCCTGGTCAGAATGGAAACAGGTATTTGATAGCAAAAGAAACACTGTCTTATTTCTCCCCTTTATCAGATAGCTGCTGTTGCCGTAAGGTTCACACTGTCACATAACTTTCAAGAGACCTGCACACATGGCTTTGATAGAGTTACACCAGCAATTAATTTAACCCGGGTCTTTCTCTACAGCCGTGAAATATGTGATAAGGCACGAGGTTTTGAGAGCAACCACCTCAAACACGCTGAGATACGTTTGCATTTCCCAGCTCGGGGAGAAGTCACACCGAGTTCTGCTAAGTGAGATTTGCTGAAGCGACGCATTGTCCTTCCGTGACGTGAAGAGATCAACTCGAGTTGGGATTTAGGACGCGCTATCCACATCTGTCTTCTGCAAATCCTGCTCAGCTTCATGCATTCGGAACAAATTCTAGGCAAGAGGCCACTGGGAAATTGTCCAGTTCTCTGTACCCCATGCCCAGCTCTGTCAGACTGGCTGCAGAATAATTTATTTCATACAGTTCCTCTGGCCAAGGAAAACATATTTGCGCCTTGTGGCAGGGAAGCTCTGCAATGAAGGCACTGTGTTGCAAATTATACACCCTAGGGGTTGACCTTAGCTCGTGTGCCTTCTGACCTGTAGGAAACTCCACGCAAGTAGACAGGGGCAAATAAGAAATGCACTTTACTGGTCCTTATGCCTTCAGAAATCAATTTATAACCAATGGTGTGTGCTAACTTTCTCTTCACTTCATAAAAGTCCGTGATGAATTGATTTTGTTACTTTTTTATTTACAGCTATACGCAAGGTAAAATTTGTTTCTAAAAGGCTGAAGAAAGGACCCTTCAAAATGAAATATCAAGATGTTGTTTTATGTCTCTAAGCGAATCTGGGCTGGGGGAGGGGGGAAATGGCTGTGTAGCCATACCCAAACTTAATTTCCTTATGTTTTCTCTGGAACATATTTTTTAAAGGTATATTGGAATACCTTTTCATTGAAAACAATCCCCCAACAAACTCCGTTCCTCATTCCTATACCTCAGAAATCGTTTACGTTGAAGGAGCTGAATGCAATGCTTTACCCCAGTCATACCGCCCCGCCTTGGAAAATTTTGTCACTGGAACCTAATTTGGGGCAAAATCCTACCAAGTCAGAAGCCAGTGAGAGCGTTGCCACTGAATTCAGTGGAACCAGGATCTCTCCTTTCAGTTGCTCTCCGTTTGCTCATGCGTTCCCAGTGAGTTTGGAGCTAACAGCCCACTCTTTAGGCTGGAGGTAACGCCTTCTATTTTTCTGAAATATCGATGTGGTGATGAGGTTTTGTTGCTGCGGTGTGGTACAGCTGGCTGGGAAGAATTTCTGCTCTGCTGTAGCAATAGCAGCGGCTGCGGCAGGGCTTATCTTTGTTGTTGGCTCATGAGGAGGATGGAGGGATGAGATTCTGCTAACACGGAGATTATCTGAACATGAAGGATTTCTGAATCATAACTTCCTTCCAAAATTTCATACGATTTTAATGCCAAATAGTTCAGAGGAACCAAAAGTTTCATCTCTCATCTGACTCTGGGACTGTCACGCAAAGCCAGTCTGATTTTTAATTCTTTTACAAGCCCTACCACCCTAAGTTTCAAGAGTTTCTACTCTACAGATTTGGCCAGAAACCCATTTCAAGGCTTCTCAGCTATTCTTTTTAGCACCTCCTGGGGACGTTATCTGACAGGCCCAACCCAGCAGACGTTTTTCTGTATGAGCATGGTAAACCAGAGCTTTAGCTGGTGTAAGTCAAGGTGGTTTCTGCTGGAGTCCCAGCATCTGGCATATTAGCGTTCTTCACATAGACAGCACAGGGGCTACTCGTATGAAGAAAGTTACTCACGTGTGTGTTTGCGGGACCTCATTCCTAACGATCTGAGACACCATATTATTAAAAAATAGTGCAAATTATGCTTTCAGTTCCACTAGTGCCAACGTGATATAACTCCTTTGACAACTCATTATATTTACTTTGGCTTTCCACTAGACCAAGTTCAGTGAAATCACTGGAGTTTCTCTAGATTTACAATGGCATAACAAAAATTGGGAATCTGGATGTGGAGAACCCATGGTCGGCTGAAGACATAATAGTTCTCAAGAACTGCTGTGCTCACCCTTGGTGAGAGGCTGGCAGAGGAAAGTTATATGCACAGCGACTCGAGTGCGTGTATATTCTAATTGGAAATGAAAATGTTGTAGTGAAATGAAACAGCCTAGTGCAGACATTAAAGTTGTAAGATCTTTCAGCCTTTGGCTCAGTTCCAGGTATTGAATTCCTCTGTCCTTTCTGTTGGAAATCCAGAGGATCTTTCTTGATACAGTGAATTTAATGTCAATTTTTTTGCTGTGCATGGAAAGGACTCGAGCTCTGTGTTTCGCTGGCCTCGGGGCTACTCCAAAGCAGTTTTGAATCGTGTCCCCTTTCCACCGTGTAGTTCCTCTGACCCATCCTGTTCCTTTTTTTCCAAGCTGGGAGGCAGGAGGGTGTCCCAGGAGCAAGGCTATGAGCCTGGCTGGAGCATGGGAGCTCTGTCTGCTGTTGGCTTTACAGGCCAGGTCATGCCACAGGGTGGGGGTATGGATCTGTGAACGAGGGAAAATACATTCCTGGGAGACTCCCATACACCATGTCCTATAAGGAACCAGCAGCATGTCCAGCCTGTGGGACTCGGAAACCACAACCTAGGGAGTCACTAAAGAGCTCTTTTAAGAAAAATGGGAGGGTCATTGCTTTGAAATGTTGCACAGCGGTTTCCTACCTGAGGAAATGTGTGAAAGGCTCGGCTCAGCTCCCACAAGGACTTAGCCCTGTTATCAAGTATATTTGGTTTCAGTCAACTTGCAAGAAAACAGCATTTAAATTCCTTGCTTTATTTAGTGGCTTCTGCTCAAGTCCAGCTCCACGCAGCTCAACAGAAAGGCTGAAGAGGAAGGCAGTTTGTTACTTCTCCTCTTGAATTTCTCCTTCTCAGCAACATTTGAGTGTGTGCCTAATTAAATCTTTCAGAAGCACATCTACTTGTAGCAGGCCAAGTCCGAAGGATGCAAATCTACCCATGCTGCCGTGTGTATTTGGGTCTGCCGAAACTCCATCTCCTGTGCAGACCTTGTGTGTGTGAACTCCTTACTGCATCCCAAGCTACACCTTTTGGACTGAAATTTTATGGAACCCTAATGGAAACAGAAAGATTCCTCCCGCTCATACCCGTCTTTGTCGGTGACTTTGCTGATGCTTGGGTAGACACAACCCTCCTAAAGAAATTGGCTGAAATTGGGGCTCAGAAGAAAGGGAGGTTTTGTGCGTAGGTGTGGGTATGTGGAAGTAGGTAGAAAGGGTAGCCTACCTACATTTTTAATAGTTTCTTTATGAGTGTGATACAGGTATTTTCCTATAATAAAACAGTAATGTTCCCAACCAGCAAGTGCTGTTCTTGGCATCTTATTTTATTCCAATTTGCTTTTCTTGCAACTGTGGGCAAGATTCATGGAAGGGCCATGCCTAACAGGTAGGTAAGAGAAGGCACTATTTTTTATACAAATAAATGTCATTCCTAAATTATCTACTTTTAGAGTACACCATATGGTTCTAGCCTATCCATTCCTCTCTCCCACCTTCTAATTGGCAGCTGCCATGAAATACAGAAAGGTGATTAAATAGTGACTTGTTCCACTGAATCTGCAGCTAACCTGCTGCCAAAACTGAAGACAAATGAGTGCCTGCAAATACCAAGAAGTAGAACTGATTTAGAAGTTTCCTTCAAAATGAATAAACCCCTGAAAATAATAGGTTTAATTTTCAACAATAAATGGTGTTTATGTTTCCCAACAATTTCTCAATAAATGGCTGAAGGATTCCCATGTTTTTCAGAGAGTAAGCTCTCATCTGATTGCAGAGATTTTCTTAGAGAAAATGGACCATACAACCCATGGAATAAGAGAAGAGCTATGAGTTGGAAGTCAGGGAATAGAAATCTGCTCTATTCTGCTGTCTACCTCCAGCTGACCTCAGTAATCTCATGCAATTTTGCTGTGCCTGCGTATGTCTGTAAAAATCATGATCATCCTACTCACTTCCACAAACCATGTAGGAAAACATCTGTAAAGGAAATCCAGCTGGGTCTGTACAGAGCGATGCAGTGTCCTGGAGACATACCTGAGCGAGCTCTGCACTCCCTGTATGTGTCTTGAGTTTTGTTATTCAATTAGAGCCTTTTATATCAATTAATTATATTCTCCATTTATCCCCTCTTGTCAGCTAGACCATTTCTGATGAGGCTTTTAATATTCCTACTGAGACCAGGACATGTAGTTCAAATACCAGTTTAGGTTCCAAAACTCATCCTTAATTAGAGATTAATTCCAAATTGGTTATTTCTGTTAGCAATTGAGTTAGAGCAGATTTTACTGAGTTTCTAAATGAATGGTAAGACTTAGAACTCAGTGCGAAGCAAGACAACCTTCATCAAAATGATGTGTATGTTTTCTTATCGTAGAAGTACATATGACTAATGAACAAAATGCTGTGAGATAAATAACAGAAATGACTCAGGAGCCACTGTCAAACTGAACCTCAAGAAGCTAAGAAGGAGTCGTTCTTTCATTAAGATAGCTTCAGGGGGAAAAAAGTATTATTTAATGAAACTTGACCTTTGAGGATTGTTCGGCCCGTTGGCAGATAACTGCTGACGAACAAGCTTTTGCTGCTCTCAGTCACCTATGGGAGTTATATTACCTGGGCAAAAATGTTATTCCTTACCTGTTTGCAAGCACCTCATTTGAACCTTCCACTGCTGTGTTCTGCCTTTGAAAGAAAAATGGAAGGACTGTTCCTAGCTCATCTGGGGCTAAAGCTTTGGAAAAACTGTGTATCAGTGCTGGATAACACTTCAACCTTCTGTTTTTTCTGCCACAGGCTCAAAACCACTTTACAAATTAAAATCATATTGTGGAAGAAGGGATCAAATCTCACATTTCAGAATGCAGGGAAAGGGCCTCTGGCTCGAAGTCAAAGGTTGAGGGACATCCCAGCTCCCCTTGCTTTGGAGGAAGCTTGGTCCCCAAGGGACACTTTTTCAGGTGTGCACTTTTTCCGCAGCAAATCTGTGAACTGGACTACCTGGTCCAAAGCCGCTTGTGCTTTGAATCTGATCTGCCAACCTCAGTGTTAATTCTGGAGATAATACCGAGCGCGGATCGTTTATTTGGCTGCGCCAGCCAAAGGTGCGCTCTTCTATAGGAAATTTCTCTGTTTTCTGAACCGAATGCAAACTTTACTAATATTCCTGAAAGCCCTCCTTAGACTGATGGTAACAGTAAACTTCCCACCTTGCAATTCCAGGAATAGAGCTGCTGAGGTTTTCCTGTACCAGCTCCAAAGGGCCAAGACAAACCCTAGTGTTGGTGGTTCCTCCAAAATACTTCAGTAAGAATAGGATGTTTCCATCCACCACTGTATATTGACTCTTGCTATGCTTCTGACCTTAAATCATTTGATGACATCACATTGTTACTTTGAATCCATGTACAAATAAGCTGTATTTCCATTAGGGAACATAAAATGGTCCATTTTGACTCACTCTGCAAACTGTTTATGGGTTACTTGCAGCTTTCAGGATTTTTACAAGAGAACATCCACTGTTCATTTCCTGGCTTGGCTCCAACTGGACATGTTAACTTTGCCTAATTTCCAAGACATTTGGTGGGAAGGCTTCATAATAGAAGCATGTTTTTCCACCAGGGAACTTATACCACTTTTTTAAAGTCTATTTTTCCCAGACAAATTAAACCTACTTTTTATGAGCTTCTTCTAAAGGGTAGAACAGTAGCTCGCCTTGTTAGATATTAGTGCTTCTGTTCGGAAGGGTGATCGTGTAACTGCAGGGCCTCAGTATTTTACACTTTCTGGAGTTCATTAACCAGAGGCTTCTGTATTTGAACCTGTAACGTTTTAGCTGGACGAGACCCAGAAAGCGAAATCAATCCAGTCCCGTAGCACAGAACTAATTGTCATCATATCCAAATGTGCAAATATACAAGAAGTATATAGGAACAGAGGCAGGGGAAAATTGAGGGCTTTAGTTTTGAGGGTATTATGTTGCTGAAAAGTTTTTACATGCTTCCTCACTGACATAAAATACAAAATTGAAAATATGTTTCCTATATCAAAATATCTCTACCAAATTGACTGGGTTTATAGACCTACATTCATCTAATCAAATGCTTGCCGCTTGAGTCGCATGCTTGACCACATATTGGGCTGAGTAGGAGTTGGAGGAGATTTCTCTTCTCGTCAAAGCTTGTAAAGTCACCAGATAATTCGAGAAGGGGGCACCTTTTCCCAGCACCGTTTTCCAGCTCAGGTGTGCCAGGCGAAGGCGGCACTGTGACCCAGCTCCTCCTCGCTGCCTTGGAGAATGTAGAGGCTCTCTAAATATTAGTATTAAACAATCCCTGATGAACTTTTTAAGGAATAAGATAGTATCCAGCCAGAAGGGGCATCGGCATGCGCTGGTGAGGTCCATGAGCCCACCTGCGCTCCACATCCCTGGTCCCATGTCCCAAATGTGAGTTTTTGCTGGGAGCTTTGTGCCTTGAGGGCTCTGAGCTCTCCTGCCTCCGGCCAGGCTGGCTGTCCTACAGCCACCGTGCAAAGGGAAGCTCAAAGCCACTTTCAGTCCTGATCTGCAGAGCGCTAGCTAATATCTATCAGAAGTTTTTAGCTTCATATAAAGTCTTCTGAAGTCTTTCAAATGCCAGTGAAGAGAGGAATCACCTTCCAGGGACAATATTATATCAGTTATCTGGCTTGGCAGAGGAAAGCTCTCATCCTCTAATCGATGCCCTAATTTAATAGTCTTCACAAAAGCTGAGCTTAGCCAAAATTAAATGCATTATTCAACGCAGAGACAAAGAGGCTATTAATAGAAATGCAATCATTAAGTTCTCTCCCCTTGTGACTCAGAGCAGTAGTGTATTGGCAGTTTAATTCTTGGAGCAGAAACGAGGGGTCTATGTCTAATCCGAACAGATCCTTTCTAAATAAATATGGCTATATTTAATTCATATACATTTTGAAAACTCCAAGGATGCTTCCAGAGAAGGGCTTTTTTTTTTTTTTTTTTTTTTAAGGTGTTGCCATATGGTTTTAATTTCTCAGAAATATATAGGCTAGCTTGTTCACTGAGAAAGCCGTGCCAAATACAGCGTGTCAAGATAGCTGAAAACGTCATTTAACATCTAGTCTTTTCCTATAGCGACTCTTTACTAATACAGTGGCAACGCTTCCAACTGGAAAGTCAAATGAACAGTTAAAGGATGAAATCTAAAATATTTATTATTTACTGGACAAGGAAAAAGAGAATATTTTTTATTTCCTATATTCATGGCACTCCTCTGATATCTAATGATTTTGACAACCCTTTTAAAAGTGGTGAACAGCATTTGCTACTGCAGTTCGAAATTCAGCAGAGTTAGACAAATAAACCACACAGCTCTGAGGGCATGAAATATTCCGTGGAAAGATAAAAGCTTAAGCTCCCAAATCACTCCGCTGGCAATGCAAAGCTCTGGCTATGCAGCCTTAGTTAAATTAATAAAAGACATAATTTAGGTTTTCCGGTCAATGTCGTGACTACTGGAGTTCATATCCTCCTCTCCATCTCTGTTATCTGTTTGGTTTTTTTACTCAAATCTGAATGTAATGGGTAATTAAAAGTGAATCTTACATTAGGGACCACCACTTCAGCAAAACATTTTCTGTGTAACCATAAACTAAAAAGCCTACCCAAGATATTTGCCATCACTGCGGTTGGTCCATTTTCACACTATTATTATTTTGTCTCAGAACTCCCGTGTTTATAAAATAGGGACAGAAACACAGACTAAATATAAATCCAATCGTCTTTGCACCAGAGAAGCTGAAAAAAAAAAAAAAAGCCTGAATTCAGAATATTCCCAAATATCCTGTAAGGTGCCTAAAGGTTTCTCAGACATAAACTTGGAATTGGTTTTGTCCTGGGAAGGCACTGGGGAGAATTACATATGTTATAAGGACAATAAAATTATTTATGGATCAGTCTGGTGATTTATTCTTGTGGGATTCTTTAAAGTGGGCATCATCCTTCAGGGCTGCTGGAGGACGAGCTCAGCGGTACGCACGGCATGGAGCGTCCAGGGCGCCCTCACCAAACCACGCCGTGGTCTCGCTCCTGTTGTCTGCTAAGTTTTACAGGCTGTACCTGGATATGTCTGCCAGTTTACTGTGGACCAGAGAGAAGGATCTGAGCCGGTTGGTTTTACCTCTGTGTCATCCACCCCCTGCCCGTGGATTGTGAGTGATGTGGAGCCACGTGGAAAGAAAAGCAGCGGGATAAAACCCCTAAGGAGATACCAGCTTCTTCCAACGCCAAAACCAAAAATGAAACAACAAAAGTCAGCCCTGCTTAAAAGGAAGAGAGGAAAGAAGAAAAGCCAAAAGGGGAAAATAATAATTATAGACACAACAGTGACAGCCTTCACAATTTAAAGGCAATGTCCATGGTATTTTGAAGGGCTCAAGAATGAAGCAAGATGAATTTAAAGGAAAGATTGGCATTTCACGCTGTAAAATCTCACCAATGCAAAGAAAACGAAACCATCCCAGGATTTTCACCCTGCTGCTCAAAGTAGATAGATATATTGGTGTGGATTAAGTTGTAGATGCATGCAATTATAGACATGATAAAACTCTGACGACTTTATTCATATAAGGGTCTGAGCGCTCTGCGCTCTTGAATGGCTCTTCCATAACACTGCAACAGATAACCTATTGTGAAAAATACAGTAATAAACTTCTATTTTGTTTTTTACATTTCCCTTCCTTCTTGGCATCCGGCCTGCTTATTGCGGGAGAGATGGATGGGGGTTTGAATGCCTATTATTAGACATGTCTAATCCATCATTTCAATGATTATTTTTTTTCCTCTAGACAGTCATTAAGAAAATAGCCCATTACAGCAAAAACTGTATCTGTAAAACGACTGAATAGAGGATATGTATATTGAAACCTGCATTCCCTTTACCTGAACCAAGCCCAGGTGGCCCAGATCACTGTATATGCTAGGTGATTAGCTATTAGAATAAGATGCTATGAAGGAAAGTTTAGGTTTAAAACATAATATTATTTATTGAGATATTGTCTGTTAGTTTCTACAGATTTCCACCGATCTAATTCAGTGGTATATTTTAATATTAAAAAACTACTTACATTTAGAAAGCAAACCTATTTGCTCTCTGATGCACCCATGTAACGCCCAGAGGCTGAAGTTTTCCCTGCTGAGTGCTTATGCACCGTTCCACCGAGCGCGCCGGCATTGCTGGCTGGCAGGCAGGGGAGCAAGACACCATGTCCCTTTTCCACACTTTTTTACATTAACTCTGTATTTCAGGCTGGCGGGTGTGTGGTGTATTTTGTGCGGGTTTGTTCTAGAAGGGGAGATGTGAGCACCCATCCTTGTGCCCAGCTAACCCAAATCCCAGCAGCTTCTCACTGGACTCCACAGTTTATCGCTCCGTGTGCTGGGCGGAACGAATCCCACGGGAGCCAAAACCTACTTTCTGTTCCAGTGCAACACATACTTTCCCAACTTTACTTTTTCTAATATAAATACAGGGCAGTACGCACATGACCTGCACACGGCCCATGGCCCCGCAGTGCAGAAAGAGGTGCTGCTCGTACAACCCGCCCTGCCAAAAACGGGGGGGGAAAGAATGAACCTCCGTGGAGTCACATTCCTGGAGGTATCTCCAGGCAATCTTCAGGCACTATCATAATGCAGAAAATAAAGGAACTGGAATTAAATATTAAAAATTTTCGTTAACATTTTGCAGTAAATGAAAAGTCACATCATCTGGAAACCTGTGGACTGAAACGGGGTTGGAAATCTGTCTTTTCAGACGCTTCTCTCTGTATCGTGGGTGTTATCATCTGCCTGTCGGTGTTGCGCTGCCAATGTGAAATGGGGATGGGACGTGTTAGCACAGAAAACTGGGCAGAGTACAGTCTGGGATAAAAAAGTGACACTGAGCAAGCTCTCTTCGATGGCCAAAGAGTCTGAAATGCAGAAAAATGTTTAGCAAGTCACAGGAAGATAAATAGCAAAATTTTTACGTTCCTTTTGCCTTTCAACGTTTCGTTAATAAATATATGCCAAGCATAAATGAAAATGTATTTACTGCTATAAGTCCCTACATTCCCCACATATTGCAATCTCCCTGAAAATGTGCTGTTACCTGTAATAATTGTATGTGCAGAAATTGTTTGCTTGTAAGAGATATTTTGCAAAAAAAAAAACCCTGCCTTGCAGAATGCAGTGCTGAAGAGGAGAGGGAAAAGGAAAAGGAAGGAGGAAAAGTTTGCAAGGGTCTGTATATGAGCACGTGTGCGTGCACCTATGCACGTCTAATCCCTTGCGGAGCTGCTTGGGCTGTTTTCTGTTTCAAGTCTCAAGCATTGCTTGTTCCACCGTGCTCCAGGGAGCAATGAGGAACACCACCTGAGCTGAACGCTTACGGTTCCGCCGAGCTGTCAGATGCCAGCCTGAAAAAGAAGTGACATGCAAAACTTGCCTCCGATGTTTAGTCATATAACCGTGTTGAGAGGACAGGATTAAATCTGCAAGGCCAAACTGGGACTTGTTGGCAACTCGACCCTAGTTTTGGTTTGTTTGTTG
Organism: Egretta garzetta; assembly: GCF_000687185.1. Taxonomy (NCBI): domain Eukaryota; kingdom Metazoa; phylum Chordata; class Aves; order Pelecaniformes; family Ardeidae; genus Egretta; species Egretta garzetta. The sequence continues at coordinate 1,027,622 of NW_009260768.1, forward strand.
GGTTATTGGGAAGAAAGGGCAAGTTTAGTTTAATGCAAATAAATAAATAAATCCGAAGAGATATTTTCACCACCTTTCTGTTGACTTTGAACCCTACTGTTTAAAGTATAGCGTCAGCAAGTTAACTCTCCGGTCTGCTTTTGCAAAAACACCCATCTATTCTGGGACTGTGGGCACCATTCGAGTACAATAGCCTTCCCTTTTTGAAACCTGTTTCCTACCAACTATATATACGTACAAGACTTTCTGTACTATCGGGGCTGTCAACTCAGCCACCGAGCGGCGGTTCACAGCCCGTGAGCCTGATCCAGGCTGGGGAGAGGATTTCTGTGGGCAGGAGCAGGGCAGGGCACTGGGAGCGCGGCTTCGCCCCTGGCTTTGTTCCATATCTCCCGATGTGTCTGCGGCACAGCGTGCTGTAAAGCAATAAAATCCAGCAAAGGATCAGAAAAACATTCATGTAATTATTGAGTCATTCGTTGGAGTAAGCGTGCAATTAATCACAAGCAAGTATTAATCATCCTTCTAGGTTTGCACAGTCCTATATATATTTTCTGTGATGCGCGTTCCCCGGTAGTTGGGGTGCGTGGGACCGCCGAGATCAGAGCAGCTGCGGCGGAACTGTTTTTCTAAATTCTCTATATTGGATTCAAATTTATATCGCATCTATGTTGTGATCTAATAGCAGTTGCAGCTCTTTCTCTGGATGCTAACGGGCTTTCGTATCCTGTCCTGCATATTTTGTAACGCTAACTGATGTATTTTAGCCTCACGCTTTCCGATTTCTGTGGCTTTGCTGATGAATTTGCTCGACCATTCCATCATGGTCTGGAGGCCAGTTGGGAGGAAGACAGACTTTTTGCAGTCGGTGTTACAGTCTTCAGCACGAAGCACGCCGTGCACAGCTTGCACTTTACGCTAACCCCCAATTTTCCCTTCTCTCCGTCCGCCTAATGGCCAAACCCAGATCTCTTCGCTTCCCAGCCTCCTAGGAAAGCAAAACCATGGGAGCAAACCGAGACAACGCTATTTGCATCTGCCTGCAGCCTCCCATGGCGCCCTGCAATTGGAGAGCGCCTTGCAGAACATAGAGGTCTTTCTACAAAGCAAAGCCAGCGGAAATCACCACCAATGTTAATTCGAAACAGAATGAGATAGCCACAGTGCCGGGCCTTGAGAGAGCGCACAAAGGAGGCCTTTTCTTGTTCGCAGGGTGCTGACAGTATGGGCGAGAGTCCATCCTGTGCAGCTGATGTGAGGAATAGCACATCCTTAAATCTCAACACCTGGGCACAACTCGGGAGACCTCGGGAGAAACTTAGAAGGAAGGTTTCTGCGAATGACACTGGGGAGATCCCGGGAGGCTTCTGCAGCTGGCTAGTTAAATAGCTGCTAAAAAAGGGGTTTAAAATGAACTTTGGGATCTCCAGAAAGGCTCATTTATCAATGTAAACAAAGTTTAGCTGTTTAATAAATCTGTTTTCTTTCCCCCTTTTCATCAGGCCTTGCTATTATGGCTGATGGCTTTCATAATGGGATCAGCTGCTACGTTACTAAGCGCTGTGTGCAGTCGGTCAGATAAAGCTGAGGTGAAGGGCTTTTTTATTATTTCTATTAAATAGTAGCTCAGTTTGGCCGATGTGTGCTTAGCATTCTTCTTTTTATTCCATTTCAGAGCTGCATCTCTTCTAGGGATGGGTAAATTGCTATGGAAAAACAAGAACTGGCCAAACCAAACCTCAGCCCAAACACTGACATCAACCCAAACATTTTTGAAGGTCAGTGTTAGTTTGGATAAGTAACCCATCTCCCCAGCCGTAAGTAGGGCTGGTTAGAAAATGGATTTTCCACCTTCTAAAAAGTTTGGACATTATATCTCTGTTTGTAATCACAGTTTTGAAAAGCTAAAATTTCGATACTCTTTTCCAAACCCAAGACAAATCGATTTAAGTGGCAATTTTTTGTATCACCTCATTTGTTATTTGCATTTTTTTTGTAAATTTTAATATAAAGAAGAAAAAGTACCCACAAAACACAGGCAATTGCCTAGTGCTCTAGCATATAGAACTGCATCTCCTGTGGTTTTGGCCACAGATTGGGACAGGGAGGACCTTGCAGCCCCTCAATCCTATGCTTGATTTCTTCAAGCGGTTTTGCCTGAATGCAGCAGCCTGGCTAGGAAGGGCTGAGAGCATGGCCAAGCCTTGTGCTTGGTGTGACACCATTGCTCTGAGAGCCGGGAGATTACCTGGAGAAGAGGGGCGTGGGAGAAGTAATGGCTGAGCACCGTCCCAACAAGCCGGGAGGGTGCATCATCACAGCTGATAATGTAGAACCCCAAAAGTAGAACCATAAAAGAGAGAACAGGGATAGCAGAGATTAGACAAACTTAAAAAAAAAAAAACAAAAACAAAAAAGAAGGAATATTTGTATGTGCAACCCAACTTCTGGGGCTTGTTCAGGCAGAACTTCCCAGCACTCAGGTGGGCATCTTCTCCCCATCGCCATGGCCATGGCTGGCAGCGTGCCGGGGAGCTGCCAGGAGGCACGGCAGGAAGAGGCCGAAGGAAATCTCAAATACTTTTAGTTGGAATAAGCTCGATTGTAGGATTGGTGTAGTTTCCATGGTGTGTTTGCTGTAAAAACTGGAGCCATTTGAGCAAAAAGTTATTCCACTGAGAAAAATGGTTATAATCTCATGTGTTTTTATGAGTGTAGTGGTTGTCATCCTAAAACACAGGGCATGCTAAGGAAGGTTGACTTTGGGCAAAAGTGAATTGCAGAAAATTTGGTAAGAAAAATATTGGCATTTTTTTAACATGTTTGAAATAATAATATAAAATAACGTTCTTCAGGAGGTCTCTTTTCACTCGCAAACTGAATATGAGACCAAAATAATCACGAAGGCAAATTCAGACACTTCCCTGTCTTTTTCCGAACTGTTAATTTTTTTTTTCTTCATGAGCATTTAATTAGATACTGAAAAAAAAAATAAAAAGCAAACAAACGAGACCCCAGCAACTCAATACTGAGCTTTGTGTATAAAGGAAACTTCATGCAATGTGAATCAGGTTAAATAGTTCAATTATTGCCCATTGCTTACATGTTTGAGAAGGAGTGCAACTGTTTGAAATTGTTTAAGTAGTTAGTAAGGTGATCGTAACATTTACCAGCAAATGACATAAATCCAGAATTAATTATAATGGCTTAAATGGTTAAAAAGAAAGGGGATCATTGGTCCCATGGTTTATTGTGAACTGTCAGGATAATGGAATTTTAATCAGTCCGTTTATTTTAGGAAGGATTAATTGCATGGCGTGATGCAGAAAATACAGTGACTAACTTTGGAAACCGAGCCGACTGCGTAATTTTATTAAAGCAGATCAGTTGTAGCATCTTAATTTCCTTAGACATGTTTATGGGGAGCCATTTGTTTTGTCAAGATTCTTTCCTGACTGTTGGAGCTGCTGAAAACGAGTGTGTTTTCTGGGACCATCGCCTGGCCGTCAGTCCCCATCCCACCTGCCCTGGCCCTGGACGTGGGATTCACGGGTTTTGTATGGAAAAATAGGCCAGGGAACTACTCAGGGCTGGGCTATGGACATGGATAAAGATTATGTGGGGGCTTTCAGTGGAAGAAAGGGGCAAACCCTATAAAGTCCCCTGATTTCCTAGAATCTTCCTGAGATTTCAAGTGGTCTTTTCCTATAAGGACATTGGGATTTGGCCTGAAGTTGCACAAGCTGTGATCTCCCTGATTGACTCACAGGCAGGTGAATAGTTCAAATACTGTCGAAGGAAAAAACCAACAACTTGGGAGTAAGAGAACAGCTTTTTTTTTTTTTTTCTGTAAAAGATGGAGATTAAGACGCCCAAGCAGATCCTTGAAACATCTCGCAGCTGCGCTTTGGTTTTTACCAAAACATTTTGGTTGGGGAGGGGGGGGAAGCCAAAAAGAAAATTATTTCCCTGAAAACTGAAAACATTTCATTTTGACATTATAAGATGAAACCCTAACAATTTATGCTATGGGAGAAGTTTCACTGGGAATTTCCTACCATTTTATTGGAAATACCTTTGACCACTAAAAAACTGCAAACCAAAGAAGTTGGTTCATTTCACCTGGACGTATTTTTTGCTGAGTAATTATTTGCCAGCCAGGTCCATCCTCTCCCTCCTTCTTAACGTTGCGTTTGCAAGAGAATTGGAAACTCGAGTTGTAGATAGAGGATGGATAATTTCTGATATTTCACTGGGGCAAGGTACAACAGCAGTCTGTACCCATCGGCTCCATTTGACACCCAGGTTCCCTTTATAGGCAGTGAAGAGAGAGAATAGAATCATAGAATCATAGAATCATTTAGGTTGGAAAAGCCCTTTAAGATCATCAAGTCCAACCGTTCCCCTAACCCTGCCATCCCACCGCTAAACCCTGTCCCTAAGCACCTCATCTCCCGGTCTTTTAAATACCTCCAAGGATGGGGACTCGACCACCTCCCTGGGCAGCCCATTCCAGAGCCTGACAACCCTTTCTGTGAAGAAATTTTTCCTAATGTCCAACCTAAACCTGCCCTGGCGCAACTTCAGACCATTCCCCCTCGTCCCATCGCCCATCACCAGGGAGAAGAGGCCGACCCCCCCCTCGCTACAGCCTCCTGTCAGGCAGTTGTAGGGGGCCATGAGGGGTCCCCTCAGCCTCCTCTTCTCCAGACTAAATCAGCCTCCTCTTCTCCAGACTAAAACATCCTCCAGACTAAAAGAAAATCAGCCCCAGAAGTGACCCAGCCCATCCTTTACCCATCAGCCTTTCTTCAGCACCACCTTAGAATAAATGCATATTTTTTAGGTGGTTTTCAGGTGGCTGCAGGTGGCCTTCCCTGTGGACGTCCAGGCCTCCTCTTTGGCATTCAAGCCCAGAAGAGCTGTGAGATGGTTTTGGTTTGGTACATTTTTGGTTAGCTTATTTGCCTTCTAAAGCAAAAGCTTGGGCACTTTGTATTTTACTTGTACTCTAGCCGAACCCTGGGAGGCTACACGCAGAAATTTGGGCTAGTTGCTAACGGTTCTGCCACACCTTCACTTTGTTTTCAGTTGCTTTTGCTTTTATAATTAGAGGGAAAGGGGATATTTTAAATTGTTTAATATCAAGACAGGCTGTCCTTTCTGGACATATTTGTTGTGAAGCTATTATTAGTCTGTATTCGTCAGCTGGTCTAAATTAAAAGTTGGTTATGCGGTGGGGTTTTACTGGTGTGCTAAAATAAAGTGGCACAAAACAAGGAAGATGGAAAGAAGGCTCACAAGGAGCATCGCTTCTCCTTCCTTCTCCCTTTGAAGAGAAGGGAAAGTGTGATTGTGTAGCTGGCAAGTGGGACTACGAGTGCCATAAAATAAACAATAGAGAAAAGCAAATGTTGCTGTTGTGTCCGAGCTACAGAGGAAAAATATTTCTACCAAGAGTGCAGCAGCAGTGAGCTCAGGACTCGGCCAGCCCTACGGCCCCCAGCCTTCTGCAGGGTGCTGGGGGCTGGCCCTGGTGCGTGTGGGTGGGTTTGGCCCGCCCGGCCTGCCAAATGATGAGGAATGCTTCCTAATTCTGCTTACAGAAGTTGAAAGAAAGGAAGTTTTGCTTGATTCTACTCTTAAGAATGTACTTATCTACTTTTAGTTTGGTGCCCGTGACACTTGTAGCTACACTTACAGCTGAAATTGCTCACAGCAGGCGCACTGTAAATTCAAAGGCTTTTAATTGAAAGATTTATATTCTCTGAAATGCATTTATAGAGAATCAAAACCCCTATGCATTTCCATCTATAAATATTATATTCAGATATGCAGTGAAAATTAATGCAGTTCTTGGTCATTTACTACAGCTTCCAAACTTGCAGCTGCTCTGTTGGATGTAAGGACGGTTATTTTTCTAGAAATTGTACGGCATTTTCTGGGATCGATTATAGAAACCATCTGATCAGTTAAAGCGTTCACCGCGTGAACAAGAACACACAACTGAAAAAATCCGGACAATCTGCAAAAGCCCCCAGCTCCCTGTTTGCTAAGAATGAGGTTGGTTTATCGGTTTTATTATCCGTGCTTTATAGCTGGAGAAACTGAGAAACAAAGAGGACAAGATTTGGATAAAGAAGCAAAGAAAGGTGCAGGATTAAAAATCCACGACTTCCAGTTCTCAGCAAATCCCCCGGCCCATGCGTTGTAGAGGGGTCTGTGACAGTGCTGCCTGCTATTAATATGAATAGAGCTTTGTCCCGTACATTTGGAGTTTCCTTCCCACCACAAATGTTTTGAAAAGCAATTAAGTTATTTAAAAAGCAGCCAACATGCCTACCAGTTAACAGTAGTTAACATTTAAAGTGAATAACTGTAACGTGTTATTTTTTGGAAGATCAGACCTTAATCAATGGATACTGATACTTGCATAACACGAAACTATGTTTTTATTTTAATATTGCTTTGGCATTCAAAAGGTCTCTGTCCTGGCTCAAATTAGTTATTTGCAGTCTTTAAAACTGAGAAAGAGTCAAAATTGAAATCCTATCTGAATTTGAAGATTAGATTTATATACTTGGCATTTCACTGCAATCAAGTATGAAGTGGTAAAACCAGAACCAATAACCAACGATTGGTATCGTTTTTGGTCTTGTGAGCAATGATTTCTTAATACATCCACATACATTCTCACACGCATATGCGTATACACATAATATTTGTATTCACTTAAGCTCTCGTGATCTGCAGCATCTGTCTCTGACTTGGAAGGATCTGGCTGCTGTTGCTGCCGTGGTCTCCTTGCTTAACTTCTCTCTGCCATCCTGTGCTTTCTCATGGACTGCTGGCCTCTGCCGAGGCCCGACCCTGGGAAGGTGGACGTTGTTCTGATCCAGTCTGGGAATTTCTATCATCTTCATCCTCATTGGAATTAGTTCCAATTAAGTCACCTTTGCCATAGTTAGTAGAAGCCTGTATTTCATGGTTCCCCAGAAATAAGGCAGATTGAAATTAATATTCATGAGTTCGTTTAAAAAAAAAAAATCACTTTATTTTTTAAAAATGCAGCGTTTTAGTAAGAGCTGATCCGGTGTTATTGCCAGAGCATGGGCAGTTGCATGTACAGAGTGCGTAACCACTGCCACATTTGTCCCAAAAGCCGGAGAAAACAGAGCTACAGGGAGTTGGGGCTGTCGGTTGACATTTTCTTCTTCTCTCTCTTCTTTAAATAAAATTATTTGTTTAGTTTGAAAGACAATACCCGGCTGGGCTACGGGGAGCGCGCTCGGTGAGCTAATGCAGGCAGCTGGCATAACCACAATGAGCGGAGCTGCGCCCTTCCAAGAGGAAAAAGGGCTCAGATGACAATATAAGTTACTCAAAACAAATAGCGATGAAATGGAGTGGAAGAGAGTTCCCCACTTGAATTACTATAATGTTCCATTTGTAGTTTCAGGCTTCTCATAGCCTGTGATTATAAAATGTTGGCTGCCATTTACAAAAAGGAAAGAAAATAGTCTCCTGGAGGTAAAGAATCGAGATTATCAAGTGGATTTTTATTTGATATCAATAATAAATCACTACTGGACTAATTTCATTGCAGCCAGAATGTAAAATACACCCATTAGCAGGGTTGTGGGGTGTGCTAAGCTCCGACCGCCAGCTCCCTTTTCCATACAGCACCTTACAGCACCAGGTCCATGCTTGTGATGATCTTCTGGGGGCCCTTCAGTCAATGATAGTGCTTGACATTGGTTCGGATTCCAAACCAAAATGCTGCTTTGGACCAGAAAATAAGACCGTTTTTTAATACTAAGATCATGAAATGGGGCATTTTGACACTTTTGAAATACTGCTTCGCCTCAGACGTCTTTCGAATGAGGAACCTCACTGCAAACAAAACTCCTGCAAATAGGTTGGGCCTCATGAAAATGGTATTTTCCCATTGAAAAGCCCTTTTTTGGACAGTCCTCGTTAGTTTTGACCCACTCTGCCCTGGGGAGAAGCCTTTGGAGGGAGCTGCAGCGAGCCCTGTCCTCTGGGCCACCGTACAGGATGGCGTGAGGAGGCACAGAGCTCCTGGGGTGATTATTTTTTCAACCAAAGAAAACACTCGAAAGGTAAATGTTTGAAAGCAGTAGTCGTCTGAAGAGAAATGACAAAGTGGTTGCTTTGGTTAGAAACAAAACAAAACACAACTGGCACATTTTTTATTTTTGTCAGAAATACTGTC
>NW_009260768.1:1036013-1062227 GCF_000687185.1 Egretta garzetta
GAAGTGAATTGTGTGGAAGCAAAAGAAAATAGAAATCAAAGAGAAGGAGAAAAAGAAGGATAAGAAATCATCTGAGGATAGATGATAATAAATGAGTCGGAAGGCCACTCTGTCATGAAGAGCTGCTTTAATGTGCTCTCTTCCTGCCTCTGGATATAAAAGCTTTTTTGTCAGACATGCTTGACTAAAATCACATGGAAATATCCTCAGCAGCGGTTCGTGGGACTAGCACTGATCTCCATCACGCAAGAACCCAACCCAAACGCCGCGTGCTGGTCTATGGTGTGACAGCCCCGTCCTCACGTGCATCGGTGCAGCCCTGGTTCCTCTGCTCCACCTGCAGCGTCCGGTCCCTGACTCGGCTCCTGTGGGTACTGGAAATGTGCAATGAAGCCTCTAAACCTCCATGATTGTGTCTGAGGAATGGGAAAAAGGGAAAAAAAACCAAGGGGTGCTGGTGGATGGAGGTGTGCAGACAGCTCAGCATAAGCCCTGCTGGGCTCCCGGTTCTCTGGGGTGGTGGATCCGGGGTGTGCTGGGAACGGGGGCGAGGAATTGGGAGCTGGCGCATCTGCTGCTGAACACCGTATTTTATCCTTCCCCATGTCCATAGAGGGCCACCTCAGACCATAAACTGGACCACCTCAGACTGCATCCTGGCTACCGAGGGCGACGTTGCTCTCCCTCACCATGGCCCAAAACAGGCACCGGGTGGTGGTGAAAGCAGCCTTCCCTTCGCCTGTCACCCTAACGGGAAGGGATGACGATTTGTTATTGACCCTATCTATCATGCATTTTACTATTCCTTCCCCAAAAAAGCTCCAGCCCACCGCATACATTCATCCATATGAATGCACACGGCCCTGGTGCGATGTTCGCTGAGATTCAACAAAAATCCCTCCATTCCTCTCGACAGATTTCAAATCCAAGCCTTTGGATGGGGATCAGGGAGCATAGGAGCACAGACGGTGCAGCTTCACCCTTCTCTTGGATGGGGTGGGGAGCAAGACAGGAGAGAAGGGAGAGAAAAAGCAAATTTGCCACCAGGTTTTTGATAATGTTTACTCAAAGTCTGCAAACCAGTTAGATGGAGAGGACAATTTAAAGCAACGGAAATATCCCCAGCTGCTTGCTTTGGATGCTGGGAGGGTTGTCCCCCAGGCTCAGTAGCACTTGGAAATGATGCATCCCCTTCCTGCAACATGATCAGCAGTTAATCTCTGCCAGATAAATAGCGTGGCTTCTCAGCCGGAAAATCCAACATTAAAGGAAGAGGAATCCACAGATGCTATGTATGGAGGCTATGTTCAGTGGCCGATGGCTGACGGGAGCCGTCCCTTTCCCCACGCCAAGGACGGGGCTGTTGGCAGCGCTGCCAGCCCCAAGGACCCCAGCAGTGTCCAGGAGGGGCTGAGTTTTCCTCCCCATGTGCAATCTGTGGTTTTCTCTCCTTGGCCGTGTTCCCCACAGTGCCTGCAGTTACCTGCGGAAACCAAAAAGCACCGGTCTACGTAGGCGGCTGTCTCCATAGTCCCTGTGTAGACAAGCGGAGCCAGAGGGCTGATCCCCCGGCCCCAGCACACAGCCTTCCTTTCACCACCTTCCCCTTACACAAAGACTAACTTATCCCACCTTTTTTTCCCCCCCCTCTCTCCCTCTGTCTCTGCTCCCCGTAGCCCTCGCAATGAAAAGCCCTCCACGCGCAGGCTAATAAAAAGCCCTGTGCCACCTCCTCTCCCCCTCCCTTCCCATCCAGAACAGTGCTGCCAAAAAGGAAAAAAAAAAAAAAAGGAAAAAAAAAAAAAGAAAAAAGGAGAGTGAAGGCTGGGGGGAGTTAAACCTGGAACTCATTTAGCAAAAGGGACTTTAGTTAACAAGAAAGTTACCCATCATGAACTGCCGGTAACACCTCGAGTGATCCTAAATCCATTACCCAGAGACTTAGCCCTGGCTGAGTTTGATTTTATGAACTGTGAGGCTGCTATGTTGAAAGTCTGCAAATTGGACATAAATTGGGCTGCAGAAGGCTGGGGAACTGAAAGGGTTGGGTTTTTTCTTGCTCTGGTGACGTAACGGGCTCTGGCTGCGGACTTGCACGCTCCAGCGAGGAAGCTGCTGCTGCGAGTCTGCGAACGGCAGCGGTTGGACAGGGAGCGAAAACCCGGGAGACCTCAAGCCTGTGATTTTTGGCTCTGCTGCTGCCATCACCTGTATGAGGATGGGCAAGTTGCTGCACTTGCCGTGCCTCAAATCCCCCCCTTCTATAGCTCGTGAGCTTTCACTCTCCTCATCCCTGCGCCGTCTTCATCCCCTCGCTTCGCTTTGTTTTCAGTGTAGCTCAGGCTCCAAAATGCTGTGATACAGATCAAACTCTAATAAAAGAAACTAGATTTGGCAAAATACTACAAGCTCTTCCCTGTATTTCCAGAGCTGAGGACAAAGATGCTGCTCCACCGTAAGAGCAGACCGGGGGGGTCAGTGCCTCGATGGGACACTGCAGCTTTGGCTGGTGAATCCTGGTGGGAAAGAGGGCAGGTTTTGGGCAATTTGAGGCACAGGCAAAAGACAGGGCTGTCCTGATATTGCCATGCTTTGCATCACCTGTGTTATTCCTGAAATTTAGAGTTTTGGTAGTTTTTCAGTTCCTTCTTCTGGTTTTGTTATTGTGGAAAACTCTCTGAATCGTGTTTGCTGGTGATGGTGCTTTGCAGTTTAGGTAGGCTGAGGAAAATATAGATGGCCTTAGAAGCAAAATTTGGATCTGACTTTAAGAGGCCTGTTCCCACGGAGGATTTCTGTTGCCATCGCATTCCAAGGATGATGATCCAGCTGCAACAGGAGGCAAATCGGGGTTGGTGCTCGCCCCATAACTCGGGAAGCCAACGTCCTCCTCCGCCATCCCCACCGGCCGGGCTGCTGCTGGCTTCATGTGCTTTCTGCTGGGCTTAGATTGGAAAGAATTTACCCCTAGGTAATAGATGCAATGACCATCAGCTTTCATTAACTGCGGGAGAAGAAATATTTTTACATATAAAGTTGTATGAAAATTTGATTTTTCAGCTCAATGGCTGAACTAATTTTTTTTGTTATTATTATGACTTGGGTCGAACCGAAGCGAATGCCTTTAGATTCTTTAGTGAGATAGAAAATAGAAACAGGAGTCAGAAAAAAAAAAGCCTTTCTTTTTCTCTGATTTAACCTTTTTACTGTTGATGTTTTAAAATGCAGGCAGCTTTTCAAAGAGAGTTTTTTAACAATGAAAAACCAAGATGCTTTCTTTTAAAAAAATCACCCTATTAAAGGAAGATCACTGCAAAACTGCATTTTTCAGTCAAATAGACTATTTGATGAACCCATTTCAGCACTAAAGCTTCAGGACAATTGAGTAAAGACCTGGGTTTGCAAAGCCGTAAAATCACTGCGTTTCTTTCTAACTTAGAACTACTTTTTATCTTTACATTAAGCATGCGTGCAGATGCCTTTCTGCATGGGGAAAGCATACCCACCACATCTCAGCACAGACCCCTGAACATTTGATTTAAAAGATCAGTTAATAAAATTCTGCAAGATACCTTTCCCTCTCTTAAGCCACCAAGCGCCGGTCGGTACCAATTTTGGGTAGTCCCTTGACCCGGCACAGCACAGCACAGCACCTCCTCTGTTATTTGATAAGTAAAGGTAACGCTGTGAAACACGTGGCTAATTTTACCAGCAAGGTGGCAACAATTCAGTGTGTGATATGTGAGGGCAAAGCACAGGCAGCTCATTTGGGTAATTTCTTAGCCTTCTGGCTTCTGCAATGTTTCTTTAGGGGGCACTGAATATGAGTGATTGAGTGAGAGAGAGTACGACAGAATTAGCACACACTGGATCTTTTGACCAAGGGGGAAAAAAAAACCCAAAACAAAACAGTCTAATGTTGGTCTAGGGGCACGTTCCCTTAGGATTTGGGAAAGAAAAACACCAAGCCACGTTACTTTGGTGCACCTCGAGCAGGGCAGCGCATTCAATTAAAATCCATTTCAACAAAATAAAAAGACACTTAATCTCGGATCAAAAATAACTGCAAAATCGCAGGCAGCACCACCCAGCCCGAGCGGCGGTGGCATTTCCAAGGCAAATCCAACTTGCTGATACTGTACCGCAAATGCGCTTCCAAGAAACTGCTGGCAATGCCCTCCTCGAGTTCCCAGCACTGCCCACGAAAGGCGTTTCTCAACAAAAGCACCCGGGTGCCTCCTCAGTCACCCCATGGTGCCACGGGGAACTTCCCAGTTAGTTTGTGCTAAGGGCATGGTCGTGTTTGCCACATAACCTAAGGACAGGTAAAATTGCTCCGCTCTTTTACTGGTTTTCCCTTTTCTTTCCTTTTCCTTTTTTGTCTTTCCTTTTCCTTTTTTTCTTTTTTTTTTTTTTAATCAATTCTTGTTTCTGAATCAATGTGTTCCACTGTCTGTATGGAAAACTCCACTTTTTTTCTCTAATATAATAAGTACAAGGAGCAACAATATCTAATTTTAACACCAACGTCTCGCAGAATGTCTGTCTTACAAACCTTCACGCGCCTTCACATGACCTGGTTGCTGTGCTGGGAAAATTAAAAGCCCCGATTTTCACCTCGTCCCTTCCCTGTGCACCTGCCCTTCTGTGAGCTTATGTAGTATTATCTAAGATATCCCGTGATATCTAATTACTAAGCTGTCCTTCAAGGAGTAACATTTCCAAGGCTATAGTTTCTCTGCAGTGATGGCGGGCGCATCCCCCCTTGAAGCAGCGTGCTTGGGTCTCAGCAGAGGGAAGAGAAGTGCATAGGGTGCAGCCTCCCTTCCCCACCGCCTTCCTGGCCAACTTGCTCTCCATGCCCTTGACTTGAGGTGGTCATGTTGCCCCGGTGTCCTTCATCCCCAGCAGGCCCGCATGGACCCCTGAGGCACCTGGTGGTTGGAGGAGCTTCTGGCATTGTCAAGTGTTAGGGTTAGACCCAAGCACAGTAGTTCTTGGGTTTCAACTCTGGGTTTGGTCTGCAGAGCTCCTCTCTGAGCTGCTAAAAACTCTTCACTGAATCCATCCCGAAATGTTTTCATTATTATGTGCATTACAGCTTTTTAGGGCTTAAATTCCAGAAAGGCTGAGCATCCATGGTTCCTACTTACCTTAGATTGAAGCTACACAAATCATCTGTAAATGTGGCCCCAGCACCAGCTCCACTGATCTATGGAGCATGCAATGGAGCTCAGAGGAGCAGAGTCAACCTCACTGCTCAAAGCTGCGCACTTTATCCTAACGAGGGTGAACCGTGCTCCTCTCCAGCGCCACAGCCTGCGTCCTCCTCGCATGCAAGCTCAAGTTCCTGACTCACTACCAGGAGGGCATAAAAAGGTATTTAAAGATAATTTATTCTTGCGGAGCAACAATAGCAACAGTTAATCTCTTGTATTAAAACCTTTAATGACTTAGGGGACTTATGAAACCATCGGAGCCTGTTTAATGAGTGCCTGCTCTGGCCCACACTTTTCAAAGCTTAAATCTTTAATAGAGCAGAAAAGAAAGTCACAACAATTTGGGGGGGGTGGGGGGAGGAGAGGAGGGAGCTGGGAGCTGTACTAAAATTTATGGAGCTGTTTGGTTTCCAGGACTCCTGTTCCTGCTGGGCAATGCTCTGATGATGTATTACGGTAACATGTCATCAGGGCAATGGAGCTTCATGATGCATTACAGCAATAAGTCATTTGTAATACATCATCGGAGCAGCTGCTGCCCCAGATTGGGAGACTCAGACAAAAATTGGGCAAGCAGTTCAATGCGTACCAAAGATGCTTTCTTCCTTTCTCTCTTTCTTTCCCTTTCTCCAAGTCCTTCTCTCCTTCTTGCTCTCGATCTTGCCTTGCCAATAGCAATTTGCTGGTAATTTATTCATTCTGGCTCTCCCATGAAAATTCCTTTCTAGTGGAACCAATCGAGCACAATGCTGTGCACCCCAGGAACTCACCACGAGGAAGATGAGGATGACTGTAATGAATTAGATGCATAATCCCTTCAGACTGGTAGCCCAGGTCTGACAGTGACCGGCACCAGTTGTTTAAGGGGAGACAGCTCATGATGGCAAGTTGTAGGGTGTAGGGCAATGCAGGTCCTATTTTGCTATTACTAATTAAGAGTTAATAGTTAAGCCCCCCTTTAGCTGTGCCCTGGTTTTAGTTCTCCTGGTTTTGTTCTGTTAATGGTACTAACAATTCTCAGTAATCCATGGAAATATCCCAAATAATTTAATAAATGGGGGTGAGCTCTCAGCTAATGGAATGACTGATCTCAGGAGCCTTTTGCAAAAGGCTCCATCACTTTCCTCACCTTTATTTGAAATCTGATCAGGTTCTGGGGCCAGAGCACAGGTGAGGAAATGAGTTACTGGAAGTGCCCAGTGGCAGCCTGGTGGCATCCCGAGCCCCATAATCTTGCAGTTGCCTTTCCAAGCTTTTCCCATCTGTTGTGCTTGACTCAGCCTTTTACACATGTGTCAGACTGCTAGAAACTCATCAAATACACTGAACCCCCCTTTTTTTTTTCAGCCTTGAAAACTCATTTCACTCTCTTCCTCTTCTGCTGTTTTCTTTTGAGAGGGGGGCCCAGGTGAAACGTTTCAGACCCAAGTCTCCCTGTTTCCCAAGCTCAAAGGCACTCAGACTTGGCAGTGTGGCCAGGGCGATGTTTTAGTACATGACAGAGGGGAAGAAGAACCGGGACCAGATGTAGCCCCTGGTAGGGTGCCTGGGTATTGGAGCTAGGATTAGGGCTTTGCTCTAGAGCTGTCTGCTGTTCTCCTCAGTGGAGGCTGGCTCAGGAGATGATATAATGTCCAGTGGGGAACCACTGGCTGTACTGTCCATATGCACACACTGCAGAGTTTGCTGTGCTGCAAGGGGATTGTTTTGGTATTATTTTTTGTAGTACTCCTTTAGCATCTAATGCCCCGCACTTATTAAATCACACAGCACAGCAGAAAGAACGAGAGGAAAATCACATCCATGGGTTGTTACAATGCATGAGGCATAACCAAGTGCTTCAAATCCCTGAGGGGATTACTTCGAAATCACCAGGCCACCTGGAGTTTCATTATGGCTCTTACAAACAGGCTTTTAGCAAGAAGGATGAGGTGGGGGGGAGAAGGGGTCTTCTATTTAAGCACTGAAAAGAGATAAAGTTCAGAGAGCCGAACAATGGCTTCCAATGGGCTCAGCCGAGTCAGCTGAGACCAGCGACTGGAAAGGATTAATCAGAGCGAAAAATGTCAGCTTACAACAAAATCTTTAGCCAAGTGTCCAAGCCACAGAGCTCAGCGGAGACCAGCGTTAGTCATTCTCTAATCACGTACTACTTTTTCCCTTGCTTAGTCTGTGAGTCAAGAGTTGGTGTTTGGATCCAAGTTGTCTTTGCTGTATCTGTCTCACAAGCTGTTCCTTGGCCCTGAAGTCCCATCTGTAGGGCGGCCCCTCTCTTGTTCCCATGAATTTCCTGGCCCGTTGGTTACCCCGTGCGTCCTCCTCTCTCACATCTTGTGCTTTTGGTTAATTACGTAGTACATACGTCCACAGAACCATATTGCGTCTTTGGAGCAGCCTTAACTAGGATGGAGGAGTATATTGCTCTGCTCTTTATGAATACATTCAAAAGCTCCGCTGCAAGCTCTAGGTGGTAAATTATAACCATGGTGCAGTGTTGGGAAGCTGACCCTGCTCATTTGAAGGGAAGCCACTGTTCGGCACATGAAAGGACATGAGCACCCCTGATTTTTTGGACTGATGCAAAGCAAAAGTTTCATCACTTGAGGTGATCATGGGCAGAATTTGCTTTAACATACTGTCCTGCTGCAATTTATTTTATTCCAGAAACAACTACAATCCATGTGATGAACGAGAACCTGGATCTTCTTTATGCTCTAAGAACAGAGAAGGAAAACGCAACAGTCTTTGTTCCCCAAAAATTTTAATTCCAAATGCAAGCCTGTCCTTTATGCCCTGAAATTTGCTGTCACTCTTCTCTGAGTTTGATAAAATACTTTTATTTTGAAAGCAGCTTTTTGCAGAGATCAAAACCCATCCTCATTCTAGGTCAAATATTTCTTTTCATTAAGAATGGGTCCAAGTGCTTTGTTCTGCTTTTACCTAGAGAAGAATTCAATTCCCCACTTTTTCCTTAAAAGCTGAGTTATGGATGGGACACAAGGATGCTAAACAAGCGGCAGAGTGGCCCTTTCACTGGAGGCCACTTGGTACCCACAGCTCCCGGGAACCTGATTTTGAAATCGTGTACGTGGCGTGGTCACAAGGACCTGCAGGGGGGAGCTGAGGTTCCTGCAGCTGGTTAACGAGAAGCTCAGAATGCTTTCTGCAGGATTGTTCTCTGTGATATACTGAGCTATGAAAGGGGAGTTTGGGAATTCTTAATTAATTTTTAATCAGTTAAATGTGTCGAGGACTCCCTTAAATGTCTAAGGGACTCCATTAAATGAGTAGGAGTTTGGACAATCAAATATGGTCAGGTTTCGATTTTACACCTCAAGGCAACTACCACTATGATTGCAGCCTGGTAGATTTGTGCAACATCTACAATTAGGCATGAAACCATAGCTGGGCACCTGCACACAATTGCCATGATTGCATGTGAAATTACGGTCATTAAGGAAGGTATCTTCGCTGCTCTGAAGCTGGCAGGATTTCTGTGCTCCATTTATAGGGGCCCAGGATTTCAAGAATGCCACGGTGAAAGTTGTGCCTTTTGTCTGTAAGAGGTCTTCCCAAAATCAAATTCCCTGGATTCACAGCTGGATATCAGTTCTTTAATCTGAGACTACAAAAGTGCATCGGTTCCTCAAGTGATATAAATCTATGCAAAACACATTTTTTTAAGAGGCATCCCCTGTACTTCTCCAGATAGGTGCATGTGGAGGTTTTTTAATTTCTTAAAGGGGAAGGGGGGGGGTCTTTCTCAAAGTTAGGGGAGGGGGTAGAGCTGAGGCTGTTGGGAATGCTGAGGATGAACAGAGCTGTTAGAAATACTGGCACCCGAGCGCATGGATGACAAAAGCTGAGGGCTGATTAGATCTGAACAACAGCCAGACATTTGGGCTGGATCGCCCTAAACAGTTTTGCCACCTTGGTACATCTATTTTACTTATTTATTTATTTATTCATTCATTCATTCTTTTGTTTATTTTATTCATGCTCCAAAAGTTTCTAACATACATCTTTAGAGGAAAAAGTGAATATATTAAACCTCTTCATCCTTGAACTCCTCCAATACCTCTCCACTCATGACTCTTTCACATAAACACGTAATGCTAGGACTCTCGGAAGAACAGGAGGTATTTTTTTGTAATATTTTGCAAAATTGCAATAAGGAATCAGCAGGTAAAATCTTCTGGCCTACATTAAGAAAACAAATAACTGGCTACGAGGATTGTCTTGAACGTCACTTTTGATTAGAGTTAATCCTAGGTGGTGAAAGAGTGGATGACACATCTGTAAGATATGCTGGCACTGTTCTCAGGCTTCGCAAGAATAATTCAGGGTTTCCAGTTTAGGAGTCTTCTCTGTAGGGATCTGTTATATATTAGACTTCTACATACGACTTATAAATAGATAGAGTACCTCTTATGTACTCTCTTAAGTGACACTTGTACAAAATGTTTGCTTGCAGACCTAGGAAAGAAATCCTAAAAGGATAGAAGGGATTGCATGGGGGTTGGACTAGATGACTTCTAAAGGTCCCTTCCAACCCCAAACATTCTATGATTCTATGTGATATCTTCAGCCAGCATATGATAGCAAGATAATGCAGGTGAAAAAATGTACAGAAGCCGAGGATCTGGAGCTGGAGAGTGCATTTCTTCTCTCTCCGGTTTGTTCCATCATAACCAGTGAGGATTTTTATTCACCTGTACTTTTAGCAGCATTGGTTGAAGTGAGGATTCCTGAACACCGCTCTGGGAATGCTGGAGCCCTGTTAGGCCTCTAATCTGCAACGTTTCACCTCCTTGGAAATGAGTGTCAGAAGTGTGAACCAGCACATACTGGTCCGTGCTGACTAATTCCTGTTACACGGGTGGAGGACTGAGGCCAGGCAGGAGTTTAGGAATTCAAATTCAGGGAACCCTAAGGTGACTAAGTATCCTTTTTTTCTCCATCTCAGCCCTTATCATGCTCTTGAGGCTAAAAAGCATGCCACCAAATGCCTTTACCATGGGGGCTGGAATTAAAATCCCTCCTCACAAGCTTGCAACTGGATGCCAATTCGAAACTGTTAGAAAAAAAAAAAAAACCCTAACCTAAAAATCTACTTACGCATTTGTTCTGTCACTCTGTTAAAAAAGAACAGCTGAACAAATTATCGACATTTTGTGAGGATTAGGAAAATTGATACAGGCTGAGTCACCGCATGCCTATATAACCCGGAGTAACGCTAAAACCCAGGAAATGAGACTGGGACTGGAAAGGCTGAGAGAATTATTGTATTATTGTAGCATCCTATAATGCCAGATTATTGGACTCGGTTTTCCACTGCCTATTTACGCCCTTGTAACTGTTGGAAGATTCTTGCTCCAACCTGATCACCATTTATTCTTGTGATGCAATGATGTTTCCCTCCAAGAGCTTCGTTACTCTAGGAAAGGACAACTTTCATGAAATGATTAATTCAATTTAAGCTGCATATGCTAAATATCAGAAAGGGATTAAAAATTAGACCATCATTACAGACTGTTATTAAACTGTATTTAATACAAAGCAATGGATAATAAATTTTAGCCCTGTCAGGAAATGTAGGCACTAGTAAATGTGGTCTTTACATTGAAGAACTTCAAGGGGCGAGAAAAACTTCCAAGATACATGCAAAAAAATTTATTTAACATTAAGGAAGGAACAGGTATTTTCTATATATTTACATCTGAAGGAAAGAAAAGGCATGCACTCCCCACTCCCAGCGTTAACTTGCAGCGTTTGAAGGGATTTATATTTGTACCTTGTTCAAAGTTGGGAATTCTGGCCCAGAACTTTCTTTTGACTTCGTTTCTACTACTCTGTATACAAGCCCATACTAGAAGAGGTACGGCAGCCCTCTGGTGATGGGGTTATATTCCGTACAACCAAGGCTGCTGGAGAAGTCTCACCTCGATGCCAGTTTTCGATATTGGAGACATTATTATAACTAAAGAGGAATCTGACCTGCAGAGGTCACGTTGGAGGCTGCTGGCTCTTTTCATATCTGGGATTTTTGACCCAGCTCACTAAAATCTCAGCCTGCCTTTGCCTCGTCAGTGGAAGGAGCGGACACCGCATCCCTCCTGCCCTATTCCCTGAGGCCAGGACTTTCATTTCAGCCCCAGTGCTGGGTGAATAATCGATAAAACCCTGCTGCATCTTGCTGGGGCAGAGGAACCGGGGTCCAGCCAGTCTGCAATCAGCTGTTTCCCCAGCTTTGATCCTCCGGCCGAAGCCCCAGGCAGCCCCCAGACCCCAGCCAGCGGCCCCACCAAGCCCTTTGTGGGCATTGTGCACGGGGAAGGGATCACCTGTCAAAGTGAATGGCTCCAACCTTTCCCTGACCATGGGAGGCCTTTTGATGCAGCGGGTGTTGATAATTAGGGCCTAATTGAGTGATTAACAGCCCCAGCAGCTCATGTCTTTAAGGGTATGTGAGGAGCATGGGCAGCATTTCCCTGCAGGTCCCAGGTCCCAGCCTCTGAAGATGCATTTTTCCAGCTCCATCAACCCCAGCAGGATCATCGGCCGTGGCTCCAGGTTGGGCTCCTTCTCAGATGAGGCTGTACACGATCCTCATCAGAAATGTGCCGAGCCAGCAAAATCATAGAAGGTGATTGCCTTTTCTCACGAGTGCTATAATCACTTTCTCTAAACCTCTATTGATAATAACTGTTGCAGGAATAGGCTCCCATTTGCCAAGACACATGGTCTCTGCAGGCAATGAAAATCTGTCTAGATATACTGAACTTAATTAACTGAGTTTGAAGAGCCTATTAAGGCAATATTAAAAGAAGCCTATCTCAGCAGGCCCTCACAGTGGGGAGACGCAGCAGAGCTTTCAATTTAAGACTTATTGCAAAGCTGTCCTGCTGCCCAGCTCCATGGTCTGCCTGGGAGCTGTTTAATAGACGGCTTGGGAGCAGGGTAAAAGGGTTTACAAAGAGACCTGGTAAGTGGTGGGTATATCAAAGGGAATCAACCTGTAATATATTATATGCTCACTTTGTGGATGGGGGGGGGAGGGATATAAATGGGGAGGTTATTCAGCACCGAATGAAACAAATGGCAGCGCGGATGTGTTTAAAAATTCTAAAGTAGGACTTGGGGAATGCAAAGATAAGCTTTTCCTGAATTTTGGCACGCTGCAGTGCAGTAGTAGTAAGTAGCTTCTTGCTAAAAAGTGCAAACTTCTCGCATAAAAGCAAAGAAATGCTTCCTGCTCCTCCTACTCTCCTCTTCCTCTCTCATACGGAAGCTGGTGACTAGTTTTGGATCCCTCTTTACTCCTCGAGAAAAATTAGTGTTGTCACCAGTCGGAACATCATTAGAGGGTTATGTTCCTGGTTATGGGAGAATATAACAAAGGTAAAAAGTTGTCTGTTGCCTGACTGATGAATAAGGAACTGTCTTACAAACAAGCCACTATTTATTATAAGCTGCTGAATTGCAAAACTACAGTAAAAATAACAACAAAAAAACCCCAACCCCCAAATGTGTTGATTTTTTCCTTACTCAGTACGACCTGTAAATGGAGCGGTATGGAAGTTTAAATGCAGTAACATCGCTAACAATAATTTCTATTTTTTTATAGAGCATTTTCTCAATTTAGAGGGCTGCCCAACCAGTGCGTGCAACATTGTGAAATCAGTATTTGCATTAAATTGAATGGTATGGAGTTGAAGTCAGTGTGAGTTAAAACCTTTAGACCCACGGGAATGCTGCTGGCCAGTCCAAGGCTCAGCTCTTGACATCGGTGGACGATATTCGAGAGTTTATTGAGATGGGAGGCTCAGTTTTGGTTCTGGTGGTTGTAGAAAGAAGCTTGACAATATGACCTGAGGTGACTTAATTAATAAGGGAGTGGGTGGTTGGGAGAGGGAACTTCATGTTATGATCTAAAATCTCAGGGGTTTTAACTGAAACAAATGATCTGTTTAGGGGGTTGGTGTGGTAATGGAAGATTTCTATCTCTCTCCACCTGGGGCTGAATAGTCCTACCCATCCACTGGTTGGTAGGGTTCACTAGATGTTCACTAGAGCATCTGCCATGAGACTGCTCAGGACATGTACTGAGCCTAAAAGATGTGGCTCATCTCATGCTTGCATGGCTCCGGGGACCCTGTAAGAGAAGTCTAGGAAGTGCTGTTCTCTCTAGAAACTTGTAAAACTAATTCTTCTAATTCATTGAAGTCATCTTTGGATGGGGGTAATGGGTGGTAACTTCTGCTTCAGCCCCATCAGCCGCTATAGCGCCTTAATTTTGGCTGGAGCAGGAGCTGCTGGGGCAGAAGGGAATAACTGCCCCCATTTGCCCTGCAAATAACAGGGAAGAAATTCAGCTTCCCAAATTAGATTTCTTGGGCTGACATTGGTGGGTTTTTTTAATTATTCTGCATGAGAGGGAAATAAAAAGGCAGTCTTCTCCATGTGCCAAACCCTACCACCTTTGCCTACGATGCACCCCAAGTGAACGGGGCTTCCTTGAGGGAAGCCGTGGCGTGAGCAACACCAGCAAAAGCTGCACAGGCTGGGTCAGTGGAGAGCAAGCGCTTCCAGAGTGCCCTAACTCTTATATTCCCAATTAGAACTAACCCAAAATTGTTATTTGCATGAAGAATGTACCATGCATGTGTTTACACTGCAGCTGTTCCTAATGTTTTATTTTTATACAAAATAACAAGGGGCTGTAAAGCCCAGAATCCTCAGCCAGTTTATTGCAGTAGCAGAATTAAAAATAGAAGATCCTACTGAAGAATGTCTGTTCAGTGCAGCCCAAGTATAATTGTGTGTGGCTTGAGTTTGTTTGGCATAAGAAAACCCAGTGTAACTTGAGAATTCATTACGACAAAAATACAGGACTCCTGCCATCTTCTAATGGCCACCTTGCAGCTTTAAATGCAGAATTTACAAGGAAAGTCTTAAAGAAATGACAGGAAAATCTGAGAAGATAACGAAACCGGACAGGGAAATTAATAGAAGCCTTGGGTTCTCTAATCCACAGTGATTAATATCTTTTAGTTCCATGATCCTTGGTTTCCACTGGAATTGATAAACTACCAAATGTGGCTTTTCTGCTTTAAATCAATAATAAAAAAAAAAATCTTAGTTGGCCTTGCTGGCCTATCTGTCATCTCGTTTCTAGCTGAAGGTTAGACATAATACTTATTAGCTGCAACAGTAAGATAGCCTGTTTTTTCCAGTTGTATTTGAATTTCCTTTTTGTTTTAATTCTCTCATGCCCAGAAGAAGATGGTGTGACCAGCGTTTGAGATGCCAATCATTTTCAGCATGCTGATGAAGCCATGTGGTTTAACGATGTCTTGCCAAATTCTTAAGAATATCCACCCCCTAAATATCAGTTGTCTTTAAGGTACCTGGGGTCCGGCACCACAAGTTGGTTACTGCTTTAGAAGCTCTTGGCCATCTGCTGGAGTTCAGGCACTTCACGTAAACCATGCAGGCGTATGGAGAGGGATGCCCGTTGCTGGGTTCATTTCTTGCAGATGTGGAAACTGAGTCACGGAGAAGGGGAGTCCTCTTCAGCTGGGGACTGATCTCTGCCAGGCACAAGCATGCTGATGAAGATGCTCCTGGGCTCTGCCTCCAGGCTGGCCCTCCTCATCCCCAGCACAACTCCTTGTGGGAGCATTCCCCAGCCTCTTCCAGCAAAAATGGAGAAGGAAGGGTATATTTCTATGAGCGGATTTTGTGGCAGAAAATGGTAACTGTTGGTGGGGAAGGAGGAGGCAGCTGAGGGAAGTTCCCCTGGCACTTGGGATCTGGAAGAGAATGTCTGTCTGCAGCCATCATCTGCTGGGGCCGACCACAGGACCGCAAGGCAAACCTTCCCTCTCGTTCATCGTCTGCGGTGTGCGCTGCAGGCAAGAGGCTCAGAAATGAAATGATTATTTGCATAAAATATTTCTGCAGATTGCAGAAACAAAATGGTTTTTGCATAAAAGCAAGGCTTGCCCTCTTAGTCCCAAAAGATCCTAATCTTGTGTATTTAAAATGAAGCGCATATGAATTTGTCACATTTTGGATACTCGATACCAACTCTGGCACTTGGGGCTGGAGGATGCGTAAGGGGATGTGGCAGCAAGGCTATGGGTGGGTCACCCCTGGAAGGGAAGGGGTTAAGGGTTGTAGTGAGCCAAGGTCAAAGTCACTCAAAGGTGTTTGGTTAACAACTGACTCCTGAACTGGGGTGCAGAAATAGAAGCAGGGCAGGTAGATCAAGGTGGAAAGGCAGTGCCGTGGGTGGGTGAGGCCGGGATGATCCCTATTTAGCAGGGTTTTGTTTCTGCCTGACGGTATGGTCAGGGCTTCTGCTAATTTGAGCTAGGAAAGTTAAATTAAAGTGACAGCAAACTTCTAGAGCAGTAAAACTTCTGATGTCTGCAGCCGTGCATCTCTTGGTAAAAGAAGGGGAGAGGCTTAGAGGAGCAGGAGCTATGGAGGGTGTTTGATTGCAATAGCGTGCTGCATTTTGGCAGGGTCTAAATTGCACTTTATCAGCATGGCCTTCTCTAGGAAGGAAAAATTACTGTCCTGCTGGCTGATTTAGAAGTTGAGGCAGGGCTTACTGGAGCTGTGTGGCCATTTAGAATAGAAGAGGAATAGGTTGGAAAAGACCTTTAAGATCAAGTCCAACCATTAACTTAACACTGCAAAGTGCTCCACAAAACCATGTCCCTAAGCACCACATCTACACCTAAAAGGGGGCACCTGGCAAAGACCTGATAAAGCTGGAACACGATGGGAAGGGGCTAGCCTTACCCCTTCGGTCAGGGCACAGCTCCATCCTGCATTCGGGCCGGGGTGTCTGCTGCACAGTCCTGGGGCAAAGCCTTTCACCGCTTACATTCCCACAAAATCTCAGAGCTGACCCTTCTAGGATGTATGGTTTCTTGGTGTCTTATCTTATGGTTTCCTTGCAGTGACCAGGCAACCTCATCTGGGGTTAGCAGGGCCCAAAAGGTTCCCAGGATTAGATTATTTGGGAATCCCTCCCCTTTTAGAGGTGATGGCTTGTTTATATTCTCAGGGCACAGAATCAGCTGGGGTTTTTTCCCAGTGTTATTCTTTGGTTTTGACTGTGACATCTGCCGCGCTGGGTTATAAACGTTGTTGCTTCACTAATGCGAAATAGCAATGCATAGGCTCTGAACTTCACTGGAAGTCCATCCCTTTTGGCAGTTTTAAAAAAAAAAAAAAAACAAATTGGGAAAATGGAAATGCTGTCACACCAATGCTTAATTGTAAAACAAAAAAAAAAAGTATGGGCATGAAATAATTTAAATGTGTTACATTGCAAGCATAATTCTCTGATTTTTCAGCATTTTTTGCTACAGAGATTATTATTGATGAGTTGTCTTTAAATGCAGTTTGTAGGACAGAGGTATTTCCAGACCTGAAATATAAATAACCTGACATTTGTTTTGCTGAGAATATTATTTACTGTAAATGCAGCCTCCCCTTGCTTTAACCTTCAGTGCTAGATGCATGCAATTAGAAGATTGTATGAAGTGTGGCAGGCTTGCAGGGTTGCTTTTAAGTAGAATCTCTGGACAGTTGTCATTGCGAGCTGAGTTTCTGTTTCAGTTCTTACTTTTAAATGTGCCGCCTCCTTCTTTGGGGAAAGCAAAAAAAAAAAAAAAAAAAAAAACCAAAAAAAAAAACCAAAAAACCCCAAAACCCACCACCCTGCCTGCCTTCCTCTGGTTTTGTTCCATGCTCTTGTCCTCCATTCAGCTGCAGTCTATTTTCCTTCACACTTACTTGACATCATGGAAATTCAATTGATGCCAATAATTTATTGTGCTACATGTGGGAGACGTAGGTGTTTCTGTCGTTAGAGCATTCGATGGCTTTCCCAGCTCAGCTCTCTGCTGCAGCAAACCCGGCGCGTCTGCCAGCTCCTTTGCCTTCCAAGCTCACCATGGAGCAAGACTTACAAAGCCATCCTCAAACTCCCATCTTGCGTGGCTGGCATGGCTTAACACTCTTCTTGCTTCTTGAAGGGCTGTCACTCATTAATATTTAGATCTCTCTCCCGTAGTAATTATTCCTCCCAGGTCCCTTCACAGGAGGAGAACTTGCTAGTTTGGAAAACAAACGTGCCATGATGAGCTACCCTTGTGTAAATATATCTTTTTTTGGTATGAAATAATCCCATAATTCAGACATACGTTGTGTTTATTTTTGAACATGGGGGTTTGTCAGGGAACGTGCAGCTCGACCTTATACTCAACAGGAAAATGTTTATCCAAAGAGTTAATGCAGATGAGTAATCCAGGACGCTCCTGCCAGTTCTCGGGTGGTGGGATTCCCGTAAACAGCTAGACACTTTGAACTTATGGGTTTTACTTTATGTCATACTCCAACCACTAAAACAACACGCCACCATGGAGTTCTTCCCTGTTAAACCAAACCCCAGATTAAGCCATGGAAACTTCAGCTGAGCATATCATTTGGGGGGACCTTCTCTTCATCGTCGCGTCCTCTTTAATTCACTCTCTCTTGAGATAGGTGGTGAAGTGGCATGTGTGTAGTATGGTGGTTTAGTACAACACCAGTAAAGCTGTCCTGGGTCTGTGTACTACCTATAGGCATGGAGATGGAGAAGGCGTAATTGAAGATATGAAAAGCGAGGGCGAATTGATCTTGAGGCTAACATTTGTGTGCATAAATTTCCTCCTGGTTCCTTTCACTGGAAATTTAATCTTGGGCTGGTTA
This sequence comes from Egretta garzetta, assembly GCF_000687185.1. Taxonomy (NCBI): domain Eukaryota; kingdom Metazoa; phylum Chordata; class Aves; order Pelecaniformes; family Ardeidae; genus Egretta; species Egretta garzetta. The sequence goes on from NW_009260768.1 coordinate 1,054,007, forward strand.
TTCCTTATCTCCCTGCTTCCAGTTCCTCCCCTCCCTCTGAAATGCCTGCTCTGAGGGACCAGGTACTGGGCTGGTGGGATCGCTGCTTTGACCCTACGCAGCGATTCCAGTGTCTGTACTGATCAGCATTCACCCTTTTATCCATTCGTATCAATTACCAGTACTGCCAGAAAGTCACTTCTACAACTTGATTTAATGAAACCATGTTCATTTGTTTCGGGATATACTTACATGTGCAATAAATACTTTCTCTTATATCTGGTTTTCAGGTTGGTCCTAAAAGCTCAGCTCTGCCCAGTTGTTAGCGCTAATCATGGGCGTGGACTTGATATGGGAACCGTATCAATAAGATTTGCAGATTTTCTGTGGATGTTAGGCAGCTCAAATACTCTTGGATAATTGCTCAATATTAATACCGTGCGGGGTTATTAGACTGCAGTATCCAAGAAATAATAAGAATAATATGCATCACATGTTAAGGACATTACATAATTGTTCTATTACACTGGCATGAGTCACCATTAAAGTGCCCTGTATATCTTTCAAGGTGGATTAAGAATACAAGCCACTGGGTATCATGAAGGCTCCTACAATGCTCCATGATGTCTCTAAAATGTGCAGTGTCTTTTGAAAACAGCTATGAAAAATAGCCATTTGTCATACGCAGTAAATAACTTGGTCACTGGGGAGGTCAACAGCTAAAGGCTCTCATCCAGGTTGTGGATTAATGACCTGCAAAGTACCAGTTTAAAAATAGGCTCTTCTTCCACTTAAAGACACGCAATAACGAAGCATCTCCTACCGTTCCTCAGCCAAGTTTCAGACAGAAAAATGGGGTTTGCACTGGATGCACGGCGCTGAGTTAAGCAGTGATATAATGAACACTATGTAAATCAAGGGCTCGTGGCACTACACCCTGTTTCCTAGGTTGTCAGGATGTGGCACACAGGACCAGAAACATCCCGGAGTCATTCTTTATGTCGGAAACAATTGTGAGTGAAAAGGCTGAGATGCGCCTGCTTGCTCACGCTGTGTTTACGTTGGTCCAACATCCGATGACAAGTCATAAATGTCCCTACAGTGGACAAATTTCCATTGCGGAAGGGGAATATTTATTATGCGATTAAAAGGTATAGAATGGTGAAAGGGAAGGCAGAAAACCAACCTGTCCTGAGCTGGGAGGATCGATGAGGTGACTTAGTCCTTCATGCTTTGTGTTGTAATGTCTTTGTATGTGCGCCCACGACTAATGGACTGGGCTGGGCTACTTAGAGTAATTTTTCAGAGAATTTGGTGTCTTCAAGTTTGCCAAGATGGTTTTGCAATATGTTAGGAGGCCCTGAATTTAAAAAAAAAAAAATCCTGTTCTAGCTCTGCTTCTTTTGCATGTCTTTTTAATGAGGCTAGACGCCGTGATTAAAGGGACCATTTCATGCCTCAAATAGGTAGCAGTGGAGGCAAACTGTGAGCAAAGCCCTGAAGGGATCTCCTTTAATATAAAGTGACTAAAGGATGGAGCATATTCTGCCTTACATGGCCCCGCAGATGTGTCTCTCTCACCTAACTGGGCTGATAGCTCTGGGAATCTTAATACAATAAAACGTGGCTCGAGACCATTCAGTAGCCGTGAGCTGGTATCGGATGTTCTGAGCTCATGATCGTCTGTGAAAACAAGAGTTCCTGTATGTTGCCCATCCAGAATCACAGCATTTTCTTCAAATGGAGCAACTGAGCCTGTCCTCCTGCAAGGTTGTTTTCTCCTTCTTTTTGCCTTACATTCCTGTTTCCTTCAAACCGAGCAAATAAAAAAAAAAAAAAAAAAATTAAGGTGGGGAACTGTCTAGCAGACCAAGCTCTGCTACTTTCTTATCCTGCCTAGTTCAGGACAGATGCTCTGTTTCTCAGTCTGCAAAGAACAAAGCTTCCTCCTGGCTGCTTTATTTTAAACAGGAGAGGCCACCCACAGCTCCAAACATGCCTACTGAGAGGAAAAATAAATGGCTAAGCTCCTCGCCAGACACGTATGTGCAGAGCATATCTGAGAAGAGGAACTGTTTGGAAAGAAACATTCCCATCCAACCCAGGTGCTGCCATCGGATGGGCCTGGGGGCATCGGCACCCACCGGCAGCAGGGAATGGCACGGAGAGCGTGCTGGGATGGTCGGTAACCATAAATCACCCCTGCCCAAGCAGGAGCGAGGGAGCATTCAGCAAGCCAGACCTGTACAGATGTTGAAGAAGGTAATTTGGGAAGCTTTCAGCACAGGGATGCCAGCTCTCCTGCTTCACGGGAAGGCAAAAGTAAGCAATGTTTGACTGGCTTGTGGCCATAATATCCAGTCACGGTCCCACCACTGTCCTGAACCAGCCGGAGATTTTTCATCTAAGCAGCAGCATAAAAGGGTGGTTGGACCTTTTGCAGGGATCAGAGAGGTGGGTTTGCAATGGTTACCTTCTTTGGGGTGCGTTTGGGTGGTTTTGGGTCGGCACAGGCGTCACGGCGAGGTGTAAGCAAGTGCTGCCCCAGCACCAGTCGGTGACACTGCTGGCATGTGTCTCCTCTCCCAGGCCTGTGGAAACCACTCGTCCATGAAACAGAAGAAGGAACGAAAATGAAGTGAGGAGCCAAATGTTTATTATTTCCACCCAGTTAGCTCTTTTTTTGAATGTCCCCTTCTCAGCTGGAGCGGAGGCAGTCCGCGAGCTCTGCCTGTCTGTAATGCAGTTTGTCATTTTGAGGCTAATTGCCACTACGAGTGGTTTGGGGTTTTTATTTTACATAATCGTTTTAAAACATGTAGAATACATGAGGTGGATGTTGGATTTGGAGGTTTCCCATGCCTGTTCGTGGAAAGCGCCTTCCTAATACAGCAAGGAACAAGAATGGGAGCAGGCTCCCTCCGAGGATGGCGTTGGCTTCGCGAGTCAGCTGAAATTTGAGAATCACGTTCAAAATTGTGAAACACTCGCATTTTTTTTTTAAAGACTGTGTTTTCATGCCTTGCTTCTCTATACAGACTAAAAAAAGAAAATTGCTCTTCCTTTTAATGGAAAGTGGAGACCCACCTACAAAATGTCATTAAACTTGGGATGAAGTCAACGGAGCTGGCGGAACAGACATCCCATTGCTGCCTCTACCATCACATTTTTTTCTTTCAGTAAATGCTCAACCGGGGCTAAAGTTTGTATCTGAGATTTGAGAGCAAAATTGCAACCCTTATGTATTAGCCTCACTGCAGGCAGGAATTACTCGAAAACCTCAGCGTTTTTACTTATGAGATGTGTGTATCGCGCTCTGGGTGATATCCGTAGCGATTTTAATCTACCTGTTGTTTAAGGCTTCCTCTAAACGAAGGCCAGATCCTGCACTAGGCTAAACTGGTGTAGAGCTGAGGAGGGCAGTGGAGCAATGTCAGAGCAGGTCAGCTGTAGGCAGACCTGGAAACACTAAAGATACGTGTGTTTTACATTGAGCCAGGATGCATTTTGCATTGAAACAGGGTCATAGCGATGGGCAGAGGAAGAAAATGAGCGCACGTTCTGCTGAATTAATCTGGCACGTAATGTGCACGGAACCAAGGCTTGGAGAAGGGGCTGAGCACGTTCCCAGAGGAGCGAGTGGGTCTGAGGACCGGGCGCACAGGCCGGGGGCGATGGCTGGTGGGCACGGACCCGGCAACTCATCACGTTCAGCTCTGCCAACACCCCTGGTCCCAGGCTGTTTGTTTTTCCTTTCATTCCTCTCTCTCCGTATCCCGGGAGAAGCAAACGCTGTCTTTCAGCGTTTCGTCCCTATCATGAGCTACCGTGTAGTCAACTGGCAGCCCGACAGCAGCTTAATGCCAGAGATCAATAGGTTGTTCCCTGTTTTCAAAAAGCTCCTTTTATTTTACCCTTGCTGGTAATAACTAATATGAACGCAGCTGACGTTGTGCATTATAGTTTAAAAAAAATTCTTGATTAAGGATCGTGTCTTGATAGGTTTAATAAGCTACAATTAAAGCCACATGAACGTGTGGGAGAGCGAAGCTCAATGAAACGAACGTGGCACTCGGGGGTCCATGAACCAGGTCTGTATTATTCATACGCACGTGAGGCTGTAAGCCGGTGTTCAACTTCGCATTTCAGGTTCCAACTAATGAAAACCTTAATGCAAACCTTGAGCTGAAGTGGCTTAGTTTCATCAAAACCATATTTTGTGTGCGTGTTTCCCACCGTAGGCTAGGCAAAAGTCACAGAAAGCCTTGTCCAGCCCGGTTTGAATGTGAACCCCAGCGAGTCTTTTCTAAGTCGAGCTGGGGATGTTGTGCCTTAGGAAAGAAGCCACTCAGCGTTGCAATGCAAATAGGAAAAAAAAAAGTTCACGTGCGTGGAAGCCGTTACATGTGTTTCTGCACCAGCATTTCACTGAGCATGTAGTGGAGAAGAAAAAAAAAAATCCATTTGGATTTTGGGTATGTTCCTGCAAGTTCCTGTTTACAGAATGTTTTCTCGAACCCTGCTCCCTTTAGCGTGGAAAGTATTCATATAGGAAATCATTTTATTTGTTTTCATTGTATTTATTTGTTTATGTTCCACTAACCACATATGTTTAAACTCTTTGAGATACTTGAAAAAACAGGATGTTCCTTTCTCCAGAGTCACTCCTGTTAATACTTTTTCTTTCTCAGATGATGTCAGAATCATCTGTTCATGGCGTAATGGAGATGGCCACGGCCAACTGGTAAACATTAAATTGGAGGTTTAAAACATGTCCAAATTTTTCTCAGCTAACATTACTGGATGAGAGTCTCCTCAGAAATACTTCTTTTCTTTTTCTTTTCTTTCTTTTTCTTTTCTTTCTTTTTCTTTTCTTTCTCTTTCTTTTCTTTCTTTTTCTTTTTTTTTTTTGTCTTGGAGGTGGTAGTGATAGCCCCGTTGGAGGCCATCCTAGTGAGAGACTCCCTCCTGGAGGTCGGATTACATCTTTTTTTTTTTAATATTGAATATGTGAGAAGGTTTGCAGACCCATACTATTGGATTTCTGGAGGTAAAAGGACTAAGGAAAAAATGTTCATTTAAAAAAAAAAAAAAACCTGTTGCCAAATATATAGGTTGCAAAGGAAAAACAAGAAAGAGGTTGATAAACTTAGCAAAAATCAGCATATGGAAATGCTGTTTTATTTTTGGAACCTGCATACAGCTTCATTTCATTTGAGAGTTATTCACAGATCCTGTTCCTGAAACCACTCTGGCTTTGAGAAATGCAAAGCCAAGGAGGCATTAGAGTGACCTCTCTTTCAGGGCATGTTGGACACATCCCGCTCTGTCGGGGAGCGTGCCAGGGGCGGCACGGGCCCTGCGCCGCAGAAAGGCTGCGCCTCTGTGCGCCTGCGACAGCGGAGGAGCGAAGGGAGACCACCGGGCTCGCGCAAACCCCAGATAAAAATATGTCAATTTACACTTGAATGCACTTATTACAACTTTGCAAGTCATGTAATTTTAGAAGTGCCTTGGGTCCAAAAATATGACAATGCATTAAGCGCAAAATCAAACTGTGGAGGTTCATTTTATTTCCATTAAATTCCACCGTGAATATTGCAGAAGCTTTGGTTTTATTATTGCTAATTCCAAGCAAAATAAATACGCTTCAGGACCTAGGCTGATTTATTATCATTTTAAACAGGATGATATTTGCAGCTTTTCGTAATTTTATGAAATAACGTCTATTTGCAATTTCAGCCTTTCTTTTCACTTAACCAGAGAGACACCGTCGGTATTAAAATCAGATATTGAAAATATAATCATTTTGGTTCATTAGTTTTATCTTAACTCACTCAAACTGAGGCAATATGGGAAAGATTTGTTTTTTCTTGTCACCTTGTCAATCTGAAGGTTTTTTCAAAGGCAGTTAAAAATCATTGAAGTGAACCACTGGGTTTTAGTCAGGTCTCAGAACCCTTTCCTTTTTGCTGTTTGTACTTTTGTTTGTAAGTTCAGATTATGCAAAGACCACCTGGTTCCATTATCGCTCGCACTTTTTGTCTGTGGTTTGGACAAACCTAATGCATCTCGTTCCAGTCAATAATAATTGATAAGTTAGCGAATTAGAAATCAACATCTAACCAAACCAGGCTTTTTTTAAAATCTGCCTTTATGTTATCAATCGTACCAAAAGTAAATGGTTTTTTGAGATTTTATACCAACCTTTTTGACGTGAGGCCATTTTCTATGCAAATAACAAATCCCAGTCCTAAACGCTGCGTAAGGGATGACTCCTTTTTTGTTCTGGGTGTAGAAAAACACGTAGATATTTACCAAAGGCATGTTCAACCAAAGGCTACTAAAGGAGAGAAATTCCCACAAGTCCATTTAGGGAATGTCCTGGCTTTTCTTTTAATCAGGCTCATCATAATGAAGTGAAATTTGAACTTAATGGCTTGGCCCAGAAAATCCCCAACATGGCTCGCAGAATTCAAGCTAACACCCAGACAAGTTTTGCTAGCGGGTTACTGACAGCCTGTTTGCTATTGTACACTAATGGGTTCAGCCCGAAAATAAACAAAGGGTTGATCAGTCAGAGCGGTCCCCAAACCTCTGACCTTCTGGTCCGGAGAAATGCAGCAATAAACTGATGCTCAGCCCCGTGGCCCAGCTCTCCTGAGGTTGATGTTGCTGCACTTGCAGAAGGGGATCAGCTCTTTGTGCTCTTGCCCTGAGCATCTGTGGCACTGATTTTGGTGTTACCAATATCAATATCTTAGTCGTGTACCTTGCATGCGGCCTGATCCTGACAGCATTCATCTGCTCTGAAACGCAGGAAGGACAGCGAGCTTACCCACGTCGCAGTTTCAGGAGGAGCCTGACAGCCCAAAGAATTAATGGAGCAAAACGAGATAATACAGTAACCTGTGACTTCCAGTCCCTAAGCGGTACGAGGGGCCAGTCATAGTTTAAATAAAGGAGAAAACATTAAATCTTCAGGGGCTATTAACTGTGTCATTTACTGCGAGACTCCCCTGGCTGCAGCTCATGTTGGTCCCTCTTCCTGCGTGTCTGTCTTTGCTGTGATTTCATGGCTTTTGTGGAAGTTGTTCTTTGCTGTGATTTCATGGCTTTCATCATCTGCCCGTCGCGTGGAAGTTGTTCATGGAGATGCAACGTCACCCCGCCGGGCTGGGATGCGCTTGCGGAGAGCAGCGCAGCTGGATTTCTCCAGAATTTCGGGACCTTCTCCTATATGTGCTCCAAACTTTCAGAAGACCCTGAATTTTATCAGTGGTAGAGGGCTGGGATGTGCCGGGGCAGGAATCTTCATCTCGGTAACAACCATTAAACGCTGAATATAAATCCCTCAGAGGGCAGCAACAGGAGAGTGATGTGGGCACTTCCCTCCAGTGTTAAAAGCTCTTAGCATTAAAGTCCTGCCCTAAATAATTTCTGCCCCTGATTTATTCCTTGTAGCGGTTCTGGGCTATGGGAAAACAATCCTCCTGCAAATTCCCATGGCCATCTCTTTGCAACTTACTTTGGAAATGCAGATCTGGGTTGGCTTCTCTCTTCCAGTCCAACAACTCATGGAGTTTTTTACTTAACTCTGTATTGATTTCAACCCTTTTCTTTATCACTGCTTATTTGTCCAGAACGATTGGATAGATGCTTTATTTTGGGGCTAGGAGAACGTGAATTTTTGGAAGTTGCTGTGTTAATATATAAAATGAAATTATTCCCCTGTTTCTGAGAGTACAGACAGATGTTTCTCTCCCTCATTGTCACACTGGAGGACATCGTGCCTTTTCTATTTTATTTTCTTTGGAGAGCTGCAGCAGTTCATAAGATGAGTCTTTGTGATGTTGGCTGCTTAGCTATTTTTTTTTTTTTATGAGAGTCTTTCAAGATTTTACTATTAGCAGTTAAAGCTTCCTAGAGAGCCATTTGCCTCCTGAAAATTTAGCAGCACATCACACTGTGCTGGCAGCCCAGAAGGCCAACTGTACTCTGGGCTGCATCAGGAGAAGCGTGGCCAGCGTCGAGGGAGGGGATTGTGCCCCTCTGCTCTGCTCTGGGGAGACCTCCCCTGGAGCCCTGCGTCCAGCTCTGGAGCCCTCAGCACCAGGAGGACATGGAGCTGTTGGAGTGGGGCCAGAGGAGGGCTACTAAAATGATCCGAGGGGCTACTAAAATGCTGCGAGGGCTGGAGCCCCTCTGCTAGGAGGCCAGGCTGGGAGAGTTGGGGGTGTTC
>NW_009260768.1:1062301-1067254 GCF_000687185.1 Egretta garzetta
TGGAGGCCCCATCCCTGGGAACATTCCAGGCCAGGTTGGCTGGGGCTGTGAGCAACCTGATGTGGTTCAAGGTGTCCCTGCTCCTGCAGGGTGGTTGGGCTGGGTGACCTCTGGGGGTCCCTTCCAACCCAAAACGTTCTATGAGTCTATGATTCTGTGAAGTGGCAGTGCCTCGGTTGAGGGAGGGATCAGACCCATGAAGAAACGCGAGAGTCACACACCTACAGTTAAACACACAGAAATGTGCGTAAGAATGTAAGGGTTTAGCACTAGAAATAAGGATAAGGTATTCTTCAGGATGTAAACATGACTGATTAATGCATGAGACGGGTTCGTCACCTACGCGCTTGTTTGCAGAAAACCCTCCTGCTCGCATGTACGATGTCTACCCAGCGGTTTGAAACCCTTCTTTGTGATGTGTTTTGTTGAATCTCCCTTGCTGTCAAGAACACTGGTATAATCTTTTCAGATACCCATTTTGCTCTTTATTTGCGTTTAGTCTGACACTCATTTTCTTTTTTTTAATGTTTAAATTAAACTGTCTCCTGCTGGATTGAAAACCGGTGCTGCGCTTTGCATCCCAAGGGCTACCCAAAGGCACGCGGTGCAAATCGCTGTACAGGCACTTCAGAAGTTTGTCCTACGGCTCTTTGGTCCAGGAGTCATCGATCACGGTGTCTACTGGAATCAGAGCAAGCGTCTTCAGGAGGGCAAGGAGGGGTGATCAGACTTAAGGGTAATCATAGAATCATAGAATTGTTTACGTTGGAAAACACCTTTTAGATCATCGAGTCCAACCTTTAACCTAACCCTGCCGTCCCACCACTAAACCCTGTCCCTAAGCACCTCGTCTGTCCTTCTTTTAAATCCCCCCAGAGATGGAGACTCAACCCCTTCCCATTCCAGAGCCTGACAGCCCTTTCGGGGAAGAAGTTTTTCCTAATGTCCAACCTAAACCTGCCCTGGCACAACCTCAGCCCATTTCCCCTCGTCCCATCACCCGCCGACCCCCACCTCGCTACAGCCTCCTGTCAGGCAGTTGTAGATGCTACAACTCATCACCAAAATCTGTCCAAACTAACACTTACAGGCTAAAATGGGAGAATGTGAAATAAATCCCTTTTCAGACATCAGTCCTCTAAACTGGCATCATAATACTGGTTATTGATTGGCATCTCTGCAGAGCAAAGGCTGCATGTTTGAAATTTATATTTCTATCCCCTAATGTAATTTAAATCTTTGCAGACTTGCTTTGATTCTGAGATTCCTCTCTGTGTGCAACGTTTTTACCGTGCCATTACTGGTGTGAATTCTCCAGGTTATTGCAGTTTTCTGCGGAGGCGCTCAGCTGCCCTGGCTGCCCATCGGCACCACCATCCCCTGGACTTCGCCGTCTCAGCGCCCTGAACGCCCAAGCGGGCAGAGATGCCGTCTGCTCCTTCCTGCACACACAGGCAGAGGTGGGAGGCAAGGTAGGACTTGGCTTTTAGAGGATCTGAGCTGTCGTTTGCATTTGTGAAACACAATTTCTGTTGGACTCCACCCCTTCTCCCTCCAAACCAGATGAAATATTTATTGGGTTGGAGTGTAAAGGCTCAGTGTTTCGTCTGCAGAGGAACAGGGGAGTCCTGGTTCTGACCAGAAATTTCTAAGACTTCTTTGTGGCTACTAAACGTTGGAGGAAAAACCACAAATTACCATTGCAGTGGGGCTGGGCCCTGTGTCCTGGCTCCAGTGCTTCCCCGTTCCCTTCCCCCTCCTCTCCCGTTTTAAAGTGCGCTGCATCTGTGTCAATAAGTACCCCATGTATATGGCAAGGTAATATTTAATGTGAATGCAGTGTGTGCAAAATTAACCACTGGCAGGGCGGGGGAGTGAGGGAAGAGCAGAGTTGTAATTACCCACAAAATTAAGCTATTACTGTGATTAAGATATTTCTTTAATACGTAGCTGAGGAACCTCCTTTCCCCCTAAACTAGTCACAATTCATCCCCTGTAAGTCATTTGCTGGCTACTCCTAATTTTTAATTTTTTTTTCCCTTGCCACACCTAGTCCCTGTATTACCTGGGACGGTCCCACCTCGCTCTGCCCATGGGCGAGGTGCTTCTGCCCTGGGGTGGCTGTGGCCCCACTGGAGGCCACCTCCCCTCATTGCCCTGGGGGACACCAGTTTATTCCTCATTACTTTGACCAGGTTTCTGGGGGCTTGGAAGCACTGAGCTCTTCCCAGTCTGTCCACCCCCCCATGTCTCAGTGTCACTGTGTCTCACGTTATCTTCTAAACCTTCCCATGAGGTTAATTTGGAGATAGTTTTATGAATTGAATTAGCTCATAGGTGGAGTTGAGCATCCATAAGATAATAGCATGGTAGAAAAAGGATGAAAACAGGGAAATTTTGACATATTCAATGGCAATCTGTGTTGGAATTGGGAAAGTGTGCGATTCATTATTTTGGTAGGATGGGAAAGAGGACTCCATCCACCCAAAGTCTCCAAGAAGGAGGGCAGCACAAATGGCAGAACAGGAGTTCAAAGCTGCCCATTTGCGATAAAGCTTTGCTGAGGAGCCTTCTCCTCCTCGCCAGCACATACTTGAGTTGCAGTACTGTAAATAGCGCGAATTTTTGGGATGATTGTTAGAACCACTCAAAACTTTAAAACATGAACGATTGTGTTCCTGCAATTTCATTGCATCGTAGAACAGATGGACTTATTTTACACTTCTTCCTGACATATTTGTAAAGTAAAAATGTTATATATGTGATTAATTGACAAAGATTTTGTAATATTTCCAGTAAAATTTTCAAAAAACATTGCTTAAAAAAGTCAATTGTTTATAGAAAAAAGGGGTATTTCAACAATATATCATCACATTCAGAAAAAATTATTTTCAGGAAAATGTCTTTTTTTTAATGAAAATATTTTTCTTAGAAATAACATTGGTGAGCTCTATTAATGATATTGGGAGGGTTCGAAGTGACAATGAGCAAACCATGAAAAATGGACAGAAAACAAACACAGAATCACTCCAGTCCTGGACTGCTTTTTAGTTATATTGGAGACTTTCCAGGGCTTCCATTTTTCCACCAGTCTTTAATGGGCTCTCTGTTTGCATTTATGTTTTCCTGATCGCTCAATCTGCAGAAATGGCTGCTCCTGGCAGGACTCTGTTAGCATCGCTCCCGTTGTCCCCTCTTCTGAACGTGTGTGTGCCTCTCTTTATTCCTGAGGTGGCAACAGGAAAACACCCTGATATGAATGCACAAAGGGTAAATCCCCCCAAAAGTTTGGAAATCAGGGGTTTCAGAGACTGTGTGAGACTCCATCAGTGGATTTAGCTTGAACACGCACTCCCTGGAAAAAGTCCCTGCCCCAGAGGGTTTATGCCAATTAAAATTTAAAAATGACATCAGGGAAATTAACCTAAATTTTGCTTGACCTGGAATTTAGGTCAGTTTAGATCATCGACTTAGCAGGGCTGTCTAAGATTCAAAACCACGCGGAGAACTATAGAAACAGAAACGTATTCCAGAGCAGAGGTAGTTCCTGCAAAGCCAGCACAGAGGCAGCTACAGGACTGGGAGTGAGATGATCACCAGTGCTGCTCGGGCTACCCATGCACGTGCCAATATGAGAAGCTGTCCAAAGCAGGGCTAAAGAGTGCACGGTGGGTGCCCACGGGCTCAGCGAACGGACATGGTGCATCGTGTTCCAGGATGGCTGGATCCCGAACGGGCAGTGTTGGTCTGAGTGTGTCTGGGGGGAAGGCAAAGCCCCATTAGGTCAGCACAGCACAAACATGGCTCCTTGGCACCATACCCCAATGCTTGGCTGGGACTTTAGGTGGCTCCTGAGCCTGGGAAGTGTTCTGTCTTTGAGCTATAGTGCTCTAGTATCTGAAAAGATGAAGGATGGTATGTTCACTGTGTACCAAATCTGATTCTGAATTAATTGACAAAGCTCCTACAGGCTTCATGCTCTTGGTACTCTTGTACCACCTTGCACAGGCTTTTTCAAATTCCCAGGCACACACGCACATTGTACCTACCTCTAGGCATGCGTTACTGGAAATGCAACGACCTCGCCTTGATCGGCTGCACTCTTTTATCTCCTGAGATGATGTTTCCATAGCTTGCTCAGTGGATGGGTCCAGCATCAAAAACACTAAAAAGATAAAATAAAAGAAACTGTCAGTCGCCCACTCCTTTCAATGCTGTCCACCTCGTAGCCCAGCCTCTGTGGTACTCTGTAGTTTTTCTTGTAGCAATTTGTGTTGTGTTTGTCCTTGTGCAAAACTCTTGGCCATCATCGGAAGACAAAAAAAGCTCATTAAAATAGTGGAGACGGCTGGTCAGCATCTGCATGTTAGGTGTCATGTACATGGGATATTTTAGGGGCTGCATTTAGAGTCTGGCCATATTTGCTTATTCTTCCTTCCTTGAGCCCCCAGGATGGACACAGGTCCAAGGTTATATTCACGGCACATTTAAGCAGTAGCATAACACTTCTTTCTTTGAAGAGTACTGCAGGCTTGCATACAATTAAATATTTTCCACTTCTCCGACTAAGACAAATGGCCCTTGCAAGCAAGCTCAGTACTTTGTCCTGCAAAGCTTGTTCTGATCAAGTGGTGGCAGTAGGTTGCTTTGTTAGAATAATTCCTCCATGGATTTACATGCCCCACCCTCATGTAAATAGAGTTGGGATTTAGAAGGTGTGAGCTGGCATGGCAATGAAGTCTGCAAAATGTAAGCTGCAGTAGCCCTTTTTCCGAAGTCTTGACAGTAAGCAGAGTTAAATAAGAGACTGGGATCTCATTCAGTATCTGTGAGTGGGAGAAGTGTTGGGGAAAATAGAGTCATGCGTTGCTCTAATCCATTCCTCCCTTAAAGCTGGCTGTGGTTTTAGTTGTTTTTGTTTGTTTTAATGGGGGGGGGGGGGGGGGGGGGGGG
>NW_009260768.1:1067268-1070085 GCF_000687185.1 Egretta garzetta
GCAGGAATAGCTGTGAATTATCATGGCATCACTGGAGGGGTGTGGGTGGCAGAGACTGAAAGCTATCTCGGCGTGCATTTCCTAAATTTGGAGTGATGTGAGGTAACCTTTTCAGAGCATCTGCATGCTGTCCAGAAAGATGTGGGCTTCCAAGGACTTAAGTCACTAATGGTCCAGAATAGGCAGCGCCACGCTTGGAAATGTTACAGGCTAATTTAGCTATATGTTCTTGTTCTTCAGGACTGAGTCCAAACTCCGACTCACCAAATATAGAAAGAAATCTCCCTTAGCGTTCGGTTAGCCCGTATCTGTAGGTGTCTGCTGCAGCAGCTGGTACCAGCCCTTGCTGGGGGACCTGGAGCCCTGCTGGCGATTTCGTAGTTCCTGCTGCCTGCTGCAAGCAGCCCTCGCGGGGAGCAATGTGAGCATGCAGCTTGGCGAAGAAGCAAGGAGAGAGTGTCTGATTGCCTGCCCGCATAACAGACTGAACGATGGAGCTTTCTGTCTCCCAGTGTCTGTCTTCCCTTCGTGAAGCAGAAGCCTTGGGTGCTTCTTTCCCCCAGAGAATGCCCTGCACAACCTATCTGCCGGTGTCATGTCACAGGCAGCTATAACACCACAAACAATACAAATTAAATTTGTTCAGGAGCTTTAGAAAGTGATAAGGACTCTGCCCCACCCTTCTGCTTTAATAGCGGGACAAATCTGCCCGGATTATGCCACTCCTTGGCAGGCACTGGGGATCCGTATGTGCAGCTGCCCGGTATTAAGAGTTTAATTATTAATTTCTATAGACCCTCACATTAGGTGATTTTTTATGACAGCTACCCCTGTCATATTCTCTTACTCAAGTGGCATCTTTTTTTGTGCTACTTTAAAGTGGTGTGCTGACATCTTTCCAGGAAAATAAAAGCCTTCGTTAATTGTTCTTAGACTTTGCATATTCCCTGAGCTCAGTTCAAAGCATTGATTGCCCCGGGGCAAAGAGAGGACAAGGAGCACGAGCACTGCCAAGCTGGCACTGCGTTCAGAAGGGGACTTCTTTGCGTCTGAGTGGGGTTTGGATCAAACTCTTGGAGAAGGAAAACTACGGCACTGAAACGTTGTCAGCCTGGGGTGGTTTCCTACCTGCACCGCGGGATGTTACACAACAGTGGGCACACGGGTGGGATGGGATTCCTCTAACCTACCCATAGCCATCCAAGTTATGCAGACTCCCTTGGTAATCAATGAGAGGGTGAATCATCCCTCTCTTAGATAGCTGTCCAAGACGAGTGGGTTGAATTGTTTTCTGGAGATGTCTGTCTCCTCCATTAATTACAGAGTGTTTAGGTAACCAGTTTGGACTAGATGCCTGATTTTTAGATGGCCAAAGTGACGGAAAACAAATCCGCCCTCAATGTCTCTCTGCCTCAGCCGTCCACCTGCAGAATGCAGACTGTTTGTGTGCTTGAGTTCTGATAGTAAACTCTTCATGGTATGGTCTCTCTGGAGCTAACACCGGGTACGCTGTTCACTAGAAAAGGGGATTGGTTCCTATATTCATCACAGCAACAGATCTGAGTAAAAAGCTTGGGAGCTACAGGGGATAGATCTGTTGAACTTCAAGGAGTGCATGCGTGGAGGTTTGTTGTTTTCATGGGGAATAAGGGGGGAAGCAGTTTCTTGCGAGGAACTGACATTACAGCTGAGATCATTGTCCTTGACAGCTTGTTCCTCAGCCTGTGGAAGCAATGGAGGCCAAGGGTTGTAGCTGCTACGCTATAATGTCTTAAAGGATCAGCAAAATTTACCTAAAGTGGTTCTGGTTTTAAAGTTTTCTGATCAAAAATCACGACTGGAGAAACAGGTTTCCAAATTTATTCTTTGGTTTAGTTCAAAAACTTGTTTTCAAGTACTAAAGCAACATGGAAACCCACATTCATTTAAGACTTTGCCCTTTTTTTCTTTCAAATGTGAGCAATAATTTTCAAGAGTTACAAGAAGAAGCCTTATTTACTTGCTTTGGTTTCCACATGCGGTTTCCACATGCGGTCTCCTTAGATTTGTTACACAAACCAGTAGTTTATTTTTATTGTGAGTAATCTCTCAAAAAATTTACAAATATGCACAATGTTATTCAGACATGAGCAGAAGACACGGGGAAGTCGCCAATCCCGTTTGGCTTCCAAAGACAAAGGCAATAAACATGGAAACGCTCTTGCCCCACAGCTTTTTAGCAAGAGGAACACAGCTTTGGTTCAGGACAGTCGAAGTCTTCCTTTGGAAACAGATGCCGTCTAGGTGTTATCACCTAGATCTGAACCCTGTACCACTGACGCCGGGAATTTCCATTTCCAGTTTCCATTTCCTCTCCTGCGGATACTCACAGGAGTCCTGATAATCTCCGCAACAGCAATACCATGCTTTTTTCTTCAGAAAAAAAACAAACGCCGTCACTGGTGGGTTGAGCCACCTCGACATTCTGGTTCTCAAAGAAAACCTGGCAATGACCTCGCACTCCGTCTAACCTCACCTCCGTTCAGTGGGCAGAGGCTCCCCTCGGCTCCGTGTAAGATACAATCACGTTTTGTTTGTTCGTTTGCCAGGTTCTTGCTGGTTTAAAGACATGACTCCATTAGGCCAACCTGGGTCTAGCGCGGCGTCTCCCAGCTTGGGCAGCTGCCTGGGCTTAGGTGATTGATTGGAGCTTTGATCATGAGAGTCAAGACAAGTCTGCAACGGGTAGCCGTGCTCTGTAGTCTCTCCATGTCGAGCCTGACTATATGATTTGTACAAGTATATGTTGCCATATACTTCTAGATTAATGTCCTGCAC
>NW_009260768.1:1070114-1087545 GCF_000687185.1 Egretta garzetta
ATGTTTAAGGAGGAAGACTAACACAAGCAGTTACCCGAATACTTTGAGGGAAGGATGGCAGGTACAGTCATGTCTTTTTCTCTTTTAACTCAAAAGACAAGATGGAAAACACAGTCCATACACCAAATTGGCAACTCTCAGGAATTCCTCGTTTTTCAGCCAGTTTCACCTATGGCTGGAAGCAAAAAAACCACTGTTTCTAAAATACATCTGTTCCTAAAAACCCCACCGGTTATTCCTACCTCTTTTTGCCCAGAACAAGGATGAACAACAAAATATGAAGGCATCACAGCCTCAAGCATGTCCTTATTGTTTTGTACACAGCACTGTGTTTCCATAAATACCAGCCCAGCTGCTGTTGAAATAATCTTCAAGTTTTTAGACTATTCGATTCTGCTCATCTGTCCATATAAAACGGGTTGTTTTCATAAGGCCAAAATACCTCTTTCCAATGAACTGAATTTAGCATTCAGCAAATGCTGCTCAACCATCCCTCAGACCATTACGTTTGTAAGTTATTTTGGGGGTTTGGCAAAGCCATTAGCATCAGCCTCAGAACAGCCCTTCAAAATGTGTGCTCAGCTAAATTCACTTAATATAAAAAAATATTTAAAAGTCCAACCAAGTCGCCCACCTTCCTTTTTGCTTCCCATTCTATGGGATTGTTTTCAACTAAAATACCACGTGGGCGTATATATTCTACTGCTTCATCTAAATGGATGTGAATATGGATTATTATGATTCATTTGCATGCATTTACATTCTCCCAAAGAACATTTTGGGAAGGGGAACGCGTACCTTACTTTTCATATAGAAATTTTCATGGGTTTAAAAAAATTAAAAGTATCCTCTGGTTTTCAGGAATCGTTGCATGGGAGGGCATCAGCTGAGTCAGCAAGTTTGTAATCCCCTGCAGTCTGAACGGTCGCGTAACCCATAGTTGGTCCAGGAAGATGCAAGGAAGCATCCAGTCGGGAAAGAAGCAGATGCTGCAAGTTTTAAAGCACCGATTAAAAATCCCCGAGTAACTGCTTGCTGTCCTGTATGAAGGTGAAAGACAGACCATCAGTAGAAATGCCTAAAGTGGCTGGGGTTTTTAAAATACCTGAAGGAGTGTTGCTCTTCTGTCTTTAGAAACCTAGGAGAGTTGCCCAAAATGCCCCAAGAAGTGGCATTTTAAAAATCACAAAATGACCCTCATGTAGTGACCTCTTCAGATCTATGGACTTGCAGTAAGAAGTGTGATGTTTCTACCACTTAATACTATGATTTTATTGTTTTACTACAATTTAATGTTTTATCATAAAGTCAAAACTGCCTAGCTGATTCATTAGGGTTTAAGGCTGATTTTAGTTTTATTTTCCCTATCGATTTCCTGCTCGCAATGCAAGGAGGAATACCACACGTCCTTAAACTTAAAACACGATAGCAGAAAAGCTCTGAATGGGGGATCAGCAAAAAAGATTTCACTGAATCATAAATAACTTGAATCTGGGCATGAGATTTGATTCAGACTCAGAGGAGCACTTCTGGAAACTGCGATGAAGTTCAGACAGCTTTTTTCATTTTTGTGCCCTTCCCTTTCCTCCCACTCTTCCTCTCCTCCTTTTGTCTATTTTTTTTTTGTTTCATCATTATGTTTCTCTCAGCTGTTTTCCCGGTATTTCCTTCTCAAACAAACATGTTTCCCATGGCTGTTAGTCTACTTACGGACATCAACTTTAGGTAGTATATGATTTTATCTGCCCTGGCCAGGATTAGGGATGGGATTGTGGGAG
The DNA here is from genome assembly GCF_000687185.1 of Egretta garzetta. Taxonomy (NCBI): domain Eukaryota; kingdom Metazoa; phylum Chordata; class Aves; order Pelecaniformes; family Ardeidae; genus Egretta; species Egretta garzetta. The sequence continues at coordinate 1,071,893 of NW_009260768.1, forward strand.
CTTTGCTGGAGTTGGGGCTGGATGTCTCGCCTTAGTTTGGATGAGCTTCCAGCAGCTGGGATGCTCACCTTGCAAGTGGTCTCATCTTGTACAAGCTGGTGCCTCCTGCTCAGAAGAGCAGAGGAGTGGGAGCCGAGGTAGTGAGCAGACTCCAAGTGCCTACTTCATTTCATAAATGAAGTTTCTCTCTGTTTCTGTGTCATGTGGAATCACCACTTGACTTCTGTGTTCCCATCTTGGAGACGATGCTGGTGTTTCTCCAACCAGCCGCTGTGGATCAGCTCGTTCGTGTTTGCTGACACATCCCCTGTGCGATGCCCAAGGCTAAGGGAGTCGCCGTGGAACGGTGCTGCTGCGTCAGAATGGTTGGCACCTGCCAACAACAGCAAAATCAGATTTTCAAATTTATGTTCCCAACTCTCCGCACAAGACTGACGTTTCTTCAGCCGATGCTCTCTTCCCAGTCTCCACGCGTACCCTAGGTGCCTGTGGAAGAGGCCCAGTATTTGAGCTGTAAAATCCAGAGGTTGTTATCTTATTCTACAGAGACTGGCTTCTTTGTGTCACCGCTGTGTTCCTGGCCAGGAAAGCCACGCGCTGAAACTGCCCTCATGATACCTAAATAGTGGATGAACAGAAACTTTTAATTTTCACTGCTAGTATCATTCTCCAGGCTCTCTAAACAAGAACTGCTCACCAAATAGCATGAGCTCTTGATGGATGGATGAACGCTGCCTAATCGAAAGTGCAGAAAGAGAGTTTTGTTGGGATTTTTTTTTTCTCTCTCTCTCTCTCAGTTATTAAGTAGATTAAATAAATAAAAATAATTCACTTTCACTTGTGGTCCAGTGTAAGCAACTTTATGACGTTTGTTGCCTTGGGATTTACACATTAGAATAACTTTTGGTTCCAACATTTTCTAAAGATTTGCCAGCAAATGTTGCTCTTTAATATGGCTTAATCTGCTCATCATGGAGGATGGGAATAAAAAAGACCAGGAATGCTTCTGCATTGCTCGTAGTAGTCTACCTTACTCATTTAAAATCAGGCTGGCGCTAATGTAAGCAAGGACTGAGACTGCATTTAAAACCAGTGTATTTTCATCTAACATCATCTGAGAGGTTTCCTTGGTAGATGGACTTCTGGCAAATTCCTCCCGTATCCCCGTTTGCTTCTTAGCTGTGGTGATGTACAAGGAAATCGAGCTACCAGATTTGGCTGAGGGTTTAAAACTTCCCCAGACATCTGGCAGATTCAGTGTTGGATCAAACTTTTTCTAAGAAACTTTTCAAGTAGATATGATCTGAGCCACAAGGTCCAGATCATCAGACCCACTTCGGGGGTGTTCAGGATCTGTGGTTTTGGTCTGGACCCATCTTATTTTTTAACGTCATGGTTGGCAAATCGTCCTTGTTCCAACATGCAGATTGGCTCTGAAAAAAAAAATAAACAGTGGAAAAAAACTTTTCATATGGACAAAACATAAAACTGTTCCCATGTTCTGTCTGAAATTTTCCAGGGGAATTGGAACCTTCTAAATAGCCCCGTGAAAGACCCCCCCAAAAGACTGTAGTTTTACTTTGACCAAGTACCCCAAATTTTCAGGAGAGATTTGCTGCCGGGGTAAGCAGGTGTGATTTTCCTGACTACAGCTGCTGTCTTGAAGGTAAGCTTGCAAATTTATTAGTTCTATTTTCAGTGGACCTTTTTTATTTTTCCACACTGTCCAGAGCAATCTGTTTATAGCCGGCAGAAACAAGAACATAATCTTGTCACTCATTGCCTTTGTTCCTTTCCCTTCCTGCTTTTAGTTTGTTGCTCTTGCCTGGTGGGAACTTTTTCTTTTTTTTTGGATTGTAAGTACATCAAGACAAGAGTAATTTGTCATCAATCTGTCTCTTCCAACCGTTGCATTATATGCTTTTCTGCTTGGCGTGTGGGTGGAAGGACAAGCTGGAGTTTTTTCATGGATAATCTCTATGCCAACAAGCAAACACTGCATTCTGTATAATAACAAATAATGATTCACCGAGATGGTGTTAGCAAGGTCCGGAAGCGCTAATGAACCTCGTAAAAGTTCACATCTCATACAATCGGTGCTGACCCTCTGATCTCCAGTGCTTTGGAGGGAACAAAATATCACAAAACACAGAGCCAAATTCTGTGTCGAGGAGGAGAGGGGAATACTTATCCCCCCTGGAGGTGATCGGCAAAAGCTGTGATGCCTGAATCAGTATTCTCTAAGAGTGGTGTAGACAGATAAGATAAAGAGCAATAAACCTCCTTTTTAACTATAAACAGGTATAAGCATTTCTATTATGTTTCCATCAGCAATGTTGCCTTGATAGAGGTCTTGTTATATATTCAGATGCATATCGCTTAATTTTAGAGCATCTGGGTTTTCTGTCCGGCAAACGGAGAAATCTGGGTATCTTCAGATGGTGACTCAGCCCATCTGTCTTAGCTCAGGATGGGATAATTCATCATTTGGTAGAACAGTCTCTCTCCTTTGACTCCAGCTGGATAGGACTCCTACCTTTGATTACAAATTTAAATATCTGATGGATAGATTTGGATGAAATAAATCTGGATTTATTTCTAGAAAATGGAAAGTAGGGTTCTCTTGTTTGTTTTGCATGCCCTTTTTTTTTTTTTTTTTAAGTTTATAACAACTTTGTTCCATATCTAGCAAGACAAATACATCATTTCACTTGGGAAAAAAAAACCCCACTTTCCTAAAGCCAAAATCCTCCTCTGGATCTACATCTTCCAGCCCATTTATCAGTCCTGATGAAGGTGGTGTTCTCCTGAAAAGAACAGATAAGTTTGCATGAATCCCACAGTGACCAACAAAAATAAACACAATCGAAATTGAAGTATTGATTTCAGATCTGCATTAGAAACCTTCTGGGCATTCTCCTAAATCCTCCACAAGATCTTCAGGTAGTTCCATGCTGGTGGAAATAAAGTGAAATTCTGTTGCTGATTTTCTTCGTGGTGGATTTACACTTACTAATGATGATAGAGTAATGTTGATTTCCACACAGTTGGTTTCAACGTAAGCCAACAGAGCTGTCTTACAAATCACTGCCTTTTTGGTGACAGGACAGCGAGATGGCAAGGCCATAGGTATAAATTACACTTAGTTTACTTAAGAAATAAGCCTGCATCACCAACATAGGAAAGACATCCAGCATCACTTCTACCATGAGTATGCAGTCCAAGGAAAGCAAATAACTAGCAACAAAAATCTCAGAAGGAGCCTTCCTAGGGCATTCACAGGTCCTCTTGGAAGGATAAAAACGGTCCATGATCCATCATTCATAAGTTCACTGATCATATCAGGCTGTTTATAAGCAAAATTGGTTTAATGTGGTGCCAGACAAAGATGTAAACACTGGCTGGTGCCGGCAAGGAACATCACAACCCATTACTGCGCTGGGCTGCACTCAGACAGAATACGTGGGAATTAGAAGGGTTTTTATTTTGGGGATAAAAAACAGTTTAAGTCACTGAAAATCATTGTTTCGATACAATATTGGGAGAGGCACGTTACGCAGGCTGGGCTGATTTTTTTCAGTAATTGCTCCTGCGAGTCTGTAGCCGACTAAAACTGTCAGCAACAAAAAAGGATGTGTTTGGAAACGGGCCTGCAATTTCCAAGGATTTCAAGCTCCTGGGATTGCTCCCCTAGGTGAGGGGAAACAACTGCTGTCTTAAAGGCAGGAAAAACACAGCCAACGGTCAGCAAGTTGTTTATAGTAGAAACTATTGATACCCTCATGCTGTGCACAAGGTACAGAAAAGTAACTTGGAATGGGATAAAAGGGACAAATTTGTAATAACATTAATACATACTTCCACCAATAGACTGTAAGCACCAGGGATTAATAAAGTTATTAACCTTACCCATGTTTTCTTAAACTGAATATTTGATAAAACTCGTAGCGGTGTGTATTACCAAATCATGTAATATCTAAAAGATATGTCCAGCACTGTACGGGAAGACTGGAGGGGTTTAAAAGCTTTCCGCATGTAGAGATGGAGCATGGATAAGCTCTGAGCCCCGCGTCACGTGGCAGGCCCTTCTGGCTCTACCATTCACACCAAATTGTTATAGTCACAGAGCCACGTCTGCCGCAGAAATGAGCCATGACCCGTCTCCAGTCTGAGCTAAACGCAGGCGTTAACCTTCCCTGAGCGTTGGTTTGTCCAACTTGCTTTGCTTGACAATACCAAAATGAAACAACTAAAGCCACAGCCTGCTCGATCCCCCCGGTCACGAACCCAGCTTTGCCTCCTCCTCCTCCCCAGGTAACGGAGCTCAGACCCAAGGCACTCTGCAGTGTTTCAAAGCGAATACTTCACACAGCTTGGCCAGCGACAAGAGATCAAGAGAGCTGAATTCTGGTTAATAAATCATTTTTTTTCCCCACTCTCTGAGAAAGCCATGACAGTGCCTGACCAGTTGAACGTTAAATGTTAAGTTTATGTGTTAAATGTCCATGAGTTTATCTCTCTGCCTGTGTGTGTCTGGAATCAACAAAGTTAGGATAAGAAACCTCATCCTGTATTTTAGCTGGGTGCAAACTCACTGCTCCCCGTTAATAGCATGCATTTTTTTAAGCAGCAAGATTTTTCTAGTAAGCACATCGCCATTTATTTACCCTAAGAGAGAGTTTATGGCAAGGTTGGTTGTTGTTTGGGTTTTTTTTTTTTCCAAAGCAACTCTCGTGTTTTTTATACGTACTTTAATCTCAGCCCCGGCTTTGTCAATATTTGCTCTTATCTTAAAGAACTCCAAAGCAGGATCAAAAGAAAGCAAACTCTCCCTCCAGAAAGCAAATAGCAATTATTTAACTACCTCTTCGGACAAGTTCGGAATAGAAATGGCAAGAAAACCTGGTTCTCCAGACAGAGCTGTGTTGTGGTTTAAACCCACCTCCCCTTTCCCCCCGACGGCTGTTTGATAGGGAACAAACGTGGCTTTTTGGCACTGGGCTGCTACGTGAGCTCACCAGGGTGGCAGAGCATCGCCCGCTGCGTGGGCCCGGCAGGTAAAGCCTTGGCCATATTAAAACCCGTGTTTCTTTTACTGGTGGCTGCAAGAAGAACAAATTGTCCCCTCTACCACTTGGAGCCTGAAAGCACAATTCAAGCAGCCCTTATTTATGGGTGGCTGCTGGAAATAGGTTAGGGCTAAATTGCAGCATGGGAGGCGAGCTCTTAGAACTGAAGGATGATTTCAGAGCAAGGACTACTGGGTGTAAATCGGCAGTGAAACGTGTTTTGGCGGGTAACTGAAATGAGGACTTTGACCATCAAAACAAAGAGGTTCTGGAACAACGTTTGAGAGCGGTGGCTGACAATCCACTTTTTTAGCAAATAAAAAATGTAATGGGTTGCATTTTGTGATAACCTGCCATTTAGCGTGCTAGTTTCACGGCGAGGGAGAACCTATTAAAGGTGCAATATCCATTTATTTCCATTGCCCGTTTCTGCTGAGTATCACATGGATATTATTATGCATGTGCAAATTAGCCTTTAGTCTGTTAAACTCTCCCCTAACTTTGAATAAGCAGTATAGTGGCAAGGGGAGAGGCAGAAATAGCTAGCACGGGCAAGACACATCAAATACACATTTATACTTACCTCACAAAAATGCTTGCATGGAAATATCCCATTATAGATGAAAAATCAGAAGGCTCATGAGCACGTCGTGTCGCTGGGGACTTCTCACACAACGCAGTTCGCCTCGTGTTAACCCACTCTTCTCTTTAAAGCAAATTACTGAGCTCTGCAGGGAATAACAGAACACTCCGTGTGTGAAAGCAGACGCTAGTCACATCCCTCTCGCTAGATCCTTTAAAAAAAAATCGGTCAAAAATTCATTGTATTTAAGGTGCTGTACCAGTGGGAGCTTTAGTTCTTGCAAAACGCTTCCAACTGCACCTTAGAAGTGGGAGCTCAGAGCATCAGCGCCAATCTGCCTCTCCAGAATGTATCCTTAGAAGCAAACCCACCAAGCAGTGGCAGATAACTTCTCTGTAATTTCTGTAAATCCCTTACAAAGTAATGATGGCCACTGCTAGAGCCAGCTTCTCCCAGGTGACTTCCACAGAAGGAAGAATAGGAATGGGAAAAGAGCGTAAATGATGCTCCAGTGTGACCGTAGGAACCATGCGGGGTTGAAGCCTAAATTTCAATCAAGTCGATATGAATGAATCTAGTGCAGACTAGTGGCTAATTCCCACACACAAATACCACGATAAATTTGATAATAGGTCCCTGAAGCAGAAGGCTATAAAGGATTTATAAACTTCTTTGTGTAGTTGTAGCACTAGGGAATCAGACCGGGTTAAAGGAGCCTATGTGTTAATACCTCACACTTTTATAACCCCCCTTCCCACCTTTTTTCTATCAATACTATGCAGAATGTTCATTTGGTGAATGTTCCCTGTCTAAGCTTTTTGGTTTGGCATTATATTGCTTGCCACATGGTACTGTTTAAATGCTCTGATTAGAAGACACATTCAATTACCTACAGATATTAGGACACTATGAAATTACTCTAAGTTTATAGCATTTAAGAGAACAGATCATTTACTATACCCTCTCAGCAATGCTGCATAGCAGAATTACTCTTTTGAGAATGGTTTCACTTAATTAAATAAAATTTATGTTTTTGAATAACCTCTGTAGCATCTGAAAAAGCTTCCATCGAGCATTCTTGGATTCATCAGTATTAAACCACGGAGGTCTCAGCTCCCATCGACTCTCATGGGAGAGCTGCGATGCAAAGCTTAGGCAGAGCTCTAAGGTACTGGTTTTGCACTGGTGTCCCAGGAGCAACGCTCCGCAGCGTGTTTGCTTGTTCGGCGGCGTCTCTTTCTGGTGAAGTCTGAGGCGAGATGAAGGCTGGAGGGTCAGAAGGGATGAGTCAGGAAATGTTTTACTTTTCCTATAGTCCCCCCAGAGTGGAAACTTCGGAGGAATCCCTTCTCTAAGATAATATTTATTGTAATTTATTACATACTATGTTTCAATTAGCTAAAGAGAAAAGAAAAGAATAAGTCCAGTGTTTGGCCATGGAGATCTGCCTGGTTTTTAAAAAAAAAAAAAAAAAGCTGAAGCTTACACAGGCGAAGTGTGTAAAAAGCAGGGAGTGGATCACTGGCAATGGGAACTCTGTCAGAATTAGGAAATTAAGTTCATTAAAGGTGTGGTAACTTAATTTTCTATGCAAGCATGTAATGATGAGGGTTGGGCAGAAAAAAACGTTCAGACATCCAGTTTAACACAAACCCACCCAAACTTGGCAAGATGGAGCGTCCCCAGCTCAGCCCAGCCTCCTGGCTCCCTATTTAGATTACATTTGCTCTAAATAGTCCAAATTAGCCCTGGACTGTGTACCCTCCTTGTCCCCTTCATCAGCGTCCCCTTGTGTCAACAGCAGGAGAGCAGACGGACTCTGCGGCTGCCGCGAGCGTTCATGTGGGGCAGCTCCCCAAAGCCCCCCCAGAGGAGCCCCCATATGGCTCCCGTGGCCGAAAGTGGGACCCATGTGTCCCTGATGGAGACGTGGTCCTGAGGCATGTCCCAAAGCACAGCCCCCTTCTCCCCTCGTGCTGCTGCTCGGGAGGGAAGATGGACTCTTTCCATGTCTTTTCCCCATTTGTGCTTCTGAGTATTCATGTTGGTGGCGTTGGTCGTTCCCTGACCCTTCTCCACCATCCCTGGGACCATGGCGATTGCTCTTCCCCAGCTGGGCTCGGGCTTTTTGCTTGCTACCTTCTTTGCATTTCTTCTGTACTTTAGTTACAGATGATATGCTGGATTCATACAACCCTCCTAGTAAGCATCAGCGTTCCCTGCTCTTGTTGCTATAAGGCGTATTTATGCATAAGCGTGCGGTAGCTGAACAAATCTTCCCTCTGATTATTGAGAGAAAACCCAGAGATGAAGCTTCTTTTTTACCCAGGTTGACTCCTTATATTCACTACTTGGTTTAAAACAAAGGCATAAAACCAAAGCAACATCTGCTTTGACCCCACCGCATGGTCCTTTCTGCAACTACTGGCTTCAAAATCATTCTCATCGCCTCGCTTATCCTTAAAATGCTTAAACTAAAATTAAACAAATTTTGTTTCCCAAACAAATCCCCAGATTTTACTCCTTTCTGGTCTTACTGAGGGTTGTGAGGTTGCCGAACCCAAACTGAGATCCCGGGTTAATTTACCAAAGCCCATGAAATCATTCTGGTTCATGTCTATACACCTAAAGTGAGAATCCTGTCCATGTTCTTTAATTCTCTGTGCAGGGTTACTACGATAGCCAAAATTTCTGGTGGCCTATTAGCATTATATAAAACTATAAAGATTTCCTGTTTCAGCAGGCAGCAGGTTTTGCAGAAAATCTGAACTGGATTATTTCAGGGACAGTCAGCCAAAAGTCGCAGTGAGAGACATCGCTGAGACACCGAGATGCCCCCAAAGGTTCCTGCTGCCCACGCGGAGGGTCCTCTCCTTCCAATCCCACCCTGGCCACCCATGGCGTGGCCCCACCTTCCTTCTTGCACTTGGGAATGAAAGGCTTGAAGAAAGCACCTCCTGGGGTGAGCGGTTATTTTGTAGATGGTATCGCAACACCTCTGCTGAGATTCTGGGGGATACAGCAGCAGTCTCATGGCTTTAAGCAGAGCTGCGTTGCTCTACATTGATAAGAGCAGTGATCAGGGACTGAAATTCCGCATTTCTTTCACAGAATCCCAGCCTGGCAGGGGTTGGAAGGGACCTCAGGAGATCACCCGGTGCCACCCCCCTGCCTAAGCAGGCTCACCCAGAGCAGGGGGCACAGGACAGCGTCCAGGCAGGGGTTGAATATCTCCAGAGAAGGAGACTCCACAGCCCCCCTGGGCAGCCTGGGCCAGGGCTCGGGCACCCTCAAAGTCAAGAAGTTCTTCCTCACATTCAACTGGAACCTCTTCTGCTTCAGTTTGTGCCCATTGCCCCTCGTCCTGGCGCTGGGCACCACTGAGAAGAGAGAGGCGGTTGATTGTGCATCTCCTTTGGGACTCAACGGGCTCTTACTAATGCTGGCCTTATCACCCGTGCCCAAAGGCAGCCATTAATCTAGTGCCAATTAACGTTCGCTTCTACACCACCTAAATCACATTCTGAGCCTCCTAAGTAGGAGCTGAGCCCCAAGCCACCCGCCAGAAACCATGGCTCCGTCCTCCTCCTCCTCCTCAGCCGATGGAGCTGCCGCGGGGGGCGCAAGGGGAGCTCCCGCCACGGCGGCGAGCAGAGAGGCAGGTGACTTGTTCTAACACGGGTTTTCGACACTTGCGCATTTCACTGTGGATTTGCTGTGTTTTTATTCTGCCTTCTGAAAGCTGTGAGAGTGAACATTATTAAAACTAAAAAAAAAAAAAAAAAAAAAAAAAAAAAAAAAAAAAGCAAAAAGAAAACAGTGAAAAGCAACAAGGAAGGTTTCTGTCCAAAAAAAAGTCCGAAACTGGCTCCAATTGGACCTCAGTACGGAAATGCTGGAACTTGTACCCTCCAGTGGCAAAATAAAACAGGCTACCATTATTAGAAATTTTCTACAGCTAAAGATGTAACATCATAGCTAAATTCAGTCAGAGACAGGTCGAGCAACAAAAACCAGGAGCCAAGGCAGTCTAGTCTGGTCTGAAACTTGATTCAGGCACCAGATTATGAATAGATTTAGCTCGTTTGCCAAATGAAAATGTAGATTTTGGCAGTGTTTGGACTTTTTTTTTATTATTATTTTTTTATTTTTTTGGTGTGCTATATGTGGAGTCCTATTGCACGCTGTGGGGATATGAGAAAAGAGCCTTTTTATATTATATAACTACTTGACGCGCATGTGTGTGTGTATATAATATAAAAAAACACAATTAACCCCATAAATGCTAAAAAAACCCTGAAGGACCTCTGCCTGATGTGCCTTAGTAAAGAACACGCTTTGCCACGCAGGTCCGATGCAGTATCACCTAAAACACCCCTGCAAGAGATAGGTGGGTATTTCAAAGTAAAAAAAGAAAAAAAAAAAAAAGGTTTAAAATACCCACGGCGCTGCAGCCCACATGTGTACAGCAAGAAAAACAAGCAGCCGATCTCTGGAGGTATATTTTGATGACAGATGCCAGTTCTCTGTGGTCAGCCTTCGCTCTGATTCCGTTCAGGTATGTGATCTAGGAAGCAGTAAAATAAGGTAGGAGTTTAAAAAAGAAAATGTAGTCAAGGTGGGGAGGAGGAGGTGGTCAAAGGGGAAAGGAGCAGACGCCTGCGTTCTGTGCCGGCTCCTTGGCCGCGGGCTTTTTTGGAGTATTTCATTAAGAAGGAAAACACACATCAGTCTGCGCACGTGTGTATTTGCCAGATGTGATGGCTGAGTCGCAGCAGAAATATCTCTGTTGCCCTTTGAGGGCCAGGACTACTGTCCCTGGGACAAAGGACCCCAATTCGCATTTGTACAGCCCAAGGCTTCAGCATCTCAGTGTGACACAGAGCTCTGAAGTCACCAGCCGGAACGGAAGTGTCTGTGCGTTAATTAATGGTAGTGGAGATGTCATGGAACAGAGAGTGGGGTTTTGAGGGTTGTATAAATACATATACACGGGAGAGGACATAACCGCCACGCTGAGACTCTTAGAAGAACCCAACTTTTGTCCCTGCTTATATCTGGTGTATTGCACAGGCAGTAATTTTGTAAGCTGTAATGCTAAGGGTTTAATATGCAATTGTTTTATACATTTGGAATAACTCGGAATGAATCTCTTCAACTGCTGCGTGCATCCATAAATTCACTTGCTGATTGTAATCTTTTATTTTGTTAAGTCATTCTGCACGCTCTGGAAATAGCACCGGCACACCGGTACTGGTTTTACCATTCTTTACTGGGGGAGTGCTGATTAACCAGGTCCTCTGAGAACTGCAGTGTCTGCTGGTAGCTGTGCCAGCTCTAGGATTAGAATAAATGCAGCTTTATCACCATGGTGTTGCGTCTCTATCAGAACAGGTTTTGCCACCCAGGCTACCACCACTGCATGGTATTGGCTTCTCCCTGGGGAAGTGCCGGATCAGGTCAACACAAGGTTAGGCAGCGGCGTACCCGTCGTGCTAGCGGCACACTTGAAATACTTTCATTTGCGGTGACCTCAAATTATTCCCCCCAAAGCCCATCCAGAATAAAGAGTTGCTATGTCTCCCCCAGTACCAAGGTGGTCGTCAGCACTTACCATCACCTCTCCTAAGGCAAGGGCTTGTCTAGATGCTCGTTTGAGGGTTTGCAGCAGGGCCCCTCTCCGTAAATCCGTCCTCGGGGATGCCGAATTGGCAGAGGTCAGACTAAACTTAAAGGAGACATTTCTCACCTCAACACCTATTTCTGGACTCTGTTTTCTCTTATGTATTGTTTATTAAAAAGGAAAAAAAAAAACAAAAAACCCCAAACCAAAAAAGCCCCAAAAGATGCTGCGGTTAGAAAGCGCCTCTCTGGGTGACACCCCCATCTGTGAAGGAGACGCTCTGCAATGCAAACAGCGGAGACAGCTCTCGCAGCAGCAGATTTCACACTGGGCTGAAGCATCACAGAGGAGAATCCACATGCTGGTTTTGATATTCATTAATCATCTGGCTAATTTGTTTTTACACAGGAGCGCTGACAGCAAACGAATGTTATTATAGCAAGAGCGCACTGCATAATCCAGACTATTATGGTATTAGCATCGATGAAAACGGCTTCTCTGTGTTCGCTTCTGCTCAATTCTGTCCCCAACTGCAATTGTAAATATATCTATTTTTATTCACATCTGCTGAAAGAAATAGACCTACCATATGTGGCCAGGAGGATAAAAGGATCGCTGCTGCCTTTTTCTTCCTCCTCCCTCTGGTCCTTATCTCAGGAACATGAGTTGAAATCTGGCCCAGAATTTACTGACTGTTCAGAGACTTTTTATGAGGCAAATCTTTCTCAGGCTGATAGTGAGAGTATATATATTTCTATATACGTACACACATGCACACATGGATTATTGTGCCTAAGGTTATTTCTCCAGTAAATCTCTTTCATATTTGTATACAGTATGCATAGGCAGTATTCACAGAAAATAATCCAGTGGTAAAGGTTAACCTGGGATTTGAGAGACCTGGTTTTAATTCTTCCCTCTGCTACAGGCTTCCTTTTTAATACATACATATATATATATATATATATATACACACACACGTGCCATGGAAAAGGCACGTAGGGCATTGTCTACACCGTCCTTCAAATGCAAACCCAAACCCACGCTGGAGCACTTTATGGATACAAGTCCACATTCAGCAAAGGATTTTGGTGAGTTTTGACCCACACGGGACAGGGACAGACTTGGCCCACCTCCTTCAGGAGAAGAAGAAACCCACTCAGAAATTCCTTTCTGTCCAGACACATGCAAGCTATACCAGATCCTGGTGCTGCCCTCCACGCTATCCCACAGGGAGACCTCACGGGGAGACAGTGCAAAGGAAAACGCCGAACCCATACGCTGATCAACCCTGTCAGAGGATCCTTAGGAAAAGCTGATTAATTCACCTCTCCCTTCTCACTCCGGTTCTGGATCCTTTATAGACCCAATCCTCAGGTCACCTTTTGTGCGCCACTGCTTTGCCATCACAGCAAAGTGGAGGGCAGGGACCAAAATCAGCTGCACCTAGAAAAAGCCCCGTGTGTTACAGAGGCTTTCACATTCCCTTGGGCATCCTCTTGGGGTTAGATGGTGGAGGAGGAACCTCTAATGGCTGCAGAGGGGGAGGCACAGGAACCGCGTGGATTATCCAGGAGGGGCGCGTTAGGGCTCTGCCAGCGCCGTTGCTCATATGCTGTCACACTGAATAATGGATTTGCTTATATTCAACACCACATGATCTTAAAGCATTTAGAGCTTAACTATAGCAATAAGAATTATTCTGAAACAGATGGGCACCTGGTCTTTCACACTACGGCAACTCCCCGCACTCTCTTATTTTAAGCAATACGCTCATAAAAGTCAAGTGTGCCAATAAAGAGCGGAGAAGAGGGTTTTCAGGTGTTTAGTGGCTGCAAAATTATTAATACCAGTTTCAAATATGTGATTGTGTTGTGTTATTACTGATAGTACAGTATAAAAAAAAAATCACAACAATAAAATGCAAAAAAAATCGAAAGCCATTTGCCGCGATAGTTTCGGGAGTCGTGCACATGGCCTTTATTATACTGAGATTTTAACCGTTTGGGTTGCTACAGATTTATAATGGAGTCCTGCTTTACATGGCTGCAGAATGATTTACAAGAGTTCATTTTAGCCCCTCATCAACCACAGGCTAAGTACACTACAAAATGGACCGAAACCCCAAATCCAGCTTCAGTCTGCTTTAAGGAAGACCCGAAGAGATATAAGAGACCAAATCATAAATACATTGACACCCAGTTCTACCTGGAAAACTTAACGGGCATAGAAAACGAATTGCTCCTTCTCCTATCTGTTTGTCTTCCATTATTTGTGGTCTCTCACACAGTAGGAAAGTTGTGGTTCCCCTGATTTGCTCACTCATTCTGTTATTAGAGGAGATCTTGCCCTGCACCACGGGGACCCATTTTTCTGTCCTCACTCTTTAGCCAGTGCGGGGATCCCCGTTCATCAAAACCATTTGTCAGAAAGTTAAAACATGTCTATGCCTCTTCCTTCCCATTTTCTGTTGTTCAAATACTGACAGCCAAAAATGTGTTCATATGCTTTATGCATGAGGAAAGGTGACTATTGATGCTAGCAAATGTGTGGTCATTTTTTTTCTTGTCAAAAATCAGTTTCTGGAATCACTGATGCCTTGTGAAATTACAGTCTAATGTAACCAACTGGAGTATAATGTAACCAATTCCTTTACTTTTTAAGAAAATTGTTCTCCTGGAGGTTGAAACACAAAACCAAGACATATATGAAGTTATTTTTGTCCCTAGTCAGGGGAAATTAATGAAATAGCACCTCCCATTCTGTTGACATTGGCCAAGATTGCCAAAGTCCTTAGTAATATTGGGGTTCCCATTATGGGGAATTCTGTAATCACAGGAGGGATTCGGAATATTATACTGGTGGGAATGTCCATGCAATCACCAACGCAGCCGGGTACTTAAGCTCATGCTTAACTCTAAGCAAATAATCAGCTGGAGTCAATAGTTACAGAGCTATGATAAAATTTATGCTTAGATGCTGGATCGAATGTTGTCATGAAAAATAGATGCACTGAAAGTCTGCCTTGAAACATCCGAAACCACCAGTAAACGCTGTCTAAAAAAAAGATTTACTCAATATACATCCAGGAGTATGTAGCCATATTTAAAATGCAGTAGTTTGGTGACTTTGGCTTAATTATTTTTAATAATCATAACATTTTCAACACAGTTTTTCAGTTTGCAGTATTTTGGTGCCTAAAACCAAATGAACAGAAGCCATTCTTCTCTTCCAGCTCCGGTGTGAAAATTTTGCTCCGTGTCTTTGAGCAATTTATCCGTGCTTTCAGCTTCTTCTTGACGCTAGAGTCATTGCTGCATCAGATATTGTATTGCCTCCTCTGCCCGATGAACTTGTGAGGGCAATGACGCAGGAAGGCCAAATACACACAGTGAAATAGGGAACGCCAGTAAGAAGAAAACATGTTGTTCTTGGCTAAACGAGGCGTTAGTCAGCATCTATTTTGATAACAATCTTTGGAAATACCGATTTTTCTTTGCACAGATATATTAGTTTACTGCAGTTTGGACTTCAGCATCCTTCAGTACTTTTGAACTGCTGGGTTTGCACTACATCAACAACTCTATCCCAAATAATCTGTGCATTAAACAATAATAGTTATACGTATTAATAAAAGCTGCTTGGAAAGGTAAATATGTGAACTGGTAATTTTTTTTAAATGAAATATGTTTTTGGAAGCTGTAAGTGACATTCAAGTTCATTTGTGCTAAAAAATATGTATTTAATTTACTAAGTGTGTAATTTATGCCTTGATATAATTAGTTTGAAGATATTATTCTCTTCTAGAAGAGCTATTAGATGAAGTTTTATTTGGCCTCCAAAGATACAGCTTCCTCAGAGTAATTCCAGTATAATTTTTTTTTCTTTTAATCTCTGTTTATAGAAAACATACCTAATGAAGAGCTAGTTAAATAGTCATCAGATGAGGACTAATTCCAGTCCAGTTTCCACTGGTGTTACCAAGGGACAGATCCCATCCATTACAGTGGAGTGGCTCCTGACGGATGCTGCTGTGCGTGCGAGGACGGGGATGGGTGGACGAGATCGCTGGCATCAGCCCAGCCGCTTCCCCATCCCAGCACTCGCAGTGCCAGGGGCCTGGCGGGGATCCTGCGCAGGAGAAGGACGGGGTGTTGCAGCAATCCCCCTCTCTGTTTCCATCTCGTTTGGTTTTTCTGCTCTCTTTGGATCCTTTTTGCAAGGAGAGCAGTGGTACCCAACCAGTCGTGCTGGACCTGAGCCTCATCTTGCTCCGCAAGTCCCAAAACCAACTCCTGGGGCTTAATGGGGTGCAGAGAACCCCCGACACATGGCAGGATCAGGCCCAGTGACAAGGAGACGCTGTACTTGAAACTAA
>NW_009260768.1:1087586-1116445 GCF_000687185.1 Egretta garzetta
GGCTCCTTCTCTTCAGAGAAAGACCCCCCTAAACATGTCCCTTCTCATCTTCTTGATACCAAGTGTAGCAAATTGACAGCAGGGGTATGCAACCCGAAACTCGGTCCATGAGCATTCATTCAGGAGCCGATGTTGGCCAGGGACCCCTTCCCTTTCATATCCCACCCTGGTGTGCCCTCCCCCTCTCCCCCCATCCCTTCCCTTCCACCCATTGTATGGCTTCCAAGATTTCTCATGGAAATACCCCATGGCTTGTTTTCCACTGCAGGTTAATACCGGATTTAAGGCTGTTATTTTCTTTTTCCTGACATGTCGCCCATCACATTATGATTATTAGAGTTTTCTTTTGAAGAGTTACCTGAGGTGAAGTCTAATTGGACTTGAGGCTGCTGAGGAAGGATGCCAGGGCTCGGGAGCGCTGCCAGCCCCTGCTGTGGCTCATGCACAGACAGCAATCACAGCGACGGGCTCGATTTCATGCCGTGATTTAAGATACAGTCTGTAAGGGTACACCGATGATAAAGCTTCAGGGCCTGTTAGGGAGCTGGAAGCAGGAACGGTGCCACTTCAATGCAGAGAGACTGATCAGCATTTCATGCAAAATGTAATGGCAAAAGAGCTATATATCGAATGACCAAAAGCAACAAAGGAGAGGTTTAACGGCTGCTAACGCTGACCCTCTCAGAGTTTCCAGGCTCTGTTGCTAGTTTTGGGAATCCAGTAGTGGCTAGCAGATACTGCAAAGACTATCTATTAATGTTTTAAATAAAATCATCAGGTATATACTGCCTTATTCTGCAAGGCATTGCGGGCTGGATTCTGCCACCCGAAGTTGCACAACAACATCTCGGGGATTGTGATACTCATCTCACCTTTGCATCTCTGCTTGCGTTGGCTTTAGAGGCGCTGCTCACGCAGGCGAGAGTGACGCTGCGCAGTGATGCTCCAGCGAGAATTGCTTGGGAAGGCTCGGAAGTCTGGTGTGTCATTCTCTGTCAAAGTATTTAATCATAACTGAATGAGAGGTAGCAGCAGACCGCTCTGTTGGTCTGACTCCATCAATTTATACACGCTTTCCCCTCAGTTTATACCCACTTTCATCATCTCTTTCTAGACCTGGCTCTGCGGGTAATGAATAAAACGTCAGGTCCAGAGACATCGCTTTTCGTGGTAGATCCAGCTGACTGTAAGTGCTGCTGGAGAAACCACCTTATTCTCTTTCTTTTCTACTAATGTACCCCTTATATGTTTTTAATTACGAACATAAAACCACAAGGGAGGCAAAAGGACTCAAATGCCATCACAAGTCACCTTCTGGACCTCAAGCACTCCGCTAAGTAGGCATTGACAGCAGTATTCCAAACATGCATCTTGTCTGTCCCGGCATTTCGGAGCACAAACACCAGCTGAACATCCCAGTCAGTTTATTTCATGAGGTGTTTTAAATAGAACCATTTTAGCAGCAGCTGAATGGGGTGACAGGGGGGCAAGGAGATGGTGGGGGAAAAAAAGGAAAAAAAGAAATTGAAACGTAGCAGAAAAGGAAAAGAGAGGAGAAATAAACTGTGGAAACAAGTTTGATTTTCTCTCTCATGACTTCTCTTCTTCTCACTTTAAACAAGCCCTAGAGAACATTTTGATGTGGTCTGTGGGACTCTTCCCTCAGAGATGATTGAAAACAAACCCCATCAGCCATTAGGCCCTTCTGGTGTGATTATGTTTTTCCATCTAATGTTATCAGCCCAAATGACAACTTAACTGGGGACGAGCTCCAGTTGACCAACTCTCCCAAAGTGTTTTCTTAACCAACGGTGACAAAGGCTCCCTTAACCAATTCTGAATTTCCATTTATGAGAATGTCCAGCAAGAACACGCATGCATGCACACACACACATACACAGGAGGGAGAAGCTAAAACCTTCATTTGCCATTTCTGTACAATCAGATGTTTTAGAGATTAGGAGGGAAGGAGAAGGGGGGAGAGGAGGAGGGGAAAGTCGCATAGGAGGGAAGGAAAAAAGAAAGACACGTTTTCTATCTCTTCCTACTTTTTTTTTGTTGGGGTTTGGTTGTTTTTTTTTTTTAGTTTCCAGCCCCATGTTGTCACTTTGACAAATGATGATGCGTAGAGAAGATTTATGCCAGGTCTCAGAGCATTAGCACATTATCACGAGCAAAACAGAGCCCTTGGTCAACATCATTGGGGACCCATTGAAAAATTCTTTGAAAGTGATATATGGGCCAAGGCCCATCTCAGAAAGAGCTGCGGTGCTGTTCTGCTGGATGAAGTCTGGGTAAATGCCCAGAGAGAGCCAGGTGAAGACACTGAGCATTAGATGAGAAATGGTTAGTAAAAACCCATTCTGGAAAGGAAAGAGGAACCTCTCCGCTCTCAAGGGACCGGCGTGTTGAATGATTTAATGGCTACCTTTAGGAAATGCCTTTTGCTTTATTGCTCTCTTTCTGCCTTTTCCCTTTTCTTTCTTTTTTTTTCTTTTTTTGTTTTTTAAAGGGAAAGAAATACAATGTAGGCTCTTCCCCTCATTTTCACCTCAGTATCCCAACTCAGCACTCCTGCAAGGCTGGTCATCTTTGCAAAAGCCTCCCAAACCGCCTACAGATGGTCTTGCGGATCAGGGCATCCTGAATTGACTGGTTGTTGAGACAAACAAACAAAAAAATCCAATTAAATGCATATGCGTTTGGTACAAAGGCAAACGGATTTCTGTGTTCACTACAAAGGGTTTCCACTTCTGTTAACTTCATTCTGGAGCCATTTCCAGCACAGCTCAAGAGCAAGGCTGTAGCTCCCAGGATTAAGCGGCATAGACTTTCCACCGAGGTGTCAGAAACTGCATGGAAAACTGGTGGGATTTTCAGAGCTACTTGAGGCATCGGCCCAACAGTCTTTACCCTGCTTCACTGCCAAAACGTCCTTAAAATGCTTCCCATGCCCCTGCACAAGAGACTGTACAAAACTTAACTTGCACGTAACAGTGGAGTTGCTGATGACATTTATTGTGGTTTTAGAACCAAATGTTGGATTTTTAGTATTTCTTTAGAATTAAAATTTTCTTAAATTTGGGGGATGAACATTAGCATCTCAATTACAAGGTCTTACTCTCCAATTTGCTTTGAGATTCAAGAAAATCGCTCGAATTTGGAGGTCTGTATTTTAGTTCATCTGTGACTGAAATCTTAAGACGTTATTTCATTTTCCAGATTTTTATTATCTTGGGCCTGAAATTTCAAGGAAGGATTAAGATTTCAGACCTATTTAGCTTCAAACAACCGATGTAGAGCCAGTCTACAATTTCAGAGGGATTTTAGACTGTTCTTTTAGGAACTTATGTATCTTTGCTAGAGCTACACAAGCTTTAGAAGTCACAATAGTCTCACAGAAGTTATCAAGAAACTTTGGGGTACAGCATGCCCATGAGATTAATGCACATAAACATTTTGTTCAGGGATGAGAAACTGTAGAAGTCATCTATATGTTCCCTAAAAATTGCATTGATTAAATTTGTCTCATTGGAATCTCCATTTTTCCCCAAAGTGGCTAAATATTAGTAATATATGTGTCACAGTTGAAGAATTCAGCCATTTAATTCTTATCTACAGTACTCTGGATGATCTGTGCCTCTGGGAATGCCACAGTTTAGCTGGAAATCTAAAATAAATAAATAAATAAACCAACAAAAGACTGGAATTAGGATCAAATATTTAAAGTTTAAAGGGGTAAAGTTAACATGAGTAGGGTCTTTATCACTCAGAAACGTGCTGCACATCCATGTTTTGAATAAAAGTGCCACTGAATACAGAAGGACTCAGTCATTCTCATTTCTTATACAAAGGACAAAAGTTAAACACGGCTTGTAAGCAATGAGTAGGGAGTGCAAAGGCTTCGGCGCTCTTGTGGTGGTTTCTAAGGGCGCACACAGATAAAGAAAACATTTTTGAGTCAATGACTTGTATCTTTTCAGCACCATTTCAAGTACAGTGTGTCGAGATGATTGATGATATAAGCCTGTAGCAGCTTGGTGACAAATTAGTGATTTTGACAGATGTTTGATGCTCTAAGCATTTTTCACTTGAAAGTAAGATGACTTGCTTTTCAGGTGCTGCCTTTGTGCAGAAGTTTGCAATTGAGTCTGGCAATTCAGTTATCTGGAGGACAGCAGTAGTTCTGGAAATATCATCAGAGTACCCAACAACCAGTGTTTTCCCAGTGCTGCTGGCTTATTGTGTCTAAAGAGATACAACCTAAACGCAGGAGGAATGTCAGCACAAAAATAAGGGGGTTGGATGTTCGGTTCAGAAGGGACGAAGGGCTGACTATAACAGTATGGGCTCACTTCTCCAGGCAAATGTCTGTCTTTCAGGAGGCAGAGCCTTTTATTTACCTTTTTATTTGTTTTATTTTATTTTATTTTATTTTATTTTATTTATTTTATTTATTTCTGCCATTCTACAGCTCTGGGGCTTTGTATATTAGCAGCATTCTCCAAGCAATCAGAATTGCATCATCACGCCAGGTCAGGTGTCTTCAAACACAAGAGGAACAGAAAATACGGATCTTTGGTTGAAAAACAATACCATGTTCCAAAGCTAATCTACAGGGAACAATAATAATTCTAATTTCACCAGCTGCCTTGGTTTAGGTGCGACCTCACCATCACAGGAGCAGGCCAGAGAGCTGAACATGACTTGCAAAGTCTCGATCCCCTCCTTTCTTTGGCTTGGTATTGAGATAACCTTTGCTGATGAGTTACTGGCTTTGCATCAGCACACATGGCAGAATCAGATCCAGTATTTTATCATGGACAGGAAAAAAAAAGGGAAGAAAAGGGCATTTTCCACAAATACTGCTGCTCAGTGTCGCCGCCGGCTCTACACTGAGATATCAGACTGTGCTTGCGCTCTTTCCTCCTCGGACAAAAACAAACCAGTGTTTTGAGAGAGTAGCGTTGTAATTGTGGGCAGTTATATGAAGGGGAAAAATAATGTGGTTTGTCATCAATCTCTCGGTGTGGCACACAAGGGCTGACTTGTTGAAATTTTGTAGGCTGTATTTACAGAGAAAACATAGACCTGGTGCTGTGCAGGGCCATATCAGTCCCAAGGTCTGGAAGAATCATATCGGAGAAAAAGGGAAGGCTTGAATCGTAACCTTTCAGGATAATCTAATCCATAAGGGAACGAAAATTACTCTGCTCCTGTGAGCAAGATCAAAACCCAAAGAATTTAATTATTAGGGACTTATTTGTGAATATATACATAGACTGGTTCAAGGCAAGAGCTGACAAATAGCAACGATTACTCATATTGCTGTTTTACACGGCCACGGAAAATGGGGAAAATTAAGGATAGATGCTTCCAGCCTTGAAAAATGCTACACCGGAGTAAAACGAGATGGTGTGTTGCTGTAGAGAGGCAATGTCAGCAGAAGGTGTAACAGAGCTGTAAGCTAAGGGACAGCAGTCAGAGAATGTGCTGGAATTCAGACTAAGGCACATTTTGCTTCAGTTATCTTGGATATAGCTTTCACCAGGGTCGTGTCCTTTATTTACACATGCCTGCTAAAATGACCTGCCAGGTCTGGTGAAATGACAAATTTTTTTAATTCAGTGGATGAACTGAAGAAGCGGAGGGCCAAGCTGGTAGATTTTGGAGGGGGGTGGTTGCTAGAAATTAGTCATTGTATTTGGCCCACATTTGTGAATACTGTTGGTGTCTTTCCTCCTTCTTCCCCATTATTTTTTTTTAGAATGGTGTTATTACATGGGAGAAAGAAACACATGAGAGCTGGGCTGCTTCTGGCTCCATTTATTTCCCTCTAAAAGTTAGGCAGCTCCTCTGTAGCTGCAGGATCCATCTACAGTCAATGGAGAAAGGAGCCAGGCAGCTCAAGAGGAGGACTTTTTGCCTTAGAGCATGATATGGTATTATCACCCTGCAACAAAACATGTCTTAGACTGTGGAGTTCATCGTCCATCCAAGGATGAACTGCACCTACACCTCTGTAACAAGAATATCCCCAGCCTGGCTTTCCCTTGGACAAGTTCTGTTTGCAACTCATACCATGTCCATGTATTTTCTTTCTTTTTTTTTTTTTTTTTTTTTTTTTTTTTTAACCTTGTTATTCTGCAAAATTAGAAATGCCATATGAAAGGCAAAACCCTCCCGATGTAGCAAACGGCCTCATTCTGCAATCTATTTTTCTCTTTCACTTAAATAATTTTGGAGGAGATTTCAAAATAAAACTAAATCTCCTTCTTATTAATATTGCCAAATGAGTCACCCACACGCATAGCTCTAATACATAAAAGAAGCATTTTCTTTTCCTTCCATAAAAATACCCAGAGGGCAGTGGCAGTGAGAGTAAATTGAGAAGACCAAAGTTAAACAAAACCAGTCTCCTACACTTTCTGCGATTTCATTGTCTGCTTTGCGTCTTGCAGGAAAAAAATGTGTAGGGTTGCACTATACAAGTTCCATAGTCAAAGAAATTATCATAAAAACCCAATGGCTATTTCAACTAGCTAATTACTTACGCATGCATATGTAGATTTAATTTTTGCATTCTGTCTCGTTAAGACCACGGTAGGTAGCTGGTGGGCAGTTGCTTGTAATGTCACCCCCAAATGATTTGGAATTTGCCAACTTTCAGGTTTTGCCGTAAGTCCAAATCTAGGACAGATTTATGGAGTTTTATTACTGAAATGGATAGGTTCATATATCTTGAGCTGACATGCCTGCAGTCCACAAAATTCCAGAGAATAACCGACTGACCATTACTGCCTATAAATGTAGACGTTGAATATAGGTGCTCTCCAAGTCCGAACCTTCCCTCAATAGGCTCCCTTCAGTGCCAATTCTTGGAGCAGTCTCTGTTAAATCGGTGGCAAAACTTCTCCAGAGCCCCAGGAGTTCAGGATCTGGCCTGCAGAGCCTTGTTCGCAAGAGGGAAAGGTGAAATCTCTCATGGGTTTTATTTGCCAACTATCGTAGCTTCCAGCCCATGCGAGCTGTTTGCAGACCTTGCATTCCATCACACTTCTAACCAATACAAATGAGGAAAAAAAAAATCAGGACTATCACCATGGGTCATTGCAATCTTTTGACACAGAAACACTTCAATATTCACAATTCTTTCTTTCTAAACAGTCCTAGATTCAACTGGGGGGAAAAAAAAAAGATTAAAAAGCATTTTCAAAGCGAAACTGGCATTATTGTTGTTGTTTTACAGTTACCTGGAGGCAAACGTTTTGCTCAATGTGTTCTTTGGGTCAGCCAGCTACCTTGGTTGCACAGCTCAACTAACTGATAACTTTTTGCCTGCTTGCATTAATGGACGTAAAAATCCTAATTCCTCTTACAGACCCTCGTGTAGAGGAACAGCATTATAACTCGGTAACGATGATGTTATTGATTTCCAATCGCACGGTGACTTTAGAGAAAATTAAAGATTCCCAAAGCGTTTCACACCTGCAATATCTAGTGGAGTATAACTATTCCTTGGCTGGCTCAGGAACCCAGATTCTGCAGATCAGCCGTTAGCTGAAGCGGGGTGGGAATGCTGACCACATGCTGGGGCAAAACCCTAATCTTCCTTAGAAACGTGTCCCAAAATCACAGACTGCAATGCCAACGTCACACGATGCTCTGTGTGGCTTCTTTGGAGGAAACCTCTAATACCCAACGTTGGTTTGCTCTACTCTGAGTCCTGGTTTGTTCGCTTCTAGCACCTATAGCTTGCACATACGCAGCAGCACAGCTCTGTTTAATCAATAAAGTTTCTCCTCCTGTAACCATGAACCATGCATGAAGATTTTAGCAATTAGAAAAATACCAGTCGTGCATAGAATTAGGGTAATATTTGTATGTATATACAAAACGAGATAGGATTCCGATTTGGGGGATTAAAAAGTTCATGATGGTCTTCAGTTATAGGAAAGGTGTGAGTTTTCCAGAAGGGCAGAGCAAACAAAAGGGAGAAAAGACGGAGGAAGGCAGAAAACTCATCTAAACAACAGTAAAAACACATCTAAAATACCCAATATGACAGAAGTCATTGATAAAAATATTTTAATGACATTGTAAAATATTCACTGTTGTTTTTAAGCTGGCTGTGAGTGGCTGGAGATATCCAATATTAATTACAGTCCTGTTCAGTTAGCTCATTTTCCTACGGACATAATTTTGAAAAGCATTTGAATATAGGCAGAGACAGTAACGAGCTTTTGCCTGCCTTTTAATCTAGATCAAATGAACAGTCATGTAGGAATCTGCAGGCACAGGACAACGGAATATACTGGGGGTTTGTCCCATAAACTTTAACAGAGAACAGTATCTGCTATATAGGCTTTTAAAATGAACCTCTGGGACTTCGTAATGAATTGTTTCCCATTTTTAGTCTCATGGAAATTTTCTTAACTGTTTAATCCAAAGCCTATCAGAATCAATGGAAATCTTTTCACTTCCAACACGGGATTTTGAATAAGGCCCCGAGTAGCCATGAAATAAATGTAGCTCCATAAAAATGAAACATACCTATGCCCAGAAATAAGTTTAAAACTCTTCAAAATTTCATAAGGAATAAGGTGGTTTGTTTTTTTTTTTCTACAGGATTTTTAAATAATCTTACGGATTTCATAGGCAGAAATGTGATTTCCCATCACATGTCAAAAGCCGGCTTGAAATACCTGTGCAAAGATCTCATTTTCTATTCTTTTCTGTGAGACGGAATGCCCGTCTCACTGGAGAAGACAGCAATTCTGCAGGGATTAATTCTGAGTTCTCTCCTTGCTACAAAACCACCCCAAGCGATCATGTTCGTCTTTTCAAAATACAGGAAAAATACCTGGCAACCAGCGGGTTTAAACCCATCTCCAGAAGTTCCTGACTCTGTTTCAAAGAGGTTTTAGGGGATTTTACAGCCCCTTGTTTCAAACGCAGGGTGCACGGTGCTGCCACCGCAAAGCTCCCTGGTGTTGGGAGGCTCAGCTCTTCTTCACCTGATGTAGCGTGGTTCCACTCCTCTTCTGTCCTCCCCTCTCTGTTCTTCACCTATATACCTATGTGTATATATACGCCCAGCTCTGCCTCTATATGTGTGTTCTCCTTTTTCATTGCTGAGAGACATTGCAGTTTATTTTCAGCTTAGTGGGAAAGCAGCCCTTCTGCCTTAATGCCAGCAACAGTGTCTTTTGGGATAGATTCCGGTATCAATCCCCAAAAGACTTGTTCCTTCACTGAAGTAAATTATTGTATTATTATTTCTTCTTCTGTATTTGAGAAGGTGATGAGATCATTTATTGTTTTTAAGGGTTAATAGAGCCTGTCAGGGTCTTTTTCCCTCAGCTGGTTTTGCTGCTGCTATAGGATCAGTAACAGCTCCAAGCTGCATGATGCTAAATCAGACCACACTTTCCTGAAGAAAAGAAAAGGAAAAAAAGAAAACTTACCACCAAGCGAAGAAGCAGTTCAGTCTGGTTTAAAGGAAGGGGAGGGAGGGAGGCAGGGGGAACAGGGACTAACTCTGGAGAGAAAATAACAAACTTTAAGTCCCAAGGTCTTTCCTCTATATTGAAAAGGCAGTTTGGAAAGGAAATTAGTAAAAACAAACAGAAGGTGCCAAGGTTTCTTTATCATACCTGGAGTAGGATATGCTAAATTCCACAAGCCCTCGCCCTGGCGCCTGGTGCTGCGCTGGAAAAAATGGTACCCATGGCTCTATAAAATGATCTATTGGGACTTCAAAGTCGTGGCAGCCCCGTGTGGCACAGGATGTGCTCAATTAATTATGTGATTTTTAAATGACAGGGGTTGGGAAAAGTAAAAATAATAAAAAGGGAAGAAAAAAAAAAAAAGAGAACATGATGAAGAAGAAAAAGGTTTTTAAAGAAAATAATATTAAAAAAAATCAGAGAAGTAAACTGAAAGGCCTTGTTGTCTGTCTGCCAAACAGCAGCAGCAGATAAGGTCCATAGTTGCCGTGGAAACTCAGGCCTGTAGGAGACAGAATCCAGTTTCAGAAACCACAAAATCAACATAAACGTGTGCAAAAATAAAAAGGTTTGTTTGGCAAGTAATAAGTAGAAGGCTACCAATGTATAAACCAGATGAACCGGGGTGACCTTAGCCAACTTTAAGCCATAATAATGACGATGTCCCATGTAGCTTTGGCACCTCCAAAATGAGCAGCAACAAGACGCCATCCGTGCGGCCGACCGTTATCATCTAATTGCCACCCTTTTCCTGCAATACTCAATCCCTCCATCTCCCTCCCCTTTATCCCCCTCTACCTTAAAAAAAAAGGAGTGAGGAAGGAGAAATATTCATTAAAGCAATGTTGGTAATCTCATTTTAAACCTCAAAAGGCTCAGGGTTTCAGAACTGATGCCTTTAATTCAGTCTTGACCTATATATTGTCTACTAATACTTTCCAAAGTCGTTATGTACAAAAAAGCCATTCTGTTTTCTTGCTCTTTATCGTATATGGCTAGGGAAAGCCAGACCTTAGACCATTTTCACGTCTATGAAGACCATGCAATTATAACCTTTGCAGTTCTCCTGGCACAAAATGTTATAGTACATGGGTGACTATCGCTGCAGCAAACCAGCCATCATTGAAAAGACACCAGAGCACCCCTTCTTCTTATACCAACTCCACGGATTTCTTTAGTGAAGATGGCTTTGGGATACTTAGACAACTTTGAAACCAAACTGTATAGGTCTTGGGTTAAGTGGGATGACCAATACTTTCCCCTGCTTATATTTTTTGGGAAATTTTTAGCATGTTCTGCCATTCTATGAGACACCTCTGAAAAAAAAATTCCAAAAAAAACCCAACCTCAAAAGCCTTAAGCCAGACAGATTTTCACCCAGCCTGGTCTTGGTGCCAGCAAGTGGGACGTAGGCAGGGAGGCTGGAAGGGTCTGCCATGGTTAGACACTCTCCTGGAATTCTGCTCTGCTCCTCCGAAGAACATTTTTTATCTTAATCCAACAAAACAGCAGAAATATCTGGGAAGCAATTTTAAACAGTGCCACCAGCAAGCTGGGAAAGCAGCAGGAGAGACAAACAATTGTACTTGTGGGGTAAAAGCTCAATTTTTTATTTTATTTCAACCTGTCTGCTGGGAGCCCTTGAGCGTAAGAAGGGATGCATTCGCTTTACTTTAAGGGTCCATATCCAAAAGAAACAACAGCATGGATCATGCCGCCGTTCAGTGTTGAATGCCTATTTCTGGATTAGAAAATAAGACCTTATCTCCTCTATCTGGTGATCACCCTGTGTTTCTCGTTCCCGTATGTCAAGAACAAGGAGCTGTGTGTTAGCCCTGTGCCCCTGCTGCCCGGCCCAGAGCGCAGCGGTCTGCTGGGGAGCAAAAAGCAAAACAGAGACCCGAGCAGGACACCCTGAGCACTGCTCCTCATCTTCAGGATAAAGATCTCTTGCTCAGTTGGTGCTCACAGCAGCACGATACAAGCATCACTTTAGCATTCCCTGAGAATGCCCGGTGTAAAATTCTGTACTGGTGCTGACTAGGACGCTTCTGGGCAATGAACCGGGGTTATCCACTAAGGATAGCAAAACTTAAAGGCCATTAATCTTAATAGGGTCCTTATTTCTGTATCACTGAGTCCTATGATTTCTTCTTTCAGCGAACGCCTTGCTTGGATGTTAATCATCCTTATTCAGGAAAAATGCAATTGGCTTCAGTGTCGCTCAGCAAACTTCCCCGGAGGTTTTGTCTTGATGAGCACGAAGGGAGAGGCGCTCCTCCGTACACTGAAAACGGTATTTATGGGCAGGGGAGTTTTTATGAGGCTTTGCAAGGTAAAGGCCTGGTAATCCTCCGCACTTCATGCAGACCACTGCATTTTTGCTTTCTGCTAATATTTTCTTGCTTTCACCAGCGGCATGCGGGCAAAACAGCCAACAGCTTCTTCAAACACTGTCATTCCTCGCTTTTTTCAAGAGCACAGTTAAACAACCACATGGACTTTAAATTACTCTAACAAGAAAAAGGCAGAAGGCTGAGGTGGAAGGTGCGGGACTGATGTTTTCACTATTTGCATGTCTCCAATACTTCTGCTTTTATTAGCGCTTTCAGCCGAGAGCGTAGCAAGCTTGTCCTTCTCCAGCCCCTTCCTTTGGGAGCTTCAGTTCAGGTTTTACCCTTAAATGGGTTGATTTTCTGCTATTTTGCAAACTCCTGGGCAGCACGACGGAGAGCCTGGGCATTACAGACATCTAGGGAAGCCCTGTTACCCTCTCTAAGGTTGTCTTTGTTAGGAAAAAGCCTCACGCTCGAAGCAGAGAGGAGTCGGGAGGGAAGAGATGGGAGGAAAACCTAAGCCAAGAAATATAAGACCATCCCTCATTGTTACAGAAGTAATTTGCACTTTCAGCTAAATTCACTGCAGCTTTTCAGCGGGTTTAAGAGAAAAGCATTTCTGTGTCACTGAGCAAGCTTAATAAGAAGTAGTGACAGCATGGGGTTTTCATGTCTCGCTGCATGGGGACTCCCTGTGCACAATGCGCTTTGACCCCGCGAGCTGCGGGGCCGGGGCTGGGCTTGGCAGGTTTTGCTCTCCTTTGCTTTCACAAGACTCGCTCTGTCAGCGAAATCCAGAGCTAAGGTGGCTCCCTTGCCATCCACGGGCCAGATTTGTCACCTAGCCTCCAATGTCCCCAGCAAATGGAGCGGCGCCAAGTTCCCACACTCTGGTCATGCGCAGCCCTCCAGAGCAAATATCGGGAAGGTTGTTGGGTTGGGTGGTTGGGTTTTTGGGGTTTTTTTTTGCCTTCTCACCTGGGCGCTGCAGGGTTTTCCAAGAGCTGTTCCTCTTTCAGTGCTTTTTGCTTTTGACTGCGCGAGCCCAAGCCTGCAAAACGGGACAAAAGAAAGAGGTGCGCCCTCGCAGACACCGGCCAGCTCGTAGGAGCCGAGGGATGACGGCGTAGCAGGCGCAAGGGGCTGAGAATAAAGAGGTCTGTGTTCCCGTCCCAAGGCTGCCAGCAGTTTGCTGCGTGACAGCGAGTGAGTTATTTTGGCCTCTACTTTCCAAAGTGCCCACAAGCTTGGATGCATCATTTTTTTGCATGGTCAATTCAGCTTACTTGCATTCTAATGGACCTGGTTCTCAGAAGCTATTATGGCCTGAAGATGTAGCTCACTTCCCTCCGGGCTGCAGAAAGTAGACGCTCGTTACCCGCAGGCAGACACCAAAAAATTAGTGACAACTCCTCTGCCTAGGTACAGAGCTTGGGAAGAGATAATTACTCCTTCTCTCCTGCACATCTGCACCAGGCCAAATATAATGAAGCCCTATATTTTAATGGGCAGTAATGTTTAATATTTGACATTAGGTAAATATACTTTCCTTGCCGCTAGAATAATTTCATACAGATTTAGGGTGGAGCTTTGAAAAGCTGCTGGGTAATGGAGTACAAATTCGACTGCGCTCAAGGCTTACACTGTTTTGAAAGTCCCACCCTTAATCTCTGATCATTATAAACTCTTACCAGCCAGTAAATCTCAACCGCTGTGTTTTCAATAATGGTTATATCAAAAAACCCAACACCTGAGGTCAAATCTTCTGAGGCTCTGGTGGTGTTTCTGAGGACAAGCGGTGATGTCACACGCAGCCCCGTGGGCTCCGCGGCAGGGCTCCGGCGGGGGAGCCGGTGGGGAAAATTTCTATTTATGCAAAAGCCTTGGCAATGCGGAGCAATGGAAAAGGACATAAAGAGCGAAAGTATAGAGCTGAAATGTAAATAGCAGTTTTTATGAAATATGTCTCCGAGTTACTCCATGCCCGACAAAAGTTCTTGAAACATATCTGGATATATTGTAATGCCTTCTTTTTTTTTTTTTTTCTAAGTACTTTACCAGTCTATCTATGGCAGTCCAGTGGATGTCAGCAGCAGCGCTGTGTTTAAAATGATAGATATTTTAGAATGAAACTATAAATCTTTCCAGACTTACAATCCACTTCCTTTTAAAAAATGTGGGTAACGGCAAATGGAAATTTACAATCACAAGGAATCGAGCGGTGGCGGTGGTTGGTCCTGATGCAGCAAACGCGCATCTGCTTGCTTGAAGGGGGTGATTCTCCTCGTTGGCCTGAAGTCAGCAAAGGCATCAGTAGGGAATGACCCATGAAATGTGCTTATGGAAGGGATACACTGCTGATCGAGCTGATCCCGTCAAGGAAAAGCGCCTTCAAAATACTGCTTAGTGTATAGGAACACTTATCGTTGATTTAAGTGGGACAATAAAGAATTTAATAAATAGGGTAGACTTTAAAAAGCTAAAGACGATGGGGGATTTTCGAGCATCGACTTAACTTTTCTGAAGGGGTGCTGGGACTGCAGCGGGTTTAAAGGTCTGGGTTTGGTGGGGATCAGAGCGAATATAAGACCACTGTGCTGCCAACCCAGGTGCAGGCAGACGCACCGAGGTACCGGTGTCCCCCCTCTTCTGCTGATGCTCGCTGCGGTTCCCTGCGGTCCCTCCGATTGCTGCCGAGTGCTGGAGCGGGAAGACAAGGCTAAGTCAACCTGGGGCTTAGCTCTGCCAGCCCGAATTTGGGATGGCAGAGAGGGGAGGAAGGGAAGATTGTCTAGAAGCCACCACACTAGTCCCGTACCGAGGCCTGGGTAAACAAGGTGGGCACGGTGGAGGAAATGCTCACTCGCCGCTGAGCCAGAGGCTACGTCTGGTTTGCGCGTGGTAAAATGCAATTTTGATAAGGTAGGGAACTGGCCCCCGAGCTTCATCTGCCCTCCCATGGTTCAGAAACAGCACCTGAGGCCTTTTGTAATGTCATGTCAGACACTGAAGATGGTTTCTGTTCCCAAACAGTGACCTTACTACGAGGTACACCAGCATTTTGAGATGTCTCTTCCACTATTTTTCTGTACGAGATAATAATAATATAATAAATTATCCTGAAGCAGAATAACAGAGCCTCCTTAAATCATAACATTGAGAACCTGAATTGTTTTTCAAAAGAAAATTAAATAGCCCATTATATGATTTATCCTCTTCTGCTACGCGTGCAAGGCATAGCTTATTTTTCCATTAAAATGCAGCTGGCCTCCAAGCCCAAGAAAGAAAAATGCTTGCAAACACCACATTTTTTAGGACCGGTTGAGTTGGAATAAACTTCTAGTATCACCTTTTTAGATCTGATAGATATTGCAATGCTGTGCCGTCTCATTTGAGGCCTTTTTCAGGACCGTAACACCAAACAGAGGTGCTTCAGCTTTCATTGCAAGGAACTGCCTGGGCCCCGTGACCTGCATTTGGTCAATGTATGATTTTGGGGGGGTACGGGGGTGGTACACTTTCTGCCCAGTCTATCATACAATAACAGTGCTAAGCTTAAAAGCAGTCAGTGAAGTAGGCTCTGGTTCTTGCGAGGTTGATTAAGCAAGACAAAATCAATTAGTGTCTGAGACCTCACAGGTTTCTGTAGGCAAATTGTTCCAATTACCAGCACCCGAGAGCAAATTAGGAGCCAATTAAAAGGAGCAGCTGCGATTTCACTAAGTTACTCTTGTCACTGTCATATACATTCCATTTTAGGCTCATTAAAAAGGCATTTTTGTCATTTCAATTTTTATTTAACAGTGGCATTTTCCTTTTAAAAAAAGTGGAAACACACACTACATTTGGAAAGATTTCCTAACATTGCGATAGGTGAGCGTATGTGCATGCGTGTATTTATATTGAATGTGGTTTGGGTAAACACCCCTGGAGGGGCTGCTGCTTGTTCCAAGAGCTGATCATGCACGGAAATCTCAGGAAAAAACAGACCCCTGTGCCCAACATAAGCTTTCTTGCAAGGTATCTATCAGGAAGAAAAACAAGAAGAGAGAAAAATCCATTATCCATCCATCTGCCTGCCTGAAACAAAACAATAAAGTCCCGGTTTATTGGCATAAATCCACACAAATCACGTACAAACCGTACTCGAGACTCTACCATTACGAAGCCTTTAGTCGAGGATCTCGGGCGACACTGCAAATATGAATTAATTATGCTTCACTTTAGTTTTGCCGCACAGTCAGATGAAGTGGGGAATTAAGATGTAAATTACTCAGCATCACACAGGAAACAGGAATCCTACCCTGTACTATTTCCTAAGCAAATTCCCCATCCTTAACTCATTCCAATGGAAAGAAAAATTCACGCTATGCAGCCTTGCACCGTCAAGTCCAACTTTCCTCATCTGACTTTTTTCCCTGAACACCATCTGCTGTCACCAGCCATTCTGCCCCGAGCTCTGCCTTTCCCCATTTGCATTCCGAAGCCTTTTGGAGATTCTCCATCTTCTGTACCTTCAGTCTCAGGGCACTGGCTAATCCCAACGTGTTTAATGCTTTGGGTGCTGGCTGGTTTCCTTGGGCTTGGAGCTGCTCAGTGGTGAAAGGCTTCATGCCAAGGAGGGAACATTTCTGGTCAGTGGGAGGCAGGATCAGCCCCAAGTGTGGGGAGGAACAAAGCCACTTTTCTTGGAGCTTACCCGTCAATTGATCCACCTCGTCTCTTCACCCAGCCCATATTTTTAGCTGGAGCAGTCCCCACTCGCTGCTGGATCCAAATCCCCTTGTAAGAGCAGAGGCAAATCACATCAGGAGCGGAGCCGAGCACGAATGTCCAGAGCGAGTGGTTTTTTTGGCAAGAGAGGCGCTTGCAGTCATACTGAATCACTGCACCAATCCATCTTGTTGGGGGGCGAGGGAAGGAAGAGTTGGTGGGGATATGGCACTTGGCACTACCGAGGGCGACTGGAGAGGAGGTGGGAGCTCCTCTCCAGCGCTTAAGGAGACATTTGTTCCCCTGTAAAGGAAAGCGGGAGCTGGGAGAGACCCCCACCCTCTGGGAAGCGGGAAGGCTGCAGTTCGGAGCAGGAGCAAGGAAAAGATGGGGAGATTTAGGAACACACAGTTCAAGGAGCTGGGATGCCAACTGCATTTGTTCTTGAGCATTTAAAAGGTTAATAGTCTTCTCAGTTAAACACCATGTGTCAGACTGAGAGGTACCACCCAAGGAAAAAAAAAAAAAAAAGGCAAATTAAAAAATAAGCCTCACACCCACCAGTCTGCAATCAAATCTGCTCCGTCATGCTGAGGGACTGGCGGAGGAGAGGAGAGGGAAGGAAAGCTCCAGCCCTAATAATTCTGATGATTCATCGCTCCGAATTAACAGAGGCCTTTGGGGACAGAAGCAACAGGATCACTCTGCTTCTTTAGGGATAATAACCGCTCCTGGTAAACATGCCTTCCCCGTCCCCTAAATATTCACCTCGCGCAAATAACGTGAGTCATCGATCCCACCCAGCGGCAGGTCACCGGCCGCTCAGACCTTCCTTGAGCACAGCGCCTATACCACCCAGCGCCAGCCCTCCCCGGGCAGAGGCTGCTGGACGGCACGCAGGCTTTATTTATTTGGACAGAGGAGCCCATCCAGGCATGCACACTCACACATATATCCCTATAAGAAAGCCTTTTTTTTTTTTTTTTCCCCTTCTTTTTTTTCTTTAAGGGAGCACGGAAAGGCACCTTGCCAAATAAACGACACTAAGCGGCGCGTTCCATTTTAGGTGTTGACAGTGTATAATAAATCCCGGCCCTACCTAACATTTACAGGAACATTATAAAATAAGTGAAACGGCGTGAGCTGGTTCCCAGGGCAACCAGACAAACACAATAAACAGGCCGCAGAGGCCAGAGTAAGTTACACCATACTCCTGGGTCTCAAATATATCACTTTACATTAGCCCTCTGCTGCTGCTGCTCCTGAAAGCTCTTTGTTTTATTATTATTTGAAAAAAAAAAAAGAAAAAAAGAAAAAAAGTCTGGTATTTTTTTAGTGCAGATCGGCGTGAAATCGATGAGTTCCTTTGGTTGCTTGTCTTTATAGGTCTTTTACTGAACATTAAAGCTTCTGTGAAAATAATAATGGCTATTAATAAATCTTTATAAAGAACTGCATCCCCCTCCTGCAGAAGAATATTATTAATAAGGTGTCTAGCAACCTTTGTTGGCCCACTAAAAATTACTTTCGAGGGGTATTTTTCCTCAACACAGATACAAGATTAACGGCAAGATATATGGGGTGGCTAAGCCAGCTTTCTTTTGATTCAACAGCCTTCCTCCAGCTTTTCATGTAACCAAACTACAGGTTTGGATCTGGCTGTCACTGATTTTAGAGGGCTGTTCTGGACCCAGCTGGGTCGTTGCAGCTTGGGCTCATCAAGTCCCATGGACAATCTGTACAAAACAGTGACATTTAGTTCTCCCATTCACCAGCCAATACATTTCTCTTCATACTGGGGGACTGTGCATATCAGTATTTTCAGGTGCATCG
The DNA here is from genome assembly GCF_000687185.1 of Egretta garzetta. Lineage (NCBI taxonomy): Eukaryota > Metazoa > Chordata > Aves > Pelecaniformes > Ardeidae > Egretta > Egretta garzetta. Next base: position 1,105,978 of record NW_009260768.1, read on the forward strand.
ATATTTTCAGATGCCTTCCCTCCATAAATGATTTTCAGAATACAGACTGCCCAAGAACAGGAACGAGGAGCTTCATTTGAGATGGGAAAAGGAAGGTGAGATTCTGAGAGAGGCACCGAAATGGTGACAGGTTTGGGAATAGAATCATAGAATGTTTTAGGTTGGAAGGGACCCCCAGAGGTCACCCAGCCCAACCCCCCTGCAGGAGCAGGGACACCTTGAACCACATCAGGTTGCTCACAGCCCGGGCCAACCTGGCCTTGAATGTTCCCAGGGATGGGGCCTCCACCCCCTCTCTGGGCAACCCCTGCCAGGGTTTCACCACCCTCATGGTAAAGAATTTCTTCCTTAGATCTAGTCTAAACCTACCCTGGTTTAGTTTAAAGCCATCCCCCCTTGTCCTGTCACAGTTGGCCCTACTAAAAAGATGTGATAGTTTTGGGAAGAGGACCTTAGAGGTTCCTCACCTTTTGAGGCCATCCACAACGGATTTGTCCACTGATGCATCATCAGTGCTGAATGGACCGGTTTCTGCAACTTTTTGCCGGTCCTGCCCACCCACTACTGTAAACCATGTTGTGCTTAAAACTCTCTTATTGATGCTTACTGAGCCGCCTTTTTGTGGTTTCCATAATCGTTTTGGCTTGTCCTGTTCCAGGATGGGCAAATATGGGGAGGCTCCATCTCAGAGAATTGTCCTGGTGATTCTACCTGGATATAAACTGGGTGAGTCGAGAGCAATGTATGGAACATGTGAATCTGGAAATCCTAAATGAAGCGGTGAGCGTCATTCGGTCCATCTGCCTCCACATCTCCTGACCTCTCCTTGCCCGAGGAGCAAGTAATAGCGACCAAAGGGAAATTGCTTGGAAACAAGGGGGTACCAGTTAAGAGCCCCAAAATTTTAAAGGCACTTTAGCAATGACTGGAACCCTTCTTCGTGTGTTATCCAAGGTTTTCTGCACAGTAATGACATTTGGACCCCCAGAGGTCACCCAGCCCAACCCCCCTGCAGGAGCAGGGACACCTTGAACCACATCAGGTTGCTCACAGCCCGGGCCAACCTGGCCTTGAATGTTCCCAGGGATGGGGCCTCCACCCCCTCTCTGGGCAACCCCTGCCAGGGTTTCACCACCCTCATGGTAAAGAATTTCTTCCTTAGATCTAGTCTAAACCTACCCTGGTTTAGTTTAAAGCCATCCCCCCTTGTCCTGTCACAGTTGGCCCTACTAAAAAGATGTGATAGTTTTGGGAAGAGGACCTTAGAGGTTCCTCACCTTTTGAGGCCATCCACAACGGATTTGTCCACTGATGCATCATCAGTGCTGAATGGACCGGTTTCTGCAACTTTTTGCCGGTCCTGCCCACCCACTACTGTAAACCATGTTGTGCTTAAAACTCTCTTATTGATGCTTACTGAGCCGCCTTTTTGTGGTTTCCATAATCGTTTTGGCTTGTCCTGTTCCAGGATGGGCAAATATGGGGAGGCTCCATCTCAGAGAATTGTCCTGGTGATTCTACCTGGATATAAACTGGGTGAGTCGAGAGCAATGTATGGAACATGTGAATCTGGAAATCCTAAATGAAGCGGTGAGCGTCATTCGGTCCATCTGCCTCCACATCTCCTGACCTCTCCTTGCCCGAGGAGCAAGTAATAGCGACCAAAGGGAAATTGCTTGGAAACAAGGGGGTACCAGTTAAGAGCCCCAAAATTTTAAAGGCACTTTAGCAATGACTGGAACCCTTCTTCGTGTGTTATCCAAGGTTTTCTGCACAGTAATGACATTTGGAAGCGTGGATACCAGACTGACTTACAAGTGAAGGGTGGGGTAATCACATGCTCCCGGTTTCTTTGCCATATTTAGCTCCGTCCTTTCCAGGCTGGCGCAGTTTACGGGCTTAGCTCGAGCGGCCCTGCCAAGAAACAAGCTGTTGGCCCGCAGGCACCGGGGTGGATGGCTGCTGAGTGAGAACACATCCACCCGCTCCAGAGAGCGAAGGAGACAGCTTTGTGTGTCACGGCTCTGCGTAAAGGCAGGGCTACACCACTGGAGGTGGCTTTTTTTTTTTTTTTTTTTTATGACCAAATCACCGCCCTATTGATGACTAATTAGAAGGAGTGAGGTCCAGATGGCCAGCTTCTTTAATGAGGCCAATTAAGGATTCAAATGTTTTCGTACAGTGCCCTTTTTCCTAGAAAGACTGAGCAGCGATGGCGGTCCCGCTTTCTGCTGCAGACACAGGCTAGCGACGTGACTCTAGAGGGCTTAAAAATCAAAAGGCCAATGTGATAAGGAAAATAACAGTGTAGGTTTTCAGCAGGGAGGCTTTGTGTCATGCCTCAGTCTCTAAGATTTATGCCAAAGTCCTGAACACCTTCTCAAGACTAAAAACCTGTTCTTGGTAGGGTTGCCCAGCTTCCCTTTCTCTATTTTATTATTGTTTTTTGCTGCAAGCTCTGCACTCCTGAGTCATGGTCATGAGGAGAAGAGCTGTAACACTGTGAAACAGAATTTCCGATTTCTAACCTGAACAGACACAGTGAGTAGCTCACGAGGTTTCCACCCTTGTTTTGCAGGTTTTCAATAGGGTGTCTAAGCAACTGGCTTCGGAGTGTTTATTTGAACGGAAGGAGCTTCCTGAGGCTCTGTTGTCGCAAGAGCTCTTTCTGTCTGGCCACCTGAGGTTTGCAGGCCATCCATTCCTACGTTACAATACTACCTGAGGACCTCTTGAGAATTCAGCCTGTTTCTCTTCCCAAGACTCCCATGAAAACACTTGCGTTTTACAGATGGGGAACTGGGGAGAAGGAGAACTGTTTGTACTGCACAGAACGCAGAAAATGAAACCGAGGGAAGACCCCCCATCTCCAAACACCAGGCTAGTAATCAGCTCCCAGATAAACCTTCTTGCTACTGCACTTCATGGACATTAAGGAAGAACGCAGACCCCAATTCTATCATGGGTCAGACATCTGCAACCTTCACTCTGATTGAGAAATGCTTACGTCCAAAGGCAACCACGCTAATGTGCTTTCAGTAGGGATGCTCGGATGAAAAACTCCCAGACCTGCAGCCACTTCTGCTTCCCAGTCACTTGAGGGATGCAAAATCTGTCTCAGTCCTGAACGGGTCTGCAAGCACGAAATTTAAACATTGGAGTTTTTTGATAAATGAAACAATCAACCTTTTAATCCTTCTGTTCACACACCTTTTAATTTTTGCAAAACAGATTTTTGGTTTTAATAATCCAAAGGGACGAATAAGCGTTCCATTTTAACATTTCCAATAGCCAGAGTAACTCCACCTGATCGTCAGCTTGGTTGCAGGGTCGCTGAGGGCCTGGCTGAGATGTGTCAGGGTCACAGGCTCCTCAGGTGAGCCAGCTCTCTCGCCTGGGAAATGGCAGCAGCGGAACGCCGCGCATTCCAAAATCTCTAAGGGCTACTTGGAAACATACACGTCTGAGTGCGCTGGACTGGATCAACCACAGACATTATGAGGTTTGCGGTGTGTCTGAGTGTAACAATAGCAACCCAAGCCTATATGAGGTTTCCCGGACGTGTAAGGCTAATATAGATTACATATGTTCCATTAAATACACTGCAAACTCCAGGAAAGCTGAACTGGAGTTGTAGCGCGGTTAGCTCCAGTAATGTCAGTGTTGCCAGGACTCACGGCTGTGGGGTGTTATGTATTTTTCACTATTATCAGACACACAGTACGTAGGAAACTTCACCCTTCACGTGGTCGCCCACTCACCCCTGTTCCGGGGGTCCTGATAAGGACCATACAGTGACCACCGCTGTCTCAGGCAGAAGAGAGGGAATCCAGTGCTTCTTGTGATAAGAGATCTGGGTTGCTTCTGCCATCAAAGCTGGCAGAGATAACAGGCTTTAGAAAAGTTGGTGCTCTAAAAAGCTGGAGGCAGAGAGAACTTCTGAAGCCCCTGGCAGCTAAAATTGTCCACGTGTTTGAGAAGTGATGGACCGAGGAGCTACTGGAAACGTTGCTGTAGTTTTCAAGAGGTTATCGGGCAAGAAATATCTGGGACAAGGAACCTTTTCCCCAAATTCCTTAACAAACAAAATGCACAGAAAGAAATATATGCTTGGAGAGAAACCCTCGGGTCGGCCAGTGAAGGGGAGTCCAAATGCTCTCCCTGGTGGGAATACAGAGGCACTTGCTTTCATTTAGATTAGAAAAAACTGAATGAAGTTACACATTTCTTTGCTGAGTTGATAAGTTCCTGCAAAACATGTGCCTAGCAAATGGGCAAACTGAAGCTCCTTACGGAAATGTCTGAACAGCTTGTGCTTCTGGCAAGACAGCGGCTAATGGGTGGTTACAGGGCGAGTCTGACGGAGAGCAAAGAAACACGCTGCCCACTGGCCCGGTGGGTGCGTGAGCAGATGGAGGCCTGAAGGATGCACAGGGCCATTTGAGGGCAGAAAAGTCTCCTGGGAATTTCTGACGTATTCTGGGGACAAGCCGAGGCAAACAGAAAAAGGACTTAAAACACTAATAGTGGGCAGAGTAGAGACAGCCTCAAAACCCAGGGGTTGAGCTCCCTTTGTAGTTATTTGTGGTGCTGGGTAGGATTTCACTCGTGGTTTCTATTCTTTCCCTCATCCTTAAAAAATGTGACGAATTCAAGAAGCTTTCTGACTGCCAACCAGGTCCAGCATTGCAAAACCAGCTGACCCTCCCCATTTGCACAGTCCGTGCTCCGAACTGGGAGCTTCTGGGCTGGGCATCCGGAGCACATCAGGGTTACCCAGCTGGTCTTCAAAGGCTGTGTCACAGCACACGGTTCTCCAGACTTGTCATTATTTCACAGCAATCAGCCCAAGTTTTGCAGTCCAAAGAAAAAGTTTCTTTCTGCCATTCATATAGGCTGTCCGTACTGGGAGTCTGATGGCACCGGGTGGAAAGCTAACAGAGCTGATTTACTGATTTATTTTTGTTCTTCCCTGAAATCTTAGTCCACGTCTATCTCCTCCAACTGCTCCTCCTGTGTCAATGCTTTTGCCCCAAAGCACAGTACTCCCAGAGCTTAGCCCCCCACCCAGCCCCCATAATAAGTCTCCAATAGCTCCTGTTGCCTTTTGCTTTACATTGCGGCACTCGGAGATGCCAACGCTGGCCGGGCTGCCAGGTCACCTCACCGGGTCTCTGCAGCAAGCACAGGCTTCATGAGTTTCCAGGCAGCGGAAGGGCGTGAATGTGCTATAAGCCATACGTCAAATGATCATCTGTAGCTGTATTAAGCAGCAAGGAATGTATTTCTAAATCTTTAGGGAAAGTTTCTGGCCTTCAGTCTAAACACTTGATTTACCCTGGTTCAGGTTTAGGAAACAGCTTAATTTCCTTTAGAAGTCACCTATCAGTCCTAGCCTAGATGGTCTCATCCTGCCCACAGGACGTAAGCACAGTGGCCCAGACTAGATATAAGGAAGAAATTCTTTACATCCCCGCTCCTGCAGGGGGGTTGGGCTGGGTGACCTCTGGGGGTCCCTTCCAACCCAAAACATTCGATGATTCTATGATTCTATGACAGCACTGCCTTCGCTCCCCTGCTCCCTGGTGCCAGCACCCTAGGCAGGTACTGCTGACACCTGCTCAGGGATGGGGGATTGACCCCATGGCTTTCGATTCATCATGGGTCACCCTAAACACCCTTCCCCTACAGCTACCGCACCTACTAAGGAGTGATGGAAATGTTACCAAATTCCAGTGCAAACTGCCCTTATTTTGGTCAGGTGCTCCATGTTTTTCCCTATGTTAACGCATAAAGGACGACTTAACACCCTACATAGAAAATGTCACTTTCTGTCCACCCATATTAATGTCTCAGGTGAAAATAAAAGCTGTTTCCAAAGGCACCTTTTCTCCCACAATTCAATAAAACAGATCTGAGGCTCTGAGCTCCCCGTAAGCCATTTGCAGAGTGCTGTTTACCAACCCTATCAAGCCACACCACCACCCAGGTGTCCTCTGAGCCACCGCTCTGTATGTGTGGGCAGGTTTTAAGCATCTATTCGGTCCCTATTTCCGGAGCCCCTTCCAGCACCGAGCCAGCTAGCTGGGCCATTTCCCTCAGCACGCTCCTGGCAGGCTCACCATCCTGCTCTGACAGCTCCTGGGCCAGGCTGACTTTTTGGATGTTCTCTCTCGGGTTATCTTCAAGCCGTACGTGGTCCAGATACTCCAGGTCTGTGGTTTTGATCTGCTCTTAGAATCATAGAATTGTCTAGGTTGGAAAAGACCTTTAAGATCATCAAGCCCAAACGTTAACCTAACCCTGCCATCCCACCACTAAACCCTGGCCCTAAGCACCTCATCTGCCCTTCCTTTAAATCCCCCCAGGGATGGGGACTCGACCACCTCCCTGGGCAGCCCATTCCAGAGCCTGACAACCCTTTCTGTGAAGAAGTTTTTCCTAATGTCCAGCCTAAACCTGCCCTGGTGCAGCTTCAAACCATTCCCCCTTGTCCTATCATCTGTTACCAGGGAGAAGAGCCTGACCCCCACCTCACTACAGCCTCCTGTCAAGGAATTGTAGAGGGCGATGAGGGCTCCCCTCAGCCTCCTCTTCTCCAGACTGAACACCCCCAGCTCCCTCAGCCGCTCCTCGTAAGCCTTGTGCTGAGTCTGGCTCTGAAGCATCGAGCAGATCATGTCCCTCAGTATCGCTTTTCTAGCGAGGAAAGCTAGATAGTTGTTCCACGTTGCTGGACCTGCTTCAGTTTGTTAGGCACTTTACAACCAGCAAAAAGCTATAACCCTCCACGTGCACCTGCGCCTCGCAGGCACCTGAAAAGACAAAGCATCTCTCCTGTGACTTGCATCTGGTTGGAGTCCGACAAAGGGATGTCTAAACGCTTTTCTTTCTGCAAAATTAAACACATGATGCAATAGCTCTCCAGTGACCGACTCTGAAAAGCATCCATAGAAAAAGCTTGTTTCCAGTTTCCTTATCACCATCGCGTGCGTGTGCCATATAACAGAGGTGTTTGCCAGTAGCAACCCAATAGACTCATATATAACTTCCTTAAGAACTTCCTTAAGCACACGGGGCCAAAATCTTCCCTGATACAGCTGCTCTGCCTTCCCGCTGCTGAAATCAATAGTCTTTCCACCTGGTTGAATTTGAACTATCTTTTCTGTTTGTTCATTTAGTGAAAAGCACAGGGTATTGAGTGAGTCTTTTCTGAAAAGCCCATTGCAAATCCGTCCTAATCTTCCATGAGACACCTCATTGTTCTCCTGATCAGGTCCACCAACTCCTGGCTTTGCTGTCCCCCGAGTTTCGGGGCTGGCTCTGCGGTACCACAAAGGCGGACGTCACAGGGCAGGTCTGGAGTTAGTGCCACGTGAAGTAGCGCTAGAAAAGCCAAATCTTACGACATGTGTTTTCAAGATCAGTCAGCCTGGGCGGAAGTGTTATATTGTACCATAAAGTAAAAACAAGCTATAAAAATAGCCAGAATCTCCATGAAATCTGAAATCTATCTCTACGGTGTCATGCAGCATGTGAAGTAGCGATGACGTGGGCTCTGAGCAGGCTCCAGACGCAGATACTGGGACACGGCAGCACCTACAAGAATGCTGTTAATTCCCTTGGTCCTGCTTATTTTAAGCTTGGTTTTAGTTAGCTTTCGCCTGCGTACCATGCTCCTGCTGCACAGTCTTTACGCAGGCTGTAAGAAGAGCAGTGGGAAGCTCTTTCAGCTTTTGGGCAGCCTTCATCGTGGCAGAGTGATCATCGTGCTGCTCGCTGGAAGTGCTGGTGAGACCGGAGAGCGGGGTGCCAATGGCACGTACGTTTACCAGCTTCATCGTGAGGGTCCCCTTCTTATTGAAGACCGCCGGGAAAATCAAAAACCCAAAAGGGATTTCAGAGTTAGCAATAGAATAAATCAATCAGGGACGCGGGGAGGGGGTGAAGGTTGGTGAAAACTTGTTTGAAATGAGCATGGGACTCTGACTGAGATGCCGTGATCAGCTACAGACCCTTCCTTTGGCCTTGGGAGTTCTTTTGTTACCTGAAATCAAAACTTTATGAAAAGAAGGACAGATTCTGAGCAACTTCTAATAAAGCCATTTGGAGAAGGAGTTGGGGGGGGGTGGGGAGCACTGAAATGGCTGAAACAGCCCATACTAATAATTTCCAAAGTATGACAAAAAAGTCAATGATTTCTTAGTTTGAAATGTAAATTGACAATTGGGTCATTCCTCTTACCCTCTGCAGGTTTTGGAAATGCTGCATAGACAAAGAACGCTCCATAGTTGGCAAAAACACATAATCTGTTATCAGGTCTGAGACGACATCCAAGTGAAAAGCTCTCCAAAGCGTGATATCGCCACGCCAGATGCTTCAGAGGGCAGGGGAAGGTGAGCCCCTCGGCATGAAGGTGCAGATTATGTGGCCTCTGCAAGGCTCTTCCTGTGCCAGGACAGAAAAAAAAGAGAGTGGCTTTTACACTCCGTGGCTAAAAATCATCTTGGTTCCACTGAAATTGGATAAAATATGCTGATTTACAGTAGCAGAGGATCTCGTTCAGCAATTTTTCATACCGCCAGTAGATGAAAGTTTTTCTCCACTAAGCAAATCCTTCCTTCTTATACAAAGGGAATATATAGGCCAGAAGTTTCAAATCCTCTCAGTTCACAATAATTTTAATCAGAATTTGACATTCAAATCCCTTAGGCAGCTTTAGAAATTGCGAAGCAGTTGCACCACTGGAGCCCTAATTAAAAGCTCAGTTACCCAAGCGGAAATCAGACCCCTGGTTCTGTGACAGCACTCCTAGAGCACAGTTTGTTTTACAAACCTGCCGAAGCCTAATTGCATCTACTGCGCAACGGAATACATGATCCATTCGCTAGCCATATTTCCAACAAATGTCAGAGAGGTTTGTTTTTTTATAGAAGGAAAACTTCAGCCTGAGTTTTGAACAATAAAATCTGTTTTAGCAAGTTTCCCTGTTGCCAAATTAATGCTGAGTGTGCTTTGCTTTGCTGCTCTGTTTTGCTTTTATGTTTCTAAGTTTTCTAAAAAAAAAAAAAAAAAAATGGGGGGGGGGGGGTGGGGAGAGCAGGGAGGGAACATGGGGTTTTTCCAATAAAGTGATGGCTCCTAATGATAAATAGAAATGAAGAATCTGTTCTCTGGGGTGCCACAAAAGATCAAGATGTTCCTACAGATTTTTAACAGTGTAAGAGAGGGGGAAATGATCAAATTCCATCTAGTTCCATGAAATATATTTAAAATCGAGTCAATGAGTAAATGAATACTTCATTAGACTACCCTGAAGTGTGTTATATAGAACTAATTTAAGGAAAATTCAGAGCAAAGTCTGAGCTAATTACTGATCCCATAGCTCACCCTCTTCAGCACTCGTCCTTGGCTCCCTTCCCACTACCTGACCAGGACGGGTCTTTGAAAGAAACGTGAGTTTTTCAGAAAACGAAAACACCCAAATAAAATGCCTTGTTTTCTGGAGAAAAATCAGATTTTTATTTAAAAAAAAAAATATGATGGAAAACATTAAAGGTTTTTCTCTTTCTACTGAAAGCTAAAACATGTCATCAAAAGTCTAGAAGAGTCCTGTTCAGAACGATCATCTCAGTGTTTCGTGGAGGGCTATTTCAGCTGCCTCCTGTTTAGTCGGTCGGTGGCTGTCTGGGCACTCGTCCCCTCCTGGATGTCCCGTTCCCCTCCAGTGAGGTGGGAGGCTGGGGCTCCCTGGCAGAGCTCCACTGAGATAAGGTGAGCTGGCCCAGGGAGGAAAACTGTGCTTTAATTTACCCAAACTGCAGCTCCCACAAACTGGAAAATACTGACCTTTAGGTTTCGTCAAGAAGTCCAAATTTCATCAGGTTTAGTTCAGCCAATTAAATAAGGTGCCTTTTATTTCCCCTTCTCTGACTCCCACCAAATCGTCAGTCATTCGGAGCCTCAGGAACATTTTACATGAGGGAATGGCACAGAGCTGGACTTGGGCTGTGTCTTGTGTTCGAGAATTTATGACTAAATTAGCATTACAAATGGAAACTGTCCTTGCAGGCTCCTTTAAATGAACCTTTGCATGGACTTGCAGTATAGCAAAGTCAGCACATCGGGCTGGAAAAAATGTCCTCATTTCTCATCTACTTTTTGCTCATACAACATTATTTTCATTTTCACTGGAGTTTCTATGTCACGTAAATAATCCCCTGTGCATTCTGTAAACAATCCACCGCGCATTCTGCAGCGTTGATGCTTTTTTAGTCTGCGCTTCTTGTAAACAAGCTATTTTGGGGGAATCCTTCAATTTTTCTTCATTTCTACTGAATTTAGTGTTTTTCATTCATAGAATGTTTTGGGTTGGAAGGGACCCCTAGAGGTCACCCAGCCCAACCCCCCTGCAGGAGCAGGGACACCTTGAACCACAGCAGGATGCTCAACGCCCCGGCCAACCTGG
>NW_009260768.1:1116469-1117591 GCF_000687185.1 Egretta garzetta
CCCAGCAGGTTCCTCACCGCCCCGGCCAACCTGGCCTGGAATGTTCCCAGGGATGGGGCCTCCACCCCCTCTCTGGGCAACCCCTGCCAGGGTTTCACCACCCTCATGGTAAAGAATTTCTTCCTTAGATCCAGTCTAAACCCACCCTGGTTTAGTTTAAAGCCATCCCCCCTTGTCCTGTCCCAGCTGGCCCTACCAAAAAGCTTGTCCCCCCCTTTCCTCTGGGCCCCCTTTAAGCCCTGACCGGCCGCACTCAGCTCTGCCCGCAGCCTTCTCTTCTCCAGGCCGACCCCCCCCAACTCTCCCAGCCTGGCCCCATAGCAGAGGGGCTCATCTTGACCTCCTGTCCTAAGCTGTCCCAAAGCGGCCACCCCTTAGTAGCCCTGAAGTGACTTCTAGAAGTGCGTGGCAGAAGCAGTTAGGCTTCTCCTCGATGAAAAGCCCTGTACACATGTGAGGTCATTGCCATTTAACGCACTCTTTCACAACTGCATGTTTACAGTCTCTGGCAGGGGGTCTACACCATTATTTTTTGTTTCTACCAACATCAGAAAGTGGGGTGCTGACAATCTGTGTGCACACGTTCCTTGTGTATCTGTGTACAGTTTCAGCACTGGAGCATTTTTGGATGAGTACCAGAATTTACTAATTATCACTTTAACCACTATCCACAAAGAAGGGGGGGGCAAGGGGTGAAACATCCAAAGAAAATAGTTAAAACCTTATTAGCAATGTTTCGACAGGGCCGCCTTGTATTTACAGGAAGGGGTTCCCGCTGTGAAAGAGAAAGTTATGATGTCTTTTTCAAACAGAGGAGGAATCAGCTTTCTCTACACAACAGTTTTTTATATATCTTCTCCAGAAGCTGCACGATGGAGGAAAGGACTCCTGAGCAGACCAGGAAAGCAGGAGGGGTCGGATGGATCGGACCCAGCTGCCATACGGACCCGACCACCTCATGCCCTGCATTAAGTCATAACTGACTGGCCCACACGTTCAGAAAGCCTAGGAACCATGTGAGCCAAAGAAAGGAAAACTTGACAGCAAAATACCAGCTAATACTCGGATTTGGAAAGTTCTGAGCAGGGCACGATGCCGGTTTCTCTCACCTCTCCCACCAGA
>NW_009260768.1:1118017-1139981 GCF_000687185.1 Egretta garzetta
TTTCTCCCCCCCCCCCCCCCAGAGTCTGTCCACCTTTCCCTCCCTCTTTTGCAGCCCCACCAGCAGAAACCTTGTCATCCCCCCATCCGCCTGTTCCTGAGCCAACATCCAAACGCTTTTCTAACACTTGGCTCCCTTCGAGAAAAGGCAATGCCTGAGCCCTGGGAAGCAATCCGAGGTAATCTATCAGGTGATGCCTGATGGTGTGCTGGCACCAAACTCTCCCACTCATCTTGGGTTAAACGGAGGCGGCCTGTTCTGGTTTTAGCCCCCATTACATGCCCTGGTATTACCACCAGAAGTTGTGACCTGCCTATCGTCACTGCACCGCACACTTCATAACTCCCTCTACCGAATCCTACCTCCCGCTTCCCAGCCTGTCCCGGGATGAAATGCTGGAAAAAGCATTTGCCAGTCAGCTCAGGAAGTCTTTAAAAATCAAAAAAGAAAGCTTCAAGAAATCAGGACTTTTTCTACCCTCTCAGTGCCTACATTTCTGGTTTGGTTTTGGGGGTTGGTTTTTTTTTTTTTCATTGGAAGCTGCGGACACTAACTCTTGCCTATCTGGCAGCGAGGCCGGTTCAACTCAAGACACTGAACAGTACCTGATTCTGAGAATTACAGATCAAATCCTGCAGAAAAATTTCGCATGTTCACTCGACAACTGTGAAATTTCAGGGGTTTACACACAAAATTCAAAATACCTAAACCAGTAGCTATATTCCGATTATAAAACGGGATTGGGACAGTGCATTAATAGGCAAGCATGACAGCAACTTAAAAATAGCAGTGTTGGCTCTACCACTTGATTGGAAAACCAGTGAATAATCAGCAGTGGTATTTGTCTTAGGAATGCTACTTGCGCTTATATATCAGATGAGTGTGTCACCGTTAAAATTTATATAGTTTGGAGCATGCTGTCCCTTTAAAAATGAACGTAAAAATTGCCTTTTTAAGTATGAAGAAAGGACACCAGAGAAAACTTGTCAATCCTCTCATAATTCATACATTAATTTTATGCTGTGATACAGCTGTAACATGGTTCCTGCCCCACACGATTTACCAGGCCAGTTACTCTCTGAAATCTGTCTGGAAATTTAATATAATTATTGCCCCAAATGATAAGCCTATTTAGTGCAGAGCCTAAATGCATATAACAGTTCTGGGGGCCAGGCTGACACGCACGACCTGCCCTGCGTGCAGAGCAGGAGGCTCCCCGTCTCCCCTGCACGGGGGGCAGAAGTGGCCACCACAGCCCACGACACCTTCACCCACGTTGGCCCTGAGCTGAGCTGGCAGGAGAGCACGGGACCATTGACTGCCTCCTTAATCCTTGTGCAGATCCACAGAGCAGGATCAGAGCCCTCTGCGTAAGAGCAGTGCCAGCGTGCTTTGCATCACCTCATCCTCCTTCTCTCAACGCTACAACTCCGTAACAGATCCTGTTAGGCACCACGATACAGCCAAAAACTCCTCCCCCCCTCCCTTCCACCCTACATCCTTCCTGCGTTGTTGATGGCAGTGGGGGCAGCTGCTTTCTTACCTCTTCTGAAGTAGCTGAAAGACAGCAACGGCAAAGGATAGGAATGTTAATCTAAAAAAAAAAAATCCCAGAAATGGGGGATTTAAGAGCAATGCGTCTTACTGAGACCTTTAAAAAGCCTTCTCGCACCATGGGACAACAACAGCAACCCAACTGCAAAGCAATTGCAGCCCAAGTAGAGTCAGGAGTTCAGGTCATGGCATGTCCAGGGACTTCGCAGTGCAGTGCAAAATGCTCCCTTGCCCAAATATTCACTGACAACATTTCTTTTTAAGTCTGCATTTTCCTTTCAACAACGTAACGGTGTCTTGGCAAGTCAGCTTCTTTCCTGCTGTAAATAAACCTGGGGTTATCAACCAAATACTCTACTCTGGTTTTCCTCCCTCCCGGTCCTTCCAGGATGGGGAGAGGCGGAGGGCAACCCCGATTGCTGCCAACACCAGGAGAAATGGGGCCAGCCCTGGGGACAGCTGGGTACAAAAAGCATTCCCTTGCAAGCTCAGCAAGTGTCATCATGAAAAGACGGGGCTGCACCCACAACAGGACATTTTATTGTGCCAGTAAACCTGGCGGATTAGGGCTGGATGTTGACATGTTAAGCAATGCTCCCCTTTGCTTCCATATGCATTTGGCTGCTTTTCCTGGATGACGTGTCACGGCAGGAGGATGCTCCTGTACAACCTACCTGACACCGCGTTTCAACACGGGTTGTCTCTCATCCCCACGGACTCAATTTTTGTGAGCATTTCAGACTCCACCCTGCACGTGCCAACTGGGCAATCTGTTCTATATTCCACAAAACTGGACAAAATTCAGCCTTCCCACTACAGACGAAGAGCAAACTGGTGTTCCCTCTAACAGAGCAAGCTGGGGAGCTGCAGCATACCTGGGTGGCAAACTTGTTGGCGTAGGTAGTGACCGGTAGCAGCAGTGCTAGAACTCAGGTCCTCCTTGAGACAAAACAAAAGCCGGAGTTTGGCATTGCCCTCAAAAAAAGAAGCCCTTGATTTTCTGAGGGCTCCTGCGACCCAGTCAGACAATCGGTTTCCAGCCAACGAAAGGCAGAGACACAGATTCATAAAAACTTTCTGCATCTCATAAAACATAAAACGCCGTTGCTAAATTACAAGTTCAGATCTTCCATGCACTTGGCTGAATGGAAATGGAGACTCCAAATTGCTTGTTATTAACCACGACGTGCTGGGCTGGCTTTGGTCCTGTCCCCCCCCAAAACCCCTTCCCACTCCTGCTATGACATCTTCTCTTTTTTTCATACCAGCCTTTCAACCACGAAGCCCAAGTCATGGTCAGATTTGCGTTGCAGTCTCAGGTCTCCTGCCCGTTCTCTTACTCATATAAAATGGTGCAATTAATTTATTGCAGTCTCGCCACAGTTGTTTTATTCATCATCACTGTAAAGCTCCCGTGAAGTACGCCCAAGAGAGGTAATATCGTTTTAAGAAAACTGTCCTGATGAAAGAAAGCTGAGAACCCAGGGAGAAACAGTAAGCTTATATACCTAGAGTGTGGTTCTGCGATAATATTTCTTCCAATAAAACATTATTTCATATGATAATGAGTATACAGCCTGGTCAGTGAAGAAGCCACACAATAAACAGATGTGGGAAAAGTCAGAGAGAAAAAACACCATTGGCAGACACCAGAATTAAGCTGAGTAAGCTATGGCAAATTCACTGAGAGATCCACTCTTGCCTCACGTATGGGTCTGGGATGAACGTGTCCTGAAAGAGCGTGGAAATCCAAGAAGGAAATGATTGCAGCCATTCCATGGGTGCTGAAATGCAGCTGTGGTGGATGTTACAGCAATGCCCCTATGCAAAGTGGCAGTGAGAGCTCAGGCATAGCCTGAGGGTTCTGGATCCCCTCTTGGGAAGAGGATCATCTATCCACAGGAAAAAGGCAGATCTGGGCCCTGGGGTTCTCCACGACTTGTTTTGTAATGTCTTTAGATCAACTGAGGCAACTTGGTGGGTACTGGCTACTCATGAAGCTGCTTAAGGATTTACAGGGAAAAGAAGACAGCTCAACCTTACAAGCTGGTGGTCTGAGCAAGCTGCCATGAGGTCCGTTAGCCTTTTCCATGAATCCGAGCTACGTTTTGTTTTACTCCAAGTTAAGCTTGACGGCAGAAATGTTGACACATGTAATTGGGCTTTATGGGCTGTAGGCATGCACCTAATTTGACTCTTACTATCTAAAATGCTATGTGTGAGCCTAAATCATGGGCTACAACCTGCCTCACTCAATGATTTCTTAATGCTAAGTTGAAGTGCTGAAACGGGCTCTCCATTTTTTTTTTCCTAAATTTTTTCAGTCAATACCTGAAATCCTCTGACGTTCCATTAGCCTGGGCCATTGACAAATAGCTGTCATTCTGCTTCCAGACTATCTCTGTGGCCCATCAGGTTTTAATAGAGTTCTTTTTAATGGCTGTGCAGAACATTAAAAGGGTCTGCATATTAAAAAAAAAATAAAAACAACAAGCTGAGATACAAAACTGGACTGTCTCACCATGACATAGTGCCATGAGGTTCCCAGACTGCTATTAAGAAAATACAGCTCATACGCGTAGTGCCCCTGCCCAGCTATGCTTCATCTGCCAGGCGATGTTGAAATTGGGCCTTCCTGGCGCTGCCTTTATTTACCACAGTGGCATTGACTTCATGCGCTGCGGCCCTTTCCATTTGGGTTGCCTCAGCCAAGGTCATCATTGCGTAAAGCGTGAGCCCGCAAATAGCAATTTCTTGCTATTTCTGAGGAGAATTACTAGTTCTGTTTGCATCAAGGACTGTGAGGAATCCCTGCTACACTTGGGACGTGGCAGAGCTGACTTAGTCAGAGTTTCTTGGATTAAGCAGTAAGAAGAAAAAAAAAAAAAAAAAAAAAAAAAAGAGCTAGAAAGATGAGTCACTGCCGAGGGAAAATGTAGTCTGTAGCTTCTCATGGAAATAAAGCTTTCTTAAAAATCATATGATGTGCCCCTGTATATACTTGTTTCTATTTACCGACCCAGATGTGAGAATATATCCGAACATATAAAGACACAAGGAAAGATTCAAGTATGCACGCACCTAGAAATGCATGTCTATAAATATGTAGCACCAAATTCTGAATGGAGGTGAGCGTATAGGCCTAGGACAGAAAACCTAAATCTACTGAGGGAATTGTACAGCGTACCACCACGTGCCTCTTTTGTGCCTACTTTGGAAGAAAAAAAAAAAAAAAAAAAAAGAATGTTTTGGGAAAATAAACGATCCTGAAGAAATGATCCTCTGTGTAAGAGCTGAGGCACATCAGATCCAGATTTTAAAGGTATTTCAATGCCCAGCTCTTGATGAAATCACAAACCAGATGTTCTGCTCATCTTCTGCCACATGCCCAGGGCAACGCAGAAACTCTGAGACGTTTCGGAAGTGTGAACTTCTGACTTTAAAGCAAGGCGTCTTCTCTTGATGGTTTTACTTTGAATTTCCCCTCTCCAGGCAGTCAGGTAATACAAAATTACAGGGGAAAAAGGAAATGCCATATGGATGAAAAACACTAATTCAAGATTTTGACTGGTAGGAGTATTTCTTAATTCTGCAAAATGGCATTGTACCAACTCCCATCAGCTGGTGAGGTGAGACCCCACCTGGAGCACTGTGTCCAGTTCTGGGCTCCACGGTTCAAGAAAGATGAGGAACTCCTAGAAAGAGTCCAGAGGAGGGCAACAAGGATGATGAGGGGACGGGAGCATCTCCCCTACGAGGAAAGGCTGAGGGAGCTGGGCTTGTTCAGCCTGGAGAAGAGAAGGCTGAGAGGGGACCTCATCAACACCTACAAATCTCTCAAGGGTGGGGGTCACGAGGACGGAGCCAGACTCTTCCCAGTGGTGCCCAGTGCCAGGACAAGGGGCCATGGGCACAAACTGAAGCAGAAGAGGTTTCAGTTGAATATGAGGAAAAAATTCTTGACTTTGAGGGTGCCCGAGCCCTGGCCCAGGCTGCCCAGGGGGGCTGTGGAGTCTCCTTCTCTGGAGATATTCAGCCCCCTCCAGACACTGTCCTGTGCCCCCTGCTCTGGGTGAACCTTCTTGAGCAGGGGAGTGGGACTGGGTGATCTCCTGAGGTCCCTTCCAACCCCTGCCAGGCTGGGATTCTGAGATTCTGTGAGGTTGCATTCATGTATTAGCATAAGTTTCGCGATTTTGAAACTATCAAAATTACCTATAGGTAAGCCTACAGGTTGGAGGGAGCATGATGATAAGGGTAAGGTTGTTTGTCTTTTTTCACATTCCGAACACCTGATTCATCATCTCATAACTTCTGGGGCATATCCACCAATGAAACATATATTTCAGCCAATCTTCTAAGTGTTCGCAGAAGCGGTCCAATATATCTCAGAAAATATCTCACTTCTCTGGGTGTTCTCTGGATTCTCCTTCTCCTGCATGGGGCGTTTGCTGCAGGTACAGGGCATTCGCAAGGGCACTGGCTGCTGAAGAGCTGATCTTTATTGCCGGGCTGACTTAGGTACTGCAATGTCTGTCTCCAGGCATCCTACCTGGAAAATATCCTGCACCCACATTGCGTAAGGAAGCAGCATGGCCACTGATCAGGACACCTAAATAACACTGCTTCTGTAACTAATTACCACCTATATGTTGCATCCATAACCGGAAATAAACACTGATGTTCTTCTTTCCTACTGGAGCTAAATCTGTTCAATAATTAAGTCCAACCGAAGAGGCTGGCTGTTAGTTATTCCTTATGGTCGTTATTATGGCTGGTTTGGCTCAGAAGCTAGAAGGCAACTGGATAAGGAGCACAAAACCAGAACCAGAGTATCATACCTCCAGCGCCCTCTGATTTCTCCTGCTTTGCTCCGTCTAATTAAGGCTTTACAAGATGCTGCAAGCCCTGGTCTCTCTCCACCTCCTGAGAACCCCCTCCTGCATGGTCACCACATGACAAAGAGACGCCCCCCATATAAAACACAGCTGCAAACTATACAGACAATTTACAGGTCTCAGAGATCATATTTATGCAGAGGTCCTGCAGCAGGGAGATTCTGAATGTCGGACCCTGTTGGTGGAATGTCATTAATCAGAGGATAATGGACAGGAAGGTGGGTGGCTGCTGATAGTTTTGGCTCATTTAAGACGGTTTTGGAAGGCTGCCAGATTGTGTGGAGAATTTTTGAAATGTTTTAAACAATACTGTCTTTACAATGTTATAAAATACTAGGGTGGCTCGAGTGGGTTTCAAACTGGCGCCCGGCCAGTAAAACCTCAGGATTCCAGTCAGCTGTAACCTGGGCTCAAATGTGTGCCTGGGGTGGCTGAGGTCACCAGCGCCCCTGGCACCCTCCCTCGTGTTTGTGCCCCACCACAAAGTAGACGATGTCCACAGTGCTCGAGCTTGCGCGAAACCTCAAAGCCTCCAGCTCGTCTCTCCATGGCTTTGCTACTGCAACTATTTCCCCTTTATAATTCATGGAGATCCCCTTCCCTTCAAGCAAAGACGGCATGTTGTGTAGTGCTGAAATAAAACAGTGCATTGATGATCAGGTAGGGCTGAATCTCCCATCGTATTTAGGGTTGGAGTCCAAAATCTGTCCTGCCACAAAGGGAAATTGTGTGTCTTGAAAAAGAGAGAGATGCCTGCAGGGACATAGAAAGTATAATCATGGAATCATGGAATAGTTTGGGTTGGAAGGGGCCTTTAGAGGACATCTAGTCCAACCCCCTGCACAACGCTCCAGTAATATGAAAGAAGGAGCTTTAACCTGAATGAGAATCAGGTCTGCACTCATCTCAGGTAAAAAATTATTAATGGGTTTGGGTTCATGCTTTGTTTGCTTCTTACTTGCTTTCCAGTGCCTTGCACCCATCAGCTTCTTAGACATCTGATCTGGTTCAACGGGAGAAGGGGCACCGGGCTGGGCAGGATGGCCTCGCCTCCTGTCCCCCCCATCCCGGGCAGCCATGCCGTCCCAGTGCCCCCCACAACTGTCTCAGCTCCCACCTCGTACGGCTCCTTATTCCAGCGCCTTCTGAACCAGGGGCACAAGTCACGCGTGCCGGCGTAAACAACTGCACTGCATGCACGATAAGCAAGGCCACGACCAGAATCACAGGGTTTGTAAATAATTATTGGGCTTGTTGGGTCCCGCTCGATCGTACAAAGAAGTGGACTAATTGTATTCATATGAACAAATGCGGTAAGGTTCAGAGCAGGCTCTTTATTCGTAGCCACAGGAGGTAGTCACACTTTCATTAAAATTAGGGAAACTTTCCTGCGCTCTCTCGAGAGCCCTAACACTGAAGTCTTTCAGCTTTTTAAGAGTAAAAGTTTCCCATGCTGGTAAAAGTGATATTATTTCTTTTTATTAATTTAATATTTTTTGTTTTAATCTTATTTTCATAAAATATCATCCTGATTTTTTTCTTATTTTTGTTAACAGAAAATAATTCCATTTCCAAATGAGACACAGTTCAGAAGGCTTTATTTATAGGAAAGTAAAACCTAAACCTGAAGCTATCTTTTCCTCCCTTCTATGTTTCCATAAACATGATTTCTCCCAATAGAAAAAACAGTAGAAGTTACTTGTCATAATATCATTCATCAAAAGGAGTCTGATAATCCCAGACATTTGAAGCCACGTTTGCAAGAAAAACACACTAAATGGAAACAGAACGCTCTAAGAATTAACCAGTTTGCCTTTCTTATCCTTCCTATGTTTTAAAAAAACCAGACTGTCATGTCGTAAGGCTCGTGGTGTGTTACGGTGCCGCCTTTGTACTGTAAATCTGGGGCGAAATAATTAACTACGGAAGCACAATGCTGTCGGTCCCGCTCACCTATGTGACACTACCTAAGGAAATTCCACATCTGGAGCAGGACTTTCACTTTTCTTCAGGACAGACCCAGCCTCCTGACCAAGCCCATCTTCTCGCTGAGGGCCTCCTCCTTTCTTCACGTGACTGTGGAGTGGGTTATTTATTGCTTGAGCACATGGCATATGTCAGGGACACGCTTTCCCTTTTCAGCAGATTTTGATTGATCCATGAAATAAAACCCGCTGTAGCCGAAGAAACTGAGAGCTATCAGCAGTCACAACGGCGGGGACTAACAAGCACCCACCAGCGTCCAAATAAAATAAACAGACACAAAAGCAAATTAGGCAAGACGGTATTCTAAACGCTACCGTCCAATTCCTTGCATGCTTTCATAATTTAAGGGTTCGGTCTTAGAATCACAGAATCATAGAATCACGGAATCGTAGAATGTTTTGGGTTGGAAGGGACCCCCAGAGGTCTTCCTAGATGGCTTCCCATGTTGTGGGTGCTGTCTTGTATAGCGTGTGGACTCCTTTCACTGTGCACAGATTCTCCAGCCACCAGCACAAGAATCACACACACACAATCTAGCGCGGGCCGGGGTAGGACTCATCCTGCGCCGAGCACTACGGTTTAGTTTTGATAATTTTGTAGGGCTCGGGTTCTGGGAGCATTCCCTCTTTCCAACTACCTGCCATGCCATTTCGAGAAGGTTATTTAGCACATTTGATTTTACTACACAAACCCCGGGAGCAAAGCACCGATATTTTAGGTCTCTCTTTCACGAAAGGTGGTCACACAGGTAAAGGGTTGAAAACCTTTTGGAGGTCTGGAGAAACAGGAGGGCAGTAGAAAAGAAGGGGGCTCCCTAAGCGTGTGTCCCTGGTGAATGCTGAGTACAGCTCCACTCCCGCTGCCCAGCCAAATGGCTCCAACAACAGGCGTTAACCTTAAACCTCCATCTCTGCTCAACTTAAAAATTGCCAAGGCAGTTTTCCTGATATACCTACAGTGTATCCCAGCCCCTAAAGCCTCACGCTCACTTCATCAGCTTTGCAACGACTGCTGCACGTCTCTGAAGTTATGAAGTCTTTTTGTTAATAAAAATTATACTGTGATTATATAGTAGCTTAAAAAGCAGTAACGTTAGAAGTCTTTTCAATATTCCCATAATACTAAAATAAAATACATGTTATTTTGAATTCCCAGAAATATAATCTTTTCTTGGAAGTAAACTCATGGTATATAATGGCATGCTCCTCCCTGCCGGTGAATGCGCTCCCACCTCTGATTCACATTTATGTTGTGAGTGGCTTTTAATGACAGAACAGGGGAATATATTGTGGTTTCACACATACACAGATTTTACGGTCACTTATTCCTAACTAGGAGATAGAGAGACATAGCAGAGAAGTACTCTTTCTTTCTTCCAAGGTACTTCACCTCTGACTACGGTAGGTGGTTCCCTGTATTGTAAGGTAATATCTTGGAACCAGTTTTATATCGAGAAGGAGAAAGGTAAAACAAATAATCCCAAGGGAAATTGTTTTAGGAGAATTCATTTCAGCCCTGATACCTGTGATTTGGGGTAACTCAACACTTGGGTCATTGCCTCGCCACAATAATTCATCAAATTACCTCTCTTTCACCTCTCAGTGGGCCTGAATGCCACGATGTTACCTCATTTTAGTGTGCGTGCCAGTGTATAATCAAGAAGCTGGTTTGTTAGAGCAAATTAGCCTGCATGTTCCCGAGAGCAGGAGAGGGGAGCGCTCCCACCCTTCGGTGCTCCCATTCGTTAACACCGCGCAGGGCAAATCCTTCCGCCCTGGGATGGGCACCACCAGCGAGCAACGCAGCACAAGAGCTAGCTCCGAGTGTTTGGAGATGGAAATAGATGTTTGCAAGTCTAGCTTGATCAGCCATACTGTAGGTAGCTTAAATTCGAGGAACTGAACATCATCCTAGTTCACCTTCCCTCTTCAGTACTTGCTGGCAGTTGGAAGCCTGTGAAATTTCAGACTTGAAATCCGCACACCTTCGTTCTGTCTTTCTCTAGACCGATGTATGAAAGGTACTGACCTAAATGTATGATCTACTGCCCACCAAGCTGTAGGGGCTGTTCTTTCACATAGAGTTTTTGCACATATAATAATGCCTTATTGTGGCAAGCTCTGCTTTCTGCAGTAGCATCGGCTCGTTTCAGCCAGGGGATGAGAAATACAGAAGCAATGTGATGAAGTGGTGGTCAATGACAACCTATTAGGAGTACAGAGCAGATAACCAATGAGTAGACAAGAAGCCTGGACTTTCCAAATACTAATCCCACTTGATTCCCACTTCCCTTACCAAGTCTTTTCAATAGCTCTACATAATTTGGGTTACGATGCTTTCACCTGCTTTGTAAAGCAGTTGAAGTAAATTCAGCATTGCACAAGGGTGGCTGGGACCTATGGAGACCACGTGGAGACTACCCTGTAGCTGTACAAAACATCCGGACTTGGACATTCCTTCTTGTGTATTTTAATTTTCCAACTTGACACAGGGGTGTTCAACCCTTCTGCTGTTCATTAGAAGCAATAACACACTTAGGCTTATGGATTTCTCTGGACAGCAGACTTCAAGTAAATGACTAGTGTGAGGCGTATGGGTTTTATGTGTGAAAGCTCATTGACTAAACTTTAGCCTTATTACGTGCCTCCTTTTACACAGCCAAATTTGAAAAGAGTGGTCTAAATATATTTTCGAGTGACTTAAGTCTCTTCTTTCCATGCCCTCCCTGACGTTACTATTTTACAGGAATTTGCCTTAAAAAAGGCAATGAAAAACGTATTTTTGAAGTAAACACTACCTAATTTGGCACTGCTTTTGATTGGCATTTCAGATTTTCTTTTCTTTTTTTTTTTTTTTTTTTTTAAACCAGGATATTAGTAGCTCCTTTACAAGCTGCAAAAATAAACAAGAACAAGTAAATGCAAGCCTTTGTTTGGGAATTTTTTTCTTTTTTTTTTCTTTGGGTTTCCATCTGAACGTATTCGGCCGTCTGGGGTGAATCAAGGCTGATCCTGGTGCAAAACTATTCTCCAACAGATAGCCAAGCTGCTTGAACAAATGGTTCGTGTTAGCTAGAGAAAGACACTGAATCTAAACCATGTGCTTCTGGGTCTTGTGGTTTCAAATTGAACCACAAACACTCAGGCAAGCTGTCAGTCTCTATTCACAATTTCAACCAACCTTGCAGAAAAAAAGGGGGGGGGGGGGTGGTCTTTGCCCACCAATCATGTTTTTAACCCTTATGTGATTAGTGGGGTGGCTTTAATGCTTTGCATTAGAGAGGCATGCTGTTCCTTAGAAGAAGTAAGTAGACTGATGGCCTGCGAAAGAAATAAAGACAAACACTTGATGCAAGGGGGATGAAAATAAAGATGTTTAGAATCCTACGAGGTAGGGCTCGAAGGGATCTCAAGACATGATCCAGTCCAAAACCTTTCCAAGAGGCGAGATCATATAAAACTAAGCCGTGCCTGGCAGGTGTCTACCTCACTCCATGGGACCCCGAGCAGAGCAGCTTTGAACAGCTTTTTTACAGAAGACTAATTGATAAAATGCTAGAATTTTGCCATGCACGGTAAGCAGCTGTGGAAGTGCTATTGTAGCAGAAAGTCACCTGTGAGAGCAAGCCTGGGACGTTCTGCATCAGAGGAACGTGCTGCTACCACCCGAGCTGAAGAAACAACCTTTGTGGACTCGGGCTGGGTTTGCTGCTCTGGACCAGAACACTAATGTACCGGGGTTTGAAGTAAGTGTCCTGCTTGCTCCCACTTACTACCTGTTGATTTAGATCTCACAACAGGGAGCTTAGAGGGTGCCACAGCCTGTACTCCCTCCGTTCCCATTGCTTTGTCAAAAAAAGTCAGGAGCACCACGTAACATGGAACGCACAATCCCAGCCTTTGAGGCAGCTAAGCCAAGAAATCCAAGAGAGACATCTAAGAGAAGATGCCTGCGTGTGTTGGAGGACATTATGCAAGGCAGCTATTTGCAGGTTCCTTCTGTTTTTTTTCCAGCATGTAGGTGACTTACGTGCAAGGAAAGAACTGCTTGTTCAGGAACTGAAGCTGCTGGGGAAAACACATGGGGACAAGCTGCAGTTACGTTCCAGGAACCACGCTGGGTAAAACCCTGCTGCAGAGAGTTCAGACACACCTGGTTGCAAGCCCAAAATGGAAATGTGCAAGGCTTGAATATTTTGTGAGGACATGTTCTATAACAGCATTGTTTGGGGGGCTAAAAAAAAAAATCCTCACTGTAAGGCCTTCGTAAATCTATATCTCCCACCTCAGTACTCTGGAAATACCACCGGAATGTTTCTCTTAAAGAGCTCTATCATATGTGGGACTGCTTAGAGGACTGAGGGCTAAAGAAGAAGAGGTAGGGGTTAGAATTTGTAACTTTGAACTTCATTAGTCGTTTACATGTCCAAAGGAGTTGTGATCTCCTTCCTCCTCGCTCTTTCTTTCCCCACCTACACAATGAGATACCACGATCGAGATCTCAGGAAGCCTACTAAAGTTGCTATGAATCAGTTTATGCAGAAAATCTTCTCATGCTTCCCTTTTCATTTAGAATTTTTTATTTGGTACAAAGTTCCAACGCAAATTTTATCCAATTCCACTACAGTGGAACAGGACTGATCTCAGCAGCTGGGGATTTACCCTAGTATTGAATGGAAGAAATAATGTCAGTGTAAACTGATAGTTTTAAGCATTAAAGAAGGACTTGGTGAAGATATGAGACTTAACTCCTACGTTGTAAGAAACTTAAGTAATTGAGCCTATTGAGAGTGAGCAGAATTGGGTATATTGGGCAGGTAAGTAAGTTTGGAAGAAACTGGGATTGCTGGCTTGCCAACCAACCTGCTCACTGGACAATGTTGCCCTTGTTGAAAAGGTTACTCCCATTACTACTTTTTCACTAGGAGACACCACTAATGACAATTTTGAGGAATTACTCCTTATTATATTTATTTCTTATAGCACAACGGTTGCACAGCCACAAGGCAGTGTGTGCTTGGGACAAATCTGGGGCAGACCCCACTCTGCACCCTCCAAGGAACTCCTGGAGGTCCTGTGCCCTCCTTGTGCATCCACCTCCTTTTAGGGATGTAAATGGGAAGGGTGGCTCGGGGGACAGCGGGACTAAATTCCATCATTTCTGAGACCACCTCAAGGTTTTTCAGCAACAGTGCTGAAGGATCCTCTACATCTTAGGACCAGTCAAAAGGAGAAGAATGGGAACTGCTTTTGTTTGGGACAACAGAAGAACATTTCTCGCCTTCTCACAGCACGGGGTACACCTCCCTTATGGATATTTAGCGACCTCCCACTGTTAACGGATTCTGAGGGGTGTCTGGTCAGGGCTTCAACCCATTTGGTTTAGCTCCTGTTCCTCCCTTCATTTGCATTCCCTCCGCTTCCAATTTGGAGAACTTCAGTGAATCCAAACTCAACTTTGTGCAACCAAATATAGTTCTGGATTAACACTGTGGCAGTCCAGAGCCACCTCAGACTGATACTGCTGTAAACGAGTGCTATAACTCTTTAAAACCCAACCTTTTCCAACACTGCATGAAGGTTACATGATCCCCTACTTAATATGCACATGAACTGGGATGCCACAAACTTCCCTGGGGTTTCCTGAGGGCTGAAGTAAAACTTAATTATACCAATTGGTTAGACAGACTGTTAAAACTTTTGTTTCACATACACTTTCTATTCCCTCTCCTCCATCTTTTCCCATTTGCCAAAACCTCCTGAAGAGAAAATAGAGATTATTTTACTTTTTACCTTAAAGGGCTCCTTGTGTGCATTTGCCTTATTAAATAACTGCCAGAATATCTAATATTCCATGGACAGCACTGATGAAAATGAAGCATAACATCGGTCAAATGAGCAAGTTTCATGTACAGCATTGTCCCTAATTTGGTCTCCAGCCAGTGAAAATTCTGTACCGTGCATCTGCTGGCTACAGATGAGTCTCTGCATTTAAAAGGCTCTTAAAAAATACTGGCTTTTGACTGGTTTTTTTGTCACTATCATTTTGAGCATAACCATAACCCATTCATTTATGCCTCACTGAGCTTTCCATCAGCCAGACTTCAGTCGTCTTTCATCTGTGCCTGCATAGGGCTGAGTCTTCTTTCTCTCCTGGATGCTGTTCTCCCTGCCAGTCATGCACAGAGAAGCGAGCGCTGGGTGCAGCAGAGTGAAGTTCGGCAACAGATATTGTTACTGATCACAACAGCCTCTATCCATGCCTAGTTCAGAAACAGCAGAGGGAAATGCAGTTATTACTATCTAGGGGTAAGTCTGGTAAGCCTAAGGAGGAAATATGGAGCTTCAGTGTTTTCAGAGCAGCCAGTCAAATATCCAAATGCCTGTGTGCATCTGGCTGAAATGCACTCTCCAGATTGATGCATCATTAAGTTCTCCTTTAATGATTTAAAGGGGAAAAGACCTTTTGCTGGATTTCCACAGAAGGTTAATTTTCCCTTTTCTGGCAGATCTGCAAGGCCTTTAATGGTAGATGGAAGGAAATGGTGCTACCTTTCTACACAGACTTTTCTGTAGTTAGACCACTAATGTGAGGACCACCATATTCTTATGTTTTACCTATAAGAAATTAAACACCAGCCATTAATATGTTACCTACTTGACGGCAGCTCAATTCCTTTCCTGTAGGTTTGCCAGTTGTTAACTAGGAGGTTCCATTCCCTGACTTCAGACAGGGATTTCTTCCTCCATGGTAAAACATCGCCTACCTGAGGCACCAGGATCTTGTTCAACATTTCGGTCCAGAAACAGCAAACACAATCTAGCTGTGGCAAGCAGGGGGAAAACTGGAATGCCAAGGGCAGGCTGGGAATCCAAACCACGATCTGCTGGAAGTAAGGCCGGTTCCTGGAGAAGCCAAGAATTTCTACCCTGTTTGTTTGAAAAGATTTCACTTGTCTGTGCATACGGACAGGCGAATATAGAGCTCCTCTTAACAGCCTCGCTGCGGATCATGTTAAATTTCGCACCGCATATGGATCATGAGTTTAAACCAGTTTTTCTCCGAGTCCATCACTGTTAGTGCAGTGAGCTGGATTGCTTTCAGGCTTTAAGGAATCATTTCTGGTAATTAGGTTTGTAATTCTGTTCAGAGATGGGGATACCAAAAAGCCTGTCGAAGCTGGAACAACGATAATGTTATCCTAGATGAGAAGACACATCCAAACCTTTTCAACAGTCCTCTGGCATTCCAAAACGTTTTCGTCATTTGTCTTTGCCTCATTCTGCAGTTGCTCTTACGCAGCCAGAAACCTTCTACCTCAGACCAGTGAACCAGCTCTCCTTTTTTCCATTTCTTCTCCTCCTCCTAAACGGATCCACACCATTTTGCAGCAGTTCCATCACACTCGCAGCCATCGAGTAGATGGCAGATTTAAACCAGGTCTCCAGTTTTCTAGAGCAGTGGCGGAATGAATTACCCATTCAGAAGAAAATGACCCATTAAAAGAAAATTGGGACACACAACTGGGAATAATCCATCCATCCACGTTTGTCAGCATTGCGCATTAATGCTGCTATCAGGGCGCTGCGTGGGGCTGGGGGAGCACACTTAAATTAACATAGCAGAGTAACGGTGGGTGATCGATAAAGTAAATAGGAACGAGGGCTTGAACCAAACATTTCAGAAAACTGTTTAAGGCCAGATTAATCCAGAATATATTTTGAGACGCATAGCTGAAATTTGGTATTCATTTGACAAGTCTTAATTAGTCAAAACAATAGCAATTATAATTATTTAACAATTCACATTATGATTGTGAATTTTCTTCCTGCAAAAATAATTGATACAACTTTTCTATCGGAGGTAAATAGGATATCTTAGGCTTAAACAAATGAGCAGAGATGGGAAAGCGTGTTTAATAAATTTTCATCTTGCATGAAATTTATGCATTAAAAAGATTTACTTAGAGAAACAAACTGTTTCAGAAAGATTGGGAATATGAATGTGACATATTTTACTGCACTCTGAGTAATTTCCCATGGAAAAAAATGAGGGTTTGTTTAATTTAAAAGTAATGTGTTTTGTTATCCTTGATTGCTCAAAAGAAAGTCATCTGTTGGACTGGTACGGAACCATGCTGCCTGGCTGCAGACTAGAAAGAGGAATTTTAAAAATGTATGGGGCTTCATTTCGAGAACGTGGCTTCCTGGAATAATGCGCATTTTAGCAGGCTGTAGCAAAACCAGAGCAAGACAGATGCCAAATAGGATCGAATCTGTTGCTGGTATCAAAAACTCTGATTTGAGCACCTCTTAGCTCAAGGGCCATGGGTTGCCCCTGTATTTCTTTCTGTAGTGCACTCCTCCTAACTTTTTAAAGGACAACAAGAAACTCAAAGCCATCTCCAGGAGAGCAAAAAATCTTGCTCTTATCCTGCTCTTGGTTTCAAGTGGACAGAATTGAATTCATGTACACACAGATAAAACCAATTCCTCTTATTTTTAAAGAGAGACAAACAAAATATGAGGCAAAAATAAGACAAAAAAGGATTCTGAGATGGGAGGCATTTTTACCAAAGGTTAGGTAGCTAGAGAGAAATGTTCGGAGCCAGGCATTAAAATGCCACTTTTCATTGTCAGATGAACGTCGACCTCTTCCCTCCCTACGCTAAAATGGCTCAGCAATCGCTACAAAGAGCTAGTGATGGGCCTTATCCCAAATTCAAGGTATCAACTCCTCTGAGCATTCAGAGGGCAAAGAGGAGTTAGAATCCATTCGATTTAACCTCACCAATAGTCCCTTTCCTACAGGATTTCCACCAAACCAGGCAGCACAAGTACAATACAAAAGTTTATTTCCAGCTCTAATTAGAATGAATTATTTTCTTTCTTTGCATAGCCTCCTGTCTCTTGGCTAATGGGGTATTTTGATTAAAAATTATTTGGGGCTGACATCTTCTCTGTATGTACACATACTTATATACAAATATATATATATATATGTAGTTATATCTTTATGTGCACTGCCAGCAGTCCTTCAGTTTTGGTTAGGCTTGTAAATGCAACCCTATTCTACCAAAAATTAAACCCTGAATATAAATAATCTCCAAACTGAACCAAAGTCTTCTCCAGATTCAACATGGAGATGACAGAAATAGTAAATAACAGAACATATTCCCTGCTTTGCAGATACGCTTTCCACATGATGTGCTGGGGATCTCAGGATTTAAAGTAGTGGTACCTCTGGTCTATTCCTCCCTCTCAGATGGCAACAGGAGAATTAACCCCTTTAATCCGGGTGAGAAATGAAGATCCAAACCAAGAATGAGTCTAGGTGGATTTCAGGAGTGAAAAATGAGAGTGACTGTGCAGTGTGAAAAAATGACATTTATATACTCTACCTCAAGCTTTTTTTTTTTTTTTTTTCCACTATGGAACTGTTTAAGTTTTCTTTTTTTTTTTTTTTTAACTGCAGCCATGGGAAGCATTTTAGGACGTTTTGTACACCTGCTAGCTCCATTTCATTTGTTTAAACACATTTTATAACTGCAGTTTATATATTTTTCCAAGAAAATAAAAATGCTAAAAATATAATGTGGTGTTTGGGAGAATGTAGGTGGGGGATTGGAAGGAACAAGAGGGCCTCATCTTGGCATACGTTCCACTTTATGCCAACTGCAGCACATTCATCATTAACGTACTGGATGGGGATTACCTCTGTACGCTCATTCTCACTCACACACACGTTTCCCCTTCGCACCAAAGAGCAAAATCGTACACGGGACACAATAGACCTATTGGGCATGGGTGCTGCTTTATTGCTAATTACAGTGTTTGCTTCGCCAAGGTGTTACTGCTATTAGCCTTGAAGCAATTTTCTGCTCCATTGGTAGGATATGCCTCAGCCCTTGTGGTGCAGTCATTGCTTTGGAGCATCGCCAGCAAGCAAGGATTTCTGTACATTAAAGGTTGCAGCATTTACCCCATGGAAAAGTCTTTACAGGGAGACCCAACTGGAGCTCAGAGAAGATCCTGAGATTATTTTTTAACAAAGGGCCTGTGATAGTCTTGTCCTTTTAATGTTTTCCTTTTCAGTAGCCTAACTTGCACTGTGGTTTTCGGCTTCTGTGGTTGAAGCAGTGCTTCACTGTTCAGCTGCAATGCAGTGTATGCTCTTACTCGTGACACGCAAATGAGAAAAAAGATGCTTTAGTCCTGGACCACCTCCTCTTCTTGAGAAAGAAAGTGTTTGGAAAGATTTTTTCAGAAATTCTGGCACCTCCTAGCAGCTGATGTGATGTGTTTATCCAAAGCCTTTTATCTGATTATAGAAATACAGAAGAGCAAAAGAGCTTTGGATCCTTTACCAAGTCCCCCGTTGTCACAAGGAGCACATTATCTTTCATAAATTTCATTTCAACAATGCAATGCTTATGATTTGGCTCCAGGCTTCTTATCTCCATTTTACAAAGGGAAGAACACTAAGCATCTTCACTGGAGCACCTTATTTAAGGTCTTGCAATGAACTATTTTAAGTCTTGAGAGAGAGACACACCACGTCCCGAGCCCTGTCTGCCGGTCTCAGCAGCACCCACACTGGACTGGCACTAAATAACGAACCTGTTCCTGAGCAAAGGGAACGGTTGGAGTTACCTGAAGTTCCATAGACCACTGTGGACCTACCTATCTTCCAATATGAAAAAGCTTCCTGACCACTGCATCTGTGACTTAAACAATTACATCATCTCACCACAGAACATGTTCCCTGGCACAAAGAGATCTTTTTCCTTCTGAGGGAGTTGGTGTTCTTCGACTCAAGCTCTTGACTAAACTAGCCAGGATGATTCAGACCTGCCAAACGACACATTAGCATAATGCATAAAGAGAGGGAGTCTCCATTCCCAACTAACACTGATTTAGCTTGGCATTAAGTATTCCCTCCCTTAAGCTCCCTTCCCCCAGCAAAAGAAATTCGTGACCTTTGATTTTCTTTTCGGTTTTCACCCTCCAGAATACATGCACTCTCCTCGTACTGACCCTCCTCTTTTCTAAGAATGATGGGGGAGGTCTCACACCTCCTAATCCAGTCACATCTGAGTCTTCTCCTCCTGATGCCACTAAGGTGGGAGATAACGAAATAAATAAAAAGGAACCCAAACAAAACAAGAGCATGTTTTGCCTTCTATATTTGAAGAGGAAAAAGAATAGCCTCAAGACAAGAAGACTCCCTTACGGCCAAGACGACTGACAAATTCTTGTGGTTTTCTCCAAAAGTCAAACCAAAATCCAACCGCCAGCCAAGCTGAGTTCTGGCAATCTTGCATTGCCTGGAAATGAGCGCAATCGTATCCTAATAGCTATTTGGATAATTGTCCGTATGAGTGATCTGCCAACCAATGTTGGAAACAAGTCTTTATTACAAATATAGCATGAAGTCTAATCTGGAATACATTAAAATGTTATTTCTGTAGCTGCCTTTTCCCGAACTTTAAATAATGGCTAAACCATTTATCAGCTTTTGAGGAGAAAGGTTGTGTATACTGTACTTCTAGAGCAGAGACGAAAAAAAAAACCTCTTCAATAAAAAATATTCTCTCCATAAACTCTGTAATTTCTGGTCCCCTGTACATTGCTAAAAATTATTACAAACCCATTTTAGATTTGCTGAAAGGGCATGGTATGAACATACTATAATAACCAAACTGTCTTTCTAGGCACCTGCTACAGACCTCTACTGATATCACCAGAAGCCGCAAGTGGCCAAAGCAGCCAGACCCACCCAGGTTTTGTAGACTATGTGTAAATAAGGCACAGCACTTACTAAGACACGCCTGAACAACCCCCGCTGCACAGCCCATCAGCAACATCGCCTGTCTGCTCCCAAAAGCGATGGGCGTTGTGTGAGAAGTACCACTACTGCTTTGTGATCTGCTGGGCTTTATGAGACCAAACACACATGCACCTTCCACTTGTACCTAGTTCAGGAACCTATTTCATCCTTAGGTTTCATTTGATTCCTACATGAGTTCTCCATCTTGGAGAACGTGTTTGGAGTAGATGAACTTTAAAGGTGCCTTCCAACCCAAACCATTCTATGATTCTACGATTCTATGATCTTTGTCACCATCTTCTGAAGGTAATATCTCAGATGGGGCTGAGTCACTTGCTGGTTGAAGGTAGCTGGGATGAATCCCACATCCACACAGCCCTGAGTTAGATGAAGTAACTCTAAACTTTGTAAACATAATGTTATGTGATAGTTAAGGTACACAGAAGGCTCCCTAGCACCATAATTTGGAGAAGATACCACAATATGGGTTTTATACATAAATCTGAATGGCATCTCAGGCATCAGAACCCCTTATAACACTGTAACAGGTCTAAATTTTTTTAATTGGTGAATTCTCCTGTACCTCAAGAAGAGTATTCTGTGTTTGATGGATGTGCTGGGACTGCCATATTTCAGTCCCTCCATTTCTCTGCCTTCTTTATTTAATTCTTGTTATATCTATTAAAGTGATTTACGACTTTTTCATTGTTCTGCCTGGAGCTTGGCCAACTCTTGAGATCAAAATCCAAAAAATTCTCCCCAACAAAACATTAGGGTGACCAGAATGAAACAGGACCTGCGGAAAAGATTTGAATTGTGGGAAAGGAAATAACCCCATCTCCATGGAAACGCGTTCACGTTTTCCAGTTGCTCCTGAATAAATGAAGTTTGTGTTCTCTAATTCCTAGACTTCAATTTCAAGCACACCTAGCCTTAAAGTACCTGGGAATACTGTTAAAAGCATCAGGGTTTCTCCGAGCTGCATTACAGTTTCACAGCAATGTTTTTTCTTTTTTTTTCTTTTTTCTTTCTTTTTTTTACTGTTTCTTTCAAGAAATCACCATCCGCGTTCTTCAGAAAACGTCTGCAAAATGCACACAATCCACACGGTGCTTATAAGAATTAGCTGTAGTGGCTAAGCTTCTACTCCAGAGTTGCAAGTCCTCCTAATTCCTTAAGAATCGCTGTAGTAGTCAGTAATACTTAACAAGCCCCACATGTACGACATGATTAAAAAAATACTTAAAGCTTTCAAGCTTGAATTTACATAATATGAGCATCCAGCCAAGTATTGCACTCAGTTTCTCCTTCCCAAGGCTTTGCTGTCTCTCCTCGGCAGCCGCGGCATGGGAAGACACCGTGCTGTTTGCTTGTTATGTGTACGGCTGAAACAAGCTCAGCATCTGCCCCAGGCTGTTGTGGGCTTGCGACTGTTCTCAGGCCATGGAACGTACAACAAAACAGGGAGGCAGGATGCTCTCTGTCCCACACCATTGCCCATCCAGGCATGGCTGCAGATGTTCTGAGGCCCCACGGCATTCCCAGTGTGTGTTGTTCGCTAAGCTCCAGGCTGGGATCGCAGCGAACTTGCAGGTTTCATCTGGTAGAGTTATTCCTGACTTTCAGCAGGCCATGGAGATAAATATAATCAAATCTCAGAGCACCTATGGTGGAGGTTAGTTATTTCACTATGTCAT
>NW_009260768.1:1140049-1146809 GCF_000687185.1 Egretta garzetta
TAATTGCTCATGGCTTTAAAGACATGGGTGCTGCTTTATTATTTTGTGCCGTTAGCAAAAACTAAGAGGTCTGATTTTAATGTTTTCAGTCTCCCACCTAAGAGCCCCCTTTGCACAAGTCCACATCCCCCACTTCTCAGTTAGCACCTTTCTTCCCCACAGCCGTCAACCTTCCCAAGACTCATTTACAAGAAAAGAAAAACTTGAGTTTCAGACCCTTTGAGGGGAGGGAGCTCTTTATTATTTCCTGACAGAGGTGACTTGGTACCTGCAAATCCACTGATATGCAGGGAAATTCCTAACGGATGCCTGGAAGATGGAGCCCACATGTACAGCCTTCCCATTGCCCCGTGCAGACGTGCAGCCCTCGCCCGGCGCTGCCTGACTCCGCAGCGCTGTCGGCAGCCGCCCCGGGGACCGATCAGCAGCTCGGGCCGGTTCTGCTCCAGCCCGGGGGCTCAGGCTGCGGGGAGGCTCTGCGCCGAACACACGGGCAGGGTTTGTCAGCTCCTCCGGCAGCTTTCAGTCCTCCCTGTTCTCATGCTGGCTGGCTCTGGCTGGCCCTCACCTTGTACGTAAACCACAAGAGACCTCACATACAGGGCGTATAAAGCCACCAAGGTGAACGATCTTCCCTCTTTCTTGTCTTTGGTCAGGAGTGGAGAAGGTTTTGTCCCCTGTGTCCCCTTCTCTCTGCACTCCCCTCGAAGAGAATGAACTTATAAACAGAGGAAAGATAATTCACAAGAAGCCACGAGTCCCTTTTGCTGACCACAAGCTGGAAGGATTCGTACCCCTTTTCCACGCCCCAGCACCTTTTGTTCCCAAGCCGGTTTATTTTAATGTTTCTGCATAAAATTAATGCTTGTAAAAAATAAGGGATTACTAGAACTACCTGCTGGAACCAGGATTGGTGGAGGTAGACTCTGTACGGGATTTTTTCTTAAGTGGCTTTGCCGGCATGCCTGGGTTTTCAGTTGCTATGCTCTCTGTATTCAAATTTGGCATTCACCCCATTGCAAAAAACCAGATTTACCAATGCAATTTTCATTGCTGACCTGCAACAGCCTGTGTTACTCAGCATCCTTTCCTGAGCAGAGAAAGGTTGTTATCTACACGTGGCCATGTCCAATTTCCATATAGATTTTTAGTGATGTTTAACCGGAATAAAGACAAGACCCTCTGAATTAATTTTCACTTCATATCTAAACAGATCTGTGACTCTTTGTCCTGAAGAGTTGCTTGTAGCACCAGCGATCCCCCATCTCCAATCTTCTTTTTTATTTATGGCAAAGGGAGCTTTATGTTTAGTGCAAAATTCCTTTTATTCTGTGTCCTTACCTATTAGCTGTTGCCAAATTTACGAAAAGAAAGAACATAATCCTTAGATTCTGAGAAAACAGCAGTTCTGTTCTGCCACAGAATTCTTTTTCTTAGCTTCGGTGAAGTACTTTTAGCCTTGTATGTCCTAGGATCAGTCTATAAGTCACGAAGTAAAGGAATGGTCCACCTTCCCGATGAGGTTGTGAGCTCCCTACTCTGTAGCAGGGATCCCACAGCTGGATTTACAGATAAGCACAGATAAAAATCTAAAACAAAAACCTCTTATACTTAGCAGATACGATAGGAGGCCATGGTTAAAAACCCTACTGCGGGCCACAATCTGGCCTGTGGACAAGACGTTTTAAAATCGTGGTCTCTTGGAAAAGAGAGTGTATAAACAACGCCGTTTTATTGGGAAGATTTTCAGGGATGCTTCGCATGTGCCTTCCCGGTAGATTAGGGGACATTAAGGTTGCTTAGCACTGGCAGCTGAGTTATTTGGGGCCAGCTTACAGAGGTGCTTAACATTAGACATCTGCCTTTGAAACCCTGCTGACATTTTTCCCTGTCGTGGCCCTATCAAACATGTTTGGTTTGCATCGCTGTGAATGGCGCAGCCGACCCTTTCATTCTTGCAATGCTTTTTTGGCAGTTTCTGCAAAAGCCTTAAAATGGATTCAACAGAGATGAATTGTCCCTGGCTGCGCAAGCGAACAGGTAGAAGGTGTTTGGTCTTCTTTCACTGTTACCCTAGACTCGCAAAGACCCAATAGCTGTGTGGATCAATAACCCCTGTGTTTTCAGTCCATGCTTATTAAAGGTGGTGCATGGAAAAAAAATAAGAAACTTTCTCTATTTATATCTGGAACTTAATGAAGTGAAATTATCACAGCCGACAGGCGCTAGTGTTGTAATTCAGAGACATGGCTTGGCTTAGAGGGATCTGCAGGCTGTTTTTATTCCAAATAATAAAAAAAAAAAGAGTGAAACCTAATCCTCTAATCAGTTCCAATTTACATATTCACGGCTCTTATTTCCAGCCTGCTGGAAGAAAAAAAAGATAGTGTTGGAGTCACGAAGCGATTATTTGATTAAGTAATTATTAATCCCAGAGTGCTGTGATTAATTCCGAGCAAGTTAAACAAACGTATTGGAGCTGGGCTGGTCACCTTCACGCCATTGTAACACGCAGGGGCAAAACTCGTGCAGATATATTTTTACCTGCTCTACACTGAGGAGTTTTGTTCGCTGAAGGTCTCCCATTCGCTTCCCAAGGGGTTAATACTCTGCTAAATGAAGTGTTACAAATTGGAATTTTATCTGTGGCTAACTGCAATACCAAATGCTGATCTTTATTTTCAGACTGGAAACTCCATCCTGGATCTGTGCGCAATTCATTTTTTACATGTTTAAATAGATTTTTTTAAAAAAAAAGGAAGAAGAAAAACTCTGAATCTATTTTTTAACAACTTTTTACCATCTGCCCTGAATCTATCATGTAGATGCTGTTGTATCTGAGTGCCTCAGAGTATATCCACTGATTTCAAGAGAGCTGAGAAACACATTTCAAAACATTCTTTTTCTTCTAAAAAAAGATGAGAACACTGAGAGGAAACAAGCCCGGAACTCAGGTCTGCGAGTTGTATTGGAGTTCATATATTTTATTCTCACCTGCTGAAATCTCTTGTAGTTGGTTGCTGTAGTTCTTCAGACACACACACAAACCCTCCTCAAATTCACGGTGCTGTTCACTTGCTGCCCTTCAGGCCAGACCCTTCACTAACTCCTTATCCAAAAAAAATCTTAGGAAAATGGAAAGATGACGTGTAATAAGCCCACAATAAATAAATCTGAAGCATACTGCAGCAAAGGAAAAGGTGAGAAGCACACCTTAAAACCACCCTGTGAACACCTCGTTGCTATGACTGAAGTCAATTAAACATCGTAGGGATATGTGGCACTAAAAAGCAGAGTTAGGCAAATGTCTCAGATGTTCTAAAAATGCTGATAAAAGCACTAAGTTACTGGCTAGGGATAGAAGAAAGCAGTTAAGACTTCAACATGGTGGTTGTGTGTCTGATCAACCGATTAGGGAAGTGTATTTGTTATTCATTGTCCGCTATTTTACTGCTTGACTCTATCTTCTCATCTGATGCTAAGTCCAGATCCATCTGGTTAACTACATTACAAAAGCGATGAATATTTGGAATCAAGAGTTTTCAAGCAATCTGGAGACTGAGACTGGCTTCAGAATGATTTGTTAATGAAATACAATATTCAAAACAAACAATTCTTCCTGCAGGCATTCTTAACGACCCAAGTCTTTCCATCAGCATGGTCCAGCAATAATTCCTAGTAACAAATCTCCAATCCCCTCATTAAATTGAGTTTTTAAATTCCCTTTACAATTTTTAAATCAGAGAAACGTAAATGATCTTCACGGAAGATGGTTCTGATTTTTTCATTTTGGTTTGGTTTGGTTTTTGTTATTGCTTGTGGATTGCAATAGAGAGCTCCCAAGTCACTTGGCTTTGAATATTCATCATCCCTTTTGAGGAAATCATGCAGTCTGCACATTGCTGCAGTGTGACTAAACGCTTGGTCCCGGGCAATCCTCATGGCTAAAACTTCCTTAGCAAGTTCAAAAATACTGACCAAAGCCCATTTCCTTTGACACAGACTACTGCATTTCAGCTGAGCACATGGAGGGATGAAAAAACGTGAGATGCCCCATCTGCTGGGGAATTCAGCATGGATGAAGGAGAGGATGCGAGGAGTAACCCAAGGCTGCAATGAAACAGCTTCTTAAGAGCAATAATAATAATAATAATAATAATAATAATAATAATAATGGGCAATTATGGTAAAAGACACTTTGTGAGCAAGGGACAGAGATCCAGCTCTACCCTGTCTCCTACGGTGGGATGTGAGGTTGAAACAGCTCAGCTTTTGAGGGAAGAAAATATTCAGAGGTTTCTTTTGAGAAAGGTGAAAGCTGTTGTTTTGAGTGGAATGGGAAGTTTTGCTTCTCCTCTGTTCTAGTGACGTCTCTGCCTCAGTCACCTGTGCAGTATTTTAGCATCCTATAGCACAGCATTAACTAAAGGCAACCCAAATCTGCTTCCAGAGCCAAAAGAATTAACTCAGATTTATTAACCAAAAATTAGCCGTAGAACCTTAGGAATGACAAGAAACGCACAAAATCAGCCTTCTTCCTGGAAACTGTTGATTTTGATTTCTCTTCAGAAAACATTTCTTTCAAAATCTTTTGAGCCGTTTTATGCCTGACTGCTGCCTCCCACTTGAGACTTCACGAGAACACAGGGAACCACAGGCTGCTGAAGGAAATCCTTGGATTCAGGGAGGTTGCAGAGGATGTAATTTAGGGCAGGCTGCAGCCATGACTGTAATGTGCTACAAAATCTGTCTGCAACACCATGGAGAATGTATGAGGAGGGCTGTAAGAATGTAACCAACAACCTCACTCTCTTTCAAAACTTTCCAAGTTTAAAGGAAACTACTAGTCAATGCAGAGATGTCCAGAAAGAAAATAAGTACTTAAATGTGGTTTTATTTTTTTGTTCCGAGATCATGAAATCTTTCTGCTTCTTTGACTTGCTGTCACACTCATGAGGCGCCGTCAAATCCAGTGAAGAAATCTCACTGGCCTCTGGGCTGATATTTCATCCTGAAAATGAAAGGGAAAACAGTTCAAATGCTTTTGAAAGCAGATCCAGAATACAGCCCGCCTGTCCAAGCACAGCCTGGCTCAGCTCCAGAGCTGAGGCATCAGAGGTCTTCATGTGTTCCCTGTCATACATGTCCCACACTGGCTGGGATCCACCATTTTCTGCAGGTCTCCAAATGCAAAACTTCTTTTCTTTAGGGTTTGAAGGAACGTTTTTCAAGTTACGATCTGGCAATAGCTCCTTTGACTTACTTAGCACGAACCTCTCTGTGTTTGATAAGTGAAGGTGGCCAAATATCACAGATAGTGATTTGTAAATATTTTCCCAAAGAAGAACACGGAGCACCTTGTATTTTGTTAACCACGGGGTCGGATAATTGACTGTTCAGAAATGTCTGAAAGCCCCTTGAGTTCTCATGAAAATTCAAGAGCTGAGATAAGCCTTGAAAAAGTGAATATAAATGTTGAAAACTGCAGTTAAACATGGGTAAGTGCTACCCTAAAGTCTCATGTAAGAACACTACAGCATCTGAAACACGTGGGAAGAAGGACTTGGAAGAGGCAATGCGAACTGTATCAGCTGGACCACAGGTACCCCATGGACAGTCAGCAATGCACCATCTCAGCTGATGGGGCCGTGGCAGCTCGACACTCTGAGAAATCAGATGAGAGAAGATTTATATTTGTCTGGAGCTCCATAATGACCAGAACTGGGAGGTGCCTTTCAGCCCAGTCCCAAAGCCATGTGTATGCTTCTTTAACCTTTTTAGTTTAAAATCACCTCATACCTAATGGACCAAAAAAGAACAACTAATAATCTGAGAGGGCGGAATAGAAAATCTGTCAGCCTGAGTCAGACTACTGGACCATCAAGCCCAGTATCCTGTCTCTGAAATGCTGTCAGTATCTGACACTTCAGGCTTAGTTGGGATAATAAAACATTTTCCTCAACCTTATGTAACATCTCGGCCTGGCAAAGAGAAGATTTAAACACTGATTGCTTTCCACTCCCCTCTGTCCCATGAATGTGAATCTGACTGTTTTCCAAAATGAACAGCTCTGATGAGCTGGAATTGGTTTCTGGGCAGGATGGGAAAAGCTTCTCTCTCGTTACTCATTCCTGGATAGATCTGCTAAACCTTTGCCTCCTGGAAGGGGGACTTGAATTATGATACATAAAACTTCATCCGCAAAATTCTGGGTGCCCAAGGACACCTTTTCATGGAAGGTGGAAATGCATGTCGTAAGACTTCATGTCTAGTCACTTTATTTTTCCCCCATCATGTCTACTTCCTTTATTTTTTTATTTGTTTAAGCTCTCCATTAGTTTATTAGCTTGACAGCAGCCCAGTTAATTAGACCGTCTTCCCTCCCTCAGCATAAGTGGCACATTAGGCTCCCCAAATGCACACAAAATTTAGTGCTGCTGCTGGGGCACTTCTCAAAACAAATAAAAGATTTGCAAACCAGCCACCAAGCATCCAACGTAATTAAACTGCATTTGTTACTTTTTCGGCACTCGCACACAATCGAGGCCTTGTACGAGGCAAGCATTCCCCAATCAGGCTGTTTTTCTTTCGGAGGGAAGAGTGCCAGGAGCCTTACCACCCCAGGTAACTTAAGATCTCAACGAGCAGCAAATGGACAGTTGCAGCCAGAGTGAATGGACTGTGGGGAGATCTATATGAATGTGAGTATCTAGAGAGAGAGCTACAGATATATGCAAACATGCACATACAGGGGAGTATA
>NW_009260768.1:1147071-1153271 GCF_000687185.1 Egretta garzetta
GGGGAATGGAGGGGGAAGCAGTGGAAAGCCTCCTAGAAATTACTGCTCCATGCACAGGTATGTAAATGACTCTGGAGTCTCGCTGTCCACCACCTCAATCAATTACAAGGTTATTCAAGATAAAACAAACACCATTTCAATTAACTACATATACAGCAGTGGTTAGAGGCACAGGCAGGGAAGAGGAAGTGGGAGGAATTTTTGGAAAATGGAACTTTTTTTCGTCGTCTTCTTCTTCTGTAGATATGCACAAATAGAGGTTGCCTTGAGGTGCTGTAAGTACAGCCATGAATGGTCTTAAACTCCAACCTGAAGCCATCATGCTCTAAAAGAAGAAGAAAATGAGGAGGGAAAATTTTTTTTTTTAAGATTAAAAAGAGAGAGAGAGAGACCGTTGAAACATCTGTTTAGTTTGTACTGGCTCAAACCAGCTATTTGCGAGAACCGGTGGGAGCAGAAACTGGGACAGACGCTCGCGCATCACTGATTCTGTTGGAGACAGGACCCAGCTAACATGTCCCTCAGCAATTCCACGGCACAGTTCTGTGCGAGTATAGCTTTCGGTCTGCATGCATGGGAAAGCTTGAAGTCCTGCAGTAGTAGGACACAGCTGGATGACAGAATCTGAAAACAGCCTGGAAATTTAGTAGTGGTTTGAGAAGCCAGAGTAGTGATGAAGACACGGGGACGGAACATGTAACATCAGGGGTCATCTTCCATCTGTGCCACATACTTCTTGCCTAACACTGAGCAAACCATTTTACCTCTTTTCTTCATTTTTCACATTTTTCACTCAACCATTATCTGTCTGATGCCTTTACAATATGATCTTTTCAGTCCACCAGCAGTGTTCCACTCAACAGAGGCTTCATTCTCACTTGGGTATGTGTGTGCCGTTGGACTATAAATCAGGTACCCTGATCATAATACATCATGTTCTACATGACCAGAGGCATCCGGTCTCCAAGGGCATGGCTGTTTGAAAACAGGGCACATAATGTCTGGGACATTATTGATCGACTGAAATTTCATTCCCTATCTTTCTGGGAATTGGCCATGATTACGGTTTGATTGTTACTTATCAATTGAAATTATGGACTAAGAATTTCTGGCCAAAAGGATGGCTTACAGACTGTTCACCTGCAGTCAATATGAGATTCAACATGAGATTTACATGATTTTTCTGTCTTTGGCTGGTGTAGTAAAACAGTTATGATCAACTACTGGCTTTTTGAAAAAAATCATGCTTTATTAATCAAATATTGCTTTCTAGGTTAAATACACCCAGGCCAGGAGATAGGAATAAAATTTATAGCTGGCAACACCATAAATCGCCATCCAGTCTCTTGCAGCTATGCTCATGATCATATGCAATAAATTTATTGCAGTTGCACGGTTTTCGTCGGTGACTTGAGACACAATAGCTGACTGTCGGCCTGCTCCTAGCCCAGTGCAACAACAAGGCAAAGCAGGTGTATTTGCAACACCTTCACATTAGTTCTGTTCACCCCCATCTGGAGGGTATTGGGTGTCTGTTACACCGCCATGCCTCCTTTCACATCGCTTTAATTTATGTTTGTGACAGACCAGAAACACCTATTTTCTCACCTATCGTGGTCCCACCTAATGGGTGGTAACTTCTTGGGAGCAAACTCCACACTTAAGCCATGTCAACCTTGTCTTTGCTACAAGAAGTGAATAAAATCTTCAATTTGGGGGGGAACTGAATCAAACCCAGAGCTGATAACTAGCACTCCTTCTGTAAAGTTTCAAACCTCAACACCTTGAAATTTAAAGAGGTAGTTGCATGGTAGACATATTTAGGCAGATGAGGTCCAAATCCTGACCGTGATTTCAATGCCTGATTAAATTCAGAAAAATCAACTCTTCCTGATCCCTCTTCCCTTTAAAAAATATTTTTTTCTTCTTCTTCAGTAGACTCACTGCCAAGAGCCACCCTAAACATCAAGTCAGGGATCCCTGCTGGAGCACAGACACAGGTTTGGGTTTTTTGTGTATTTCCCAGGACTATTAAGAGAGTAATATAATGAGAAATGAACTGAGGTTAAAGAATTCAATACCTTGTGTATTTTCACTAAAAACACTGACTGTGTCAGGGGACATGCCAAGAGGAGAGTTTAATATCGTATGAAAAGGAAGAATTTCTATAATGATATTTGGCAGTGCCTGCATCCCCCCCATGAATGAAGCTGCTGGTGCTTTCTCTCTTCCTCTCACCTATTCTCTCTCTCCCCTCAGCCCAATGGCAGGACAAGTTATTTTCATTTTGAAGTAACTGGGAACCATGAGACCCAAGCTTGTGTCCAGCGCTGGCCTCTTGGGCAGCCTTGGGCAACCCTTCAAGGGGGCCAGGGACTCACTCTGCCCACATTTAAGCACCTCAGTTAGGAAGGTACTTTGAGAAAGCAGCTTTTCAGGGTACATAGCTTCTGTGTAGTCAAAAGTGAGAAAGTGGATCCAGAAAGCTTCTTGGACTCCCTGAAAAATGTTGTCTGTGTGAACTGCCCTCCTTGGTTTCCAGATCTGGACAGTGCATCAAAACAGTGACTTCCTCTGTAAACAGATTTGAGAGTTTTTAATGAAAATTCCAGATGCATTAAGGCCCCTGCAGCTCCAAACAAATGATCTATTAATGCTCAGTCCAGAAGGATACAGCAAATCATAAACATTTTGCCTTCTATTCTATAATTCACTTGCCATATATATTCCCCGATACCTAGAAACAAACATAAGGCTTTCGGTACAAAATGCCAAAGGGTTCCAAGATAATAATGTGTTAAATGTGTTGAATGTGTTGAATGTGTTAATATAAATTGTTGAATGAAGAGCTACAGGAAAGATGAAAGGCATCACCAACATCTTGGGCTTCTGCAAAAACAGGGAGTTTGTAATAGGAAAAGGTTTATGTCACCTTCAGAAATGAATCACTTCCCCCACCTCAGAGGAATACCAAAAAGCTCTCAGCAAAACAATATCCAGCCCTGAAGGCAGCTTCTCAAGCTAACCTGCTGAAAAAAATTGATTCCTGGCCTCACATCTGTCTGTTATTGAGCATATAAAGAAGGTACATCAAGAGGGCACCTAGAATATCTGTAAGCTCTGGTGGGTAAGCCCTTAGGGTTCCTGCTCAGATCCTGCAGAGAAAGTCTATTCTCTTCAGCAAACTTCTGCTAGAGGTAACCACCGAGAGGACTGAGTGGAAAGGTGCTCATGAGATTAGAAATCGGGAACATTGTTTTTGGCTGCAGAATTTAAGGGATGTGCCCTGGACAAACAGGACTGCCAAAATACTTCTTGTGAAGGAGAAACATGTTGATATGATCATATGTTTCTCATATTTTGTGTTAAAGCAACCAATGGTCAAACTGGGTGAAATGCAGGTCAGATTGGCTTCTTTTGCATTTAGCCATTAATGCTTCAGAAGAAGCTAAGCCTGGCTGGATCTAACCAACGCTGGTAACACTGCACCTCACAGTGCCCATAGAGACAGAAACCTGGATATTATTTTAATTATGTTATGCTCTATGCTAGATAGAAATGTCTGGAGTGCAGTCTCCTGACTTCTAGATTAAAAGATAAACCCCAAAACCAGAAGCTGTGACTGTAACGTTGTGTCCTACGTATTCTCTTTCATTTTATTTGGTTACAACAGAAAAAAAAGAAAAAGTTTCAGCTATTCTGACTTGAGGCATCTCCACTTTTGCTGCTTGCTTAAGCTCCTTTGAATATCATTGGGTTAACTTAGGTCAAACCAGACGGCAAAATATTCCAAGCAAGTCAGGAGTTGAAGTCTTAATTCTTGGTTTCTGTTGGATAAGAAATCTCTCAGGAAAACCTTCTGGAAAAGAATTGAGACCTGATGAAAAATCTTTCTTTCTCCTTCTTTCTTTTTTAATTAATATTTTCAACTTCCACTTTAATTTCTGATTAGGAATAACTGATTCTTTTGTATCTGCTGACTCTTCCTGAATTTCCCAATTCTGATTATATTCACATGCACTCCAATAGCGGTCTGTGTTATGTATTCCCTTACAGTGCTGCTATTTCTCACTCCCATCTGTTCAGAAACTTCATGCCATGAAGAAAGAGCCAAGAAAATAGAAATGAATGCTTTGAAAAGGGATAATAATATGTTTTCTATAAC
Source organism: Egretta garzetta (assembly GCF_000687185.1). Lineage (NCBI taxonomy): Eukaryota > Metazoa > Chordata > Aves > Pelecaniformes > Ardeidae > Egretta > Egretta garzetta. Next base: position 1,151,237 of record NW_009260768.1, read on the forward strand.
ATAGATCAAAAGTTCTTGATCTATGAAGTTTTACTATGCAGTCAGCAGTAGTTCTCAATGAAAAAGTACAGGCTGCAGCAGAAACCGGGCCTACTCCCTAGTGGTGGCCTGATCTCAAATGGTTTTATCATTTTTATTCGGGCAAAACTCACTGTGGAGTCCAAGTTTTGTCTGACTCAAAGCAAGCTACAAACTGATGGGCTGCCCCAGCGTAGCTTTTTGGTGGAACAAATTATAAAACAAGACTCTCATATGAGAAAGGCCCAACATCAGGAAAACAATTCCTGGTGGTGACATGGAGGAGTGACATGTGGTGACACGGCCCAATCCCGCTCGCTTCGGGTGGCGTGTGCGAACTAAAACGATCCCGTCGAGATTCCGGGGGCGTAATGGCCACCCTCAGGGAGTCACTCAAATCCTGCGGCAATAAAACCAAGCACGCTGAGTTCATTTTCACTGAGGCTCCTAGTATAAAGTCAGCCGAAAAGCGCCCTGGAATAAGGATTACAGAACGTAACTCTTCCTTCGGAGATGACGGTAGGGCCCTCATTTGCAAGTGATAAATGTCAGTGCTCTTCCATCTGCAGCCTTTTTAAACCATTTGGAGGGACTACGCCAGCGCGTGTGATGAGGCTACGCAGCCCCGGGCGGCTTGGAGGGCCAGAGGAGCCATCTCGGCTTTATGGAGTGTGTCATGGGGGAGTTGGCTTTTTTTCCCCCTCCCCCCCCTTTTTTTTTTTTTCTAACAAAATGAGGTGCCCCAGGGGAAAGTCAGCAGTTAGAAGCGGCCCCACCTGAGTGTGTCTTGGGAGGAAGCCTACTGCCTCATATTTTTTAAAAGGAAAAAAAAAAATTATAATAATAGAGCTGAGCCAAAAATATCAAGCGGTTCATAGCTGTTAAAAAGCCAGGGAAAGCTGAGTCGCACCCGTTCAGTGTTGTTCTTCCAAACAAGCTGACCACCCTCCCTTCATAACATTTTATTTATTAAAGCAAAAGTTGCCCCACTGGAATAAAATTATGTTATAGCCATATGCATATGCATCTATAAATATATGCATGCACACACACACACTTATTTATGACTGTGTTTCTACACAGCGCTCAGCCAGAAGGTCTCCCTACATTTTTTGGTTGTGTGAACCGCTGAATTTGTTAAAAAGAGAGAAATTTAAATGGTGTGGAAGGGAACGAGGTATAACTCAGCCCGGGCCCCAGCGCCCTCCCCGCAGCGCCTGCCGGGCGGCACTGGCGCACCCAGGCCGCAGCAGGCCCCGCCGTTGCCGCAGCAACAGGGTGCCTTTCTCCCATTGGGCCCGGGGCTCGCGGGAGGGAGCGGAGCTCTCCTGAGGGGAGCCCGGCGGAGGAGAACCGGCGCTGGGGCTTTGGGGGGCTGCCGCTTCTCTTCGTAGCTGCGAGCTCCCTAGTTCGGTGGCTGTTTTTATGGAGCTGGTTTAGTAACATCATCCTTAAACAGTCCTTCAAAGCAACCTGCCCTTTCTCACAGAGAACAAAACCGTGCCATGCCTTTAAATATCTGACCAAACGCTTTAGAGGGTCAGGTCAGCAGAAGCCACATCTTGGGTATTTTCCTCTGGCTATTTTTTTCTTTTATTTTATTTTCTGTGTATTCATTCCCATTTTAAAGTACCCTGTATTTACCTGCAGGACAGTCTAGACAGCTAATGAAATAGTAAGAGCCCAGTGGATTTTTACAAGAATGTAAACAAAAAGCACATCAGAAATAGGGATCTATTTGAATAAGGATTGGAAGGGTGATGCCTGGGTACTGAGTGTGCCATAGGCAAGGGTTTCCCGTGATTATTAGGTGCCTTACTGTCATTCCTAAAAATCCTCCAAGGAATCACGCCATTGTTCTAAGGATGGTACAGGAACAGCCGGGCAGGTTTATAAAATGTGCTTAAAGACGCAGATCAGATCCCAAAGGGAATTTTCCAGGCAGTTCATCAAACCAGGTTGTGAGTCACCACTGGAAGCTAATGGGAGTAAGGCCTGGAACTTATCTGGGTGCTTT
>NW_009260768.1:1153286-1161402 GCF_000687185.1 Egretta garzetta
ACATGATTAAAAGACTAATTCTCCTTTTTTTTTTTTTTTAATCTGACCCAGTGCTTATACAATGCCAAGAGCAGCAATCCCAGCACTAAAATACGCCATATTCTAGAGAATAGTGCCTGCTCTGGAGAATCTAAAATACTAATGAGCAAGGCAGCGTGCAGTCAGACTCTGAGACAGAGAAATGAAGCTTCTTCCTCAGGGTCTTGGAGCAGGCTTTTAGCCTTTTATTTTCTGTTGATGCTTATATTGAAACCCTAAATTTTGGAAGTCATCTCTGAACTGCCAAGGCCAGGTTTGCATTCCTGATGTTCACCAAAGGTGATTTTTTGCCAAGCATCCTGACAGAAATGATAGGCATTGCAATGTGCGCTGGCAGCCCAGAAGGCCAACCGTACTCTGGGCTGCATCAGGGGAAGTGTGGCTAGCAGGTCGAGGGAGGTGATTCTGCCCCTCTACTCAGCTCTGGTGAGGCCTCACCTGGAGTACTGCGTCCAGCTCTGGAGCCCTCAGCATCAGAAGGACATGGAACTGTTGGAACGGGTCCAGAGGAGGGCTACAAAAATGATCCGAGGGCTGGAGCACCTCTCCTATGAGGACAGGCTGAGAGAGTTGGGCTTGTTCAGTCTGGAGAAAAGGAGGCTACGGGGAGACCTGATTGCGGCCTTCCAGTACCTAAAGGGGGCCTATAGGAAAGATGGGGAACGTCTTTTTCATAGGGCCAGCTGTGTTAGGACAAGGGGAAATGGTTTTAAACTAGAACAGGGTAGGTTCAGGCTAGAGGTAAGGAAGAAATTTTTTACAATGAGAGTGGTAAAACACTGGAACAGGTTGCCCAGAGAGGTAGTGGAGGCCCCATCCCTGGGAACATTCAAGGCCAGGTTGGATGGGGCTCTGAGCAGCCTGATCTGGTTGGCGGTGTCCCTGCTCACTGCAGGGGGGTTGGACTAGATGACCACTAGTGGTCCCTTCCAACCCTAAACATTCTATGATTCTATGATTCTGTCTTAACTTTCACCCTCGCCACACAAGGTGTGAGACAGCGACCGTGGGGAAAACCCAGCTCGTTCTTTGTGTCTTCTCACAGAGGAGGTACCGAGAACAAATTTCCCCGCTGCCGGTACCTGTTTCTTTTCTTGCTCATTGCTGACGCTCATCAGTCACCCTGTTACCCATCACTTTTTCCAGACCTGCACAGGGTGTTGTCGTGTGGTCCTTCCTCCTGTGTCACCGCTGCGTGTTGTTTCTGGAGAGCACAGTACTACTGCTTGGCATGGGCTCTGGCGAGTGACTCGGAGGTGGTGGCAGGCAGAAGCGAACGGTGCCCAGCACTTTCCCATGAAGGCCTGGCTTCCTCACAGAGGAAAATCGGCTAAGCCTAGTGAAGCATGTCTTCCAGTCTATCAGGAAGAAAATAAAAAGTGATTCAGCTTATTTTTCTTTCATCCAGCTGTCTTACAACTAACATCCCCAGTAAAGTGGTGGTGTTGTGTTTTCGTTTGAAACATGTTCTTCACTTAGAGCAGTGATTTTATTTGAATGTTAATTGTTTATTTATAATTCCCTTCTACATATGTGGCTGAATAAAAAGCCCTTTTCTTTTGAAGCATCCTGTTAACTGCCTGAGGAACAGGGGAAGCTCAGTAACTTCTGGTGGACTGCTAGAGTCTGAATAAAACACATTCAATGATAATAAAATCACAGGAGTTTGGAGCCAGAAGGAAACTAAATAGATCGTGCAGTTGGACTTCCCGCACTGAGTCAGGATGAACTACACCTGGACTTGGATGTTTGCCTGACCTGTTCTTAAAAATGTTTTTAACATCTCCAGGTAGCTTCCACAGCACTGGATCCTCTTGTTGTTTCACCTCTGTTGACTAACATGGCAAAATTAAGCATGGAGGAAACTTAAAGCGCTCTGAAGTGCTTTTCTTTAATTGAAATAGCTTGGATCTTGAAGTGCATTGTAAGAAATAGGAAGAAATGTGGGGTGTTGATTTTTCTGAGATGTTTTCTGGTTTTCTTTGGGAGCTTTAAACTGTGAACTTTAATGGTGGAACATGAAAAAAAGAGAACTCCATAAGCTGATCAGTTTCCTTAATTTTCCTTGTCTTATCCTGCTTTACTGAAAATTGACTCATTTCTTCCTTGTGGCTCCCCAAAACCCAATTTGTGGCTCTTTTACGAGCTTGGCTCTTGTACACTCCACCATATCAGACAAGGAACAGCCACTGCCCAGCCCTTTTCATACTGTGCCTGCAGGTAGTGGTACGAGGTGCAAAGAGCAACCCAACAAACTGATGGTTCCTTCACATTAACGCAGGAGAAGAAGTCTTTAACAAAACGGAAATATGGGATACTTGGAAACAGAATGGGAAATTCTGAGAAAGCAAAGCAGGGAAATACGCTAGACAGATTTTAGGGCTATTGCAGACATTAGCTCACTTTCCTTATTTCAGAGAAGCCGTTCAAGGCTGCTGAATGCATAGGCAGAAGATGTCAGGATCTGCTGTTCTGCAGGAACGTGGTGAAGCTTTCTTCAAAGCTAATTTAGAAACTTGGGTATTCAGCCTATTTCCCAGTAATCACAAGGTTATGCCTGGTGAGCAGATAAGAAGTACTGGTTTTATACCTACTCATTGAAAGAGTCTGTGCCCATTTTTCCATGCACGTATGCTCACGAATGCACTCGGAATGGTTTTGTCAGAGGCAAAATGACAGTTGCTTATCAGTAATATTTTTAGCATGTTCCTCACGTATTTTCACACCTGCCTGGGAAAATCTCTTATCTTTATATAATAATAGTTGATATATTGGAAGTCAATGATAAATTGGTTTCTAACAAAAACTGCTAGATGATACCATAAGGGAGATTCAGCTGCTCTCTGATGCCAAATGCTCTACACCTATTTGTTTATAGAACAACTATATATCTGTTTTTGCACCAGCCTTTATATTTGGTGGAGCTTTTTAGCAACTACTGAGACTGACTTTGCATTGAAACACTACAGTGAAGGTTTTCTCAATGTTTAGTAAAATTGCTAACGAAATGTTACATTTTTCAGTGTGGCTCTCAAACGAACCAACTTTTTGTAAGAAGCCATTATTCAATTTTTCTGTTTCATCCAAATTGCTCAGGGTTTTGTGGCAGAATAATGTGAAAACCAATAGTTTCTGGTGATGAATTCCTATAAAAATTCCGTATCTTTTTAAAATTGCCTTCAAGCAAACAGGGAAAAAATGCCAAGGAACAGTAGGGCTTTTTTGTCATATGTTCTCGGGGGCGAGGAGAAGGAGAATAACAACCAGTTTTACCTGGGATGATTTTGAAGCTTCTTTTTTAATATTGGCGGTACCAGTGTATTGGTTCTATACAGGGTAGCTGAGGATCGGGAAGGAAGTGGGTACATCATGAAAACAGTTGAGCAATAGCATGTGATGGAATCCTGGATGACAAGATTATTTCTTACACATTTCAGAAGCTAGATACAGAGGAAGAATTCAGGCCCCAAACCAACTCTTTCTTACCTGAGCTGAATATTTTTCATTTTCAGATGGAAGTTATTGCATCAAATTCGATTGAGACTCAGTCGATACGCCGTAAGTGGCTAGAAGAGGAAATCCCAGTTTATATGACTCAACAGTTTTGTGTAAATATTAACTTTGGCTGATACACATTTCTTCTTGTATCTCTTTTCCAGATCTGAACGGAATTATACCATGTCTCAGAGTAAGTTGGCTTCACTATATTCAACTATAGCCTTTGGTTATTTGACTAGCTTCCATTTTTAAGTGTTTTATCTATTTATTATTTCTGAAATATAAAGAAAATATAATTTTTCCCATGATTCTGCTTCCTGTGATGCAGTATTAAATTCTGCACCATTTAAGAACGTGGATTTAGTGATGGCAAAAGGCACAGTGCTGAGGGTTTATTTTGCTGTGCTAAAACCAGTGGAAAATCCTAGAAGCTGGCAATCTCTGCTTCCTGGGATCTACCTGCACTTTTAGCCCCCACACTCTCACAGGTTTGTTTTGTCAATAGGGCTCCCTGGAACAAGAAACATTGGTGGACACTGGAGTTAACCTTTCATTTTGACAAATGTTCATATCCTCTGTCAAAATGCTCTTTAAGGTTGCTACCACCAACCAGATTGTTGTTTCTGTTCAAAATGAATGACAGATGATGAGCAGAGAGAGCAAATTAATTAACAGATGTCCAGTATATTGCTTCTGCTTGGACTGCTGGTCGTGCAAACCAGATTCTCAGCACCTGCAACAAAGGAACACAGGAATGCAGAATTTGAATCTAGAACCCCAGGTCTCTATGGGCAATATCTGACTTCAAGCATTATGAGGAAAAAAACAGTACTGAAGTTAGTGAGCCATGGCTATTAAGCACGGTTAATGCATTTGAGCTTCCTGAAATCAGTCTGGAATTGAAATCTGTCTCTTTTTACATTTTTTTAAGTATCTTTTTCAGTCTGTGGTTGTTAAAGTGCTGATGCAAGATGATAAAGGGAACTATCTTCCCAGGACTTACCAGCCACTGGGACACCATTCCGCTGGCATCCCACATGCCACTGTTGGACCTGCATCATTGCGCAGTTCCAGACAGAAAAGCAAAATTAACTTTTCCAGTTGAAACTCCAAGCAGTATTTTAGGGAGGCTGAATATAAATAGCCAGGATTGGATTTGGACAGTATACCAGGGCTAACACCCATACTCTTGCAAAATGTGTCCTGGGATCTTGAATGACCACAAGTGGTCAGGAGCTTGGTTTTGGCATCCTATATTGACATGTTTTCTTCATGACATCAACAGTCATCTCCCCTGTGGTCCTATCCTCTGCTCTCAGTGGCAATAGCAGCCGTGCAGACTGACAGCTGTGACTTGGGGAGGCTCTAAATAGCCAACATTTTTTTCACCTATTCTGTAATTCTTCTACAAAATGGATAATATAAACTGCCAACCAGATAAGGAACAATCACTCCAAGCCAGTATGGAAAGGAACTGGGAAAGGTTCCATGAGCAGAATTAACTGAGCAATGCAGAATTTCCACGGCATCATCTGGTAGCTCTGTCTTGTTTTGCTATTTTGCTTGACATTGTCAAGTTTTGTTTTGTTTAATTTTGGGTCCTTATGTCATCTTAAATTTTGACCCTGTTGCAGCCTTCATAGTTAACCAAGTCCCTTTGCACTTATCTTATCTAGGTTTCCTAATTTCCACTATTAGGTGATGTCTGACACCTTTGCTCAAATCTGGCAGTCTGGACACACAGTGAGTCACTTACTCTCCCCCCCACATCTTCCTACCTCCCCTCATCCCCACACTGAGGGTGTGACTGTTTGCAGTGTGAGACATGCAAAAAGCAGTGAAGAGAATTTCAGGAGATGGGTGACATTAGCGCTTCATTGTTGCTACTACAGGCAGCTGTAGTATTACCCCACTGAGAGGGCAGTCTAACAGAAATGTCCCTAGATTTTGAACTGAATTCTAATGTTCAGTTTGTAAGCACTCAGAGCCATAATGATGTACGAGAGGACAACTTTCACTTGTAACTAAAATCTGTAGTGTTCAACCAACAGTGAAAAAATGAAATGATAATGCATATATGATTTTTTCCGCAGGTTCTTTATTGATATCTCTAACCAATCCCAGCAGTTAGATTCTGGCTTGAGATGAACTGGCATAACAACAGTGAATTTGTAACACTATTGAAAACTCTGATTGGGTTCTGTTAGTCAAGTGAAGGGTACAGCTGCATGTAGATGAGTGATTAAGATAAGACTCTTGTTGACAAAAGGTATTCTGTCAGTAATTCTTCAGGAGGGAATGAAGTCTGATGATGTAGCTTTGGACATAGGAAATACGCAGGACATGTTTTCAAATTGCTGGAAGAGTGATTCTGTGTTGGAAGGGTGGGTTTGTAGCAAAAACGTGCACTCTAGAATGCATGTCACTGTCTCCAGGACAAGAGGATAACTCCAAATAAACAATAGGCAAAAAGCTGTGACAAGAGGGGAACAGAAATCCTGTGAATTCATCCTTATTTACCTGCTCAGACACGATTCCTGATGATTGTTTTCTCAGCCCGCAGGCCCTGGACACTGCGCCATACCCAGCTTCCTCTTTACTTTCTGGTCTCCAACATCACAAAAAACCCAAGTGATCTGCACTGAGCAACTGCGTGGTCCTGGGTGCCAGAGTAATGCCTTGTATTGCTCAACAGTAGCGTTGATACACCATGAGCTGCTCCCATCCACAGCCTTGGTTTTGTAATTGCATTCCAATGGGTATCTCTAATTCCCCCTGAGTAGAGGGAACAATCCACTGAAGTCAGTTGCCGCTTCCTTTGCATTGTAACTACTGGCTAATGACCAGTGTTTACTAACTTCCAGTGAGTCATTTGCAAGTGTGATGCTTGGCTAAAAAAATTGTTTCCAAGAACCCTATCATCATTAATCATTAATTCATGCATTGGTATTCTGCTGCTAGATATGATTACCCACGGTTTGAATTGAGATGGTAATAAGGCATGTACCTCAGACTGGACTAGAATAGCATGTGGTAGATAGAAGATCTAGGTTGGCCCCATTCACATCCCTGCCAAGTGATCCAAGGCATTCAACAATGGCAGACTTTGGCATGTTTCCCTGCCCCAAGGAGTTTGCAATTTGAAGAAGTGCTGCTTTATTCATACTGCTTTTAATAGCTGTTCCCATGTCAGTCAGTGGGATGAATTCCCATCTTACATTTATTGAAATGTAAATGAAGTTTGTCAGGACTTTACCTAGCCTGCATGAGTAAAATTTCGTTTAATAGAGCATGCCAGGTCACTGAGATGGTGTTCAAGGCTCTGTTCTTCCATCTTTTGCCCTAGAAAATGCTGAAAGTATAGTTTGGGGGGGTTGAGTGGGGAAGAAAAGAGGAGTATGAGGGAAGCTGACAAGTGTCAACACTAAGATCGTAAGGCACAATGCCAGAGTAGAGACCAGTGCTGGACCACTGGGTGGAAGAAGCCAGTTTGAAGGGGCAGCTGCGGCTGACAGGCAGTGTTGATAGCACGGTTGGCTGTAGGGTAGGATTATAATTATAGCTGCACATATGACTGAGAGAAAGGGTCCCTCACACACCAGCTGCTGTGAGGGATGTGCTGGTGGATTTATGCTGGGTGTGAAGAAGCACTTAGTGTGTGAGTAACAACTACCAGGTTCCTCAATGACACTTGCAAAGTGGACAATTAAATTATGCTTGGTTTATTGTGGGAAAGACAATTAGCGGGAATGAGTTGATGGATGGCTTGCTGCTTCATTGGCGGGCCCCAGAGGCTTTGTGTTCTGAAGTCCCTCTTAACACTTCCCACCTAGCTGTTAGGCCAGAAGTAAAAATTGTTAATGCATTAAAATGCACTTGGCCTCAGTGTGTTTTCCCATACAATTTCCATTTTATTTATTAAGCAAAAAAAAAAAGTAATACTATAAATATTCATCATTTCAGCCTTTTAAAACATTTTTGCTCTGATATCAAGGGTGATAAAAACATCTTCCGGAGCAAGAGAAAGAGAAAGAGAGTGATGGAAGTCTTTAGTTCCCATAAATTTAGTTCCTATAAAACCTGGACACCCTGGGCGGATGCCTTGGCTCAGAAATGACCTCCTGGCTCCTCCTTTTCATCCTGGTTTTTAATTGGAGCCAGGAGAAGGATCCCAGCATTTGCCAGGTGAATGCGAGCTGTACCCTGGCAGGACGCCTGCAGACCCATTACTGTTTTGTAGATTAAAATAAGGACAGCAAAAGGGGTGGAGGGGAGCTAGGGGGAGGGAAAGCGAAGAGAGAAAGAGGGTAGCAAAACACTTTGTCCTAATTCAGGTGAAAAAGTTAATCTCAATGTCTCTACAGACAGTCTGCCACGTACAGGGTGGAGGAGGGAACAAGTTCTTTTTATATATGTGTTATATTCTCTAATTATCCCTGTGTGCCAGCCTCTAGGAACAATTGAAAGTTGCTGCCAAAGTCTATGCCTGCTCAGACATCATTCTCATGGGGAAACTCTGGGAACGGCTTGGCTGCCACGTGATCCAACCACTTCCAGCTCGGACTCATTGGAGCGGCTG
>NW_009260768.1:1161598-1182905 GCF_000687185.1 Egretta garzetta
GAACCGCTGCAGCTTTGGCCCCGGCACTTCATCTCTGGCTCAGTTTCCTCAGCCTTAAAATGCGGAGGATACTGATAAGGATATTTAATCGGTTCTGAGGAGCTTATGAATTGAGTGATTTCAGGTCCTGGGTTACAAAGCAGTAACAAACAGATGCTATTACCCTGTTTTTTACTGTGTGGTCCATCCCACTCTTGAATGAACCACTTTTTTTGCAGTGTTTTAAATCTAGTGGACTTCACAGTGAGGACCAAATTTCCTCTTATATTAGGCACTGAATTTCTGTTACTAAGCCTCTTGATTCTCAGGTTCACTTGAGCATGATGGGGAAGACTGCTTGTTCACGCTAATGGCAAAAGCAGTCTTACAACAAGTCTACCTGAAAGACTGTAACTGCTTATTTAATGTTACCGCACACACTGAATAGGTCTACTGGGCAATTTTCCATCAGAATAATTTTCTGATAGAAAATGGCTCTTTGCAAAATCAAAATTTTTCCTGGAGAATGCTACAGTTTTGCCAAAAAAATTCAATTCACCAGTGGGGAAATCAAAATGACAGCTTCCTGGCTTCTCACCTTGAAGCCTCACAATATTTTTTTTTGTCTCTATTGAAGACGAAACCTGAAATCAAATCGATTTTAAAATTTCAAACAAAAAAAAAGACTTAACAAGGCTTGGAAATCCCTCCACACAAATTAATTTATCCTAGGTTTGTTGTTGCCATTTTATTGTTAATTTTTTGTCCCTGTCAGAATGATTTCCATCATTATTTTCTAATGAAGGTGGCTTTTTTCTGGAAAGGGAATTCCATTTGCAGCCAGCTTTTGTGCTAAGCAATTGAAGCTAGCAGGGAAGACAAGATAAGGAACAGAGAGAGTGGGGTGGGAGTTAGAGGATATGCTTGGCCTGGGAAAAATTAGTTGACCTATATGACAAAAATGATCTTTTGGGATCATTTGGGATCATGGAACCATTTTCCCATGAAATTGATTACATGCAAAGGCAACTCAAATATCTGAAAATCAATGCTCGTACATTGTTATACTTTCTATTATTGAAGAGATCCCAACTTCAAACAAAAAAATTTTAAGCTGCTATGTTTCCCGTTATCATGCTAATCAATGAGCTTGAATTCTATTATGGCATGAATATCTGTGTTCAGAACCTCAGAAGAATTTAGGTGCGTAAATAACCATTAGCAAATACTAAACTGGAGTGCAGTTACATCTCCTGAAGTGGCTTACACACCTAAAGCCCCTGGGAGGGGGACTGTGATTATTATTCTTCTTTTGGCCCCATCATTATTTCAGTTATATGATCTCCCCCTAAGATGCAGCAAATTTCACTTTGATGTCCAATATATTCTATAATTTTATGAACGCCTGTATCCAATGTCTGTTGAGAATTGTGCCATCACAAAATCCATCCAAAGTTACCTAACAGATTTATCTGTATTCGGATATTTATGAAGCTTATTGGAGTAGCAGTAACTCTCTCTGGGCTGCCATGTATTTATTTGACATTGTTTATGCTGGGTAAACTCCTTGGAGACAAGGAGCAAATTCCTCTGAGATCTTGTGGTCGGATCAATTTGTAGAGCTGTTTCCATGTTTTCTGATGCAATCGAGTGTAACAATGTTGTATCCCAGTAAACATGGAAATCGAGCAAGGAAAACATTTCTCAATCGACTTCCTAAAAATACTGTTCTGGGTGGGGAGGGGCTCAAGTTTTATTCCAGGAGCTCATTCAAGCCCTCATCAGTTTCCACAATGTCTCAGATTTTACTTAGTCTTATATTTCATGTACTTATAGATTGGGAAACAGAGTGCTACATGGGCCAAATGCCCATGAGCATGACATGCAATAACCATTATGCATTCAAATGTACATATTCATGGGTGGAGAGTTGCCAAGCATGGCTGGAAGCAAATTCAATGTTTGGCAAAGTGGGCAGATCATCAAGGGTGATCCTGGGAGGGGCTATCCTGAACTGCCTTTTCTGACTTTGTATTTGAGTATTCTAATGCTTCATTTTGTAGGAGGGGAAAAAAAAAAAAAAAAAAAAAAAAAAAAAAAAAAAGATGATGCCTTTATTGTGTTACTTTGGTATTCTGTGATTTGTTTTGTCTGGGGTTTTGCTTTGTTTTAATTATCTACCTTCCCCTCCATGCCTGGTCACTAGTGTTGAGCTTTCAGATGGAAGCTGATGAAAATATAAGTTGTGAGTTCCTGGAGAGGAGGGAGCAAATAAGACAGGGTACCAAATTTACCAGTGTCCAGATGAGGAGCAGCACTCACTTAGATAAGGGTTGTAAAATTTCATCCATGCTGTTCCTATGCCTGTGTCCACCACCATCAGTAAGACACCATATTTAAAGTCTTACCCTGTTTAAGACCCTATTCTTCAAGAAGTTATTCATCCAGTGACATTCAGAGAGGGAGACAGGCGTGTATATTCCCCTTTACTGACACTGTTATCACAACAGCACAGTGCCCTTGTGGATTAGCCATTTCCGCAGGGACCTGGCCATCCTGTGGGCAAAAATACCTGCTCTGAGTGAGGATCTGTAAGAACTATTTATGCATGGGAGGCAGACAAGGCATGGAATAATTGTGTGTGTATGCGTTTGTGCATGCTTTTTACACCCACAACTTCCAGAAGACAGGTCCTGAATCTTTGGTATGCCTTTATCTTTCCTCTCCACTATCCAAACATGAAAAAGGTAGTACTAAAATGCTCTAAAATGACTGCTGATAATCATTGGCACCGCGTTCCTTTTATGTCTGTATTGAATTTTGTCTCTTGTGCATCTACCTCACGTGGCTTCAGGGACTATTTTGTTCCAGAGACCATTGCAGTAGGTCATGGTGAAGAATTGTCCATGCTAGTGGAACTTGTGGCAGTTAGATGTATAGCGGCAAGGGGCATAGCCATCTTAGGTGGAAGGTGTATAGAGCTATGTCTCCAGTGGAGCTGGGCCTCAGCTTGCCCTTCAGCAGACACCTCACCATGTAAAAGTGGATCCAAGTACCACACAGGACCTCCCACCCCATTCAGAGCTCAGTCCAGGGTCGCAGCCCACAGCACAGTACGGTTGGCCTCATCAGATTTCAACACAGCATTTGCATCTGTTTTCTAATTCCACTGCTTTTGTTCCTGTTTTCAGGACACTTGAAAGAGAGCATCTCCCAATGGCAAAGATAAGAGCCCACGTCCTGCATCCTGTGGCTGTGCATTCTCAGCCACAAGAGTCACTGCAGCCCCTTTCCGGAGGGAGGCGATTTGGACAATGACATCTCAGACTGATGCAGCTAATCCAGCTTTACCCAGGGTAATTATGTGAAGTGACATTCAAATCTGAGTGGTTTTTCTAGAAGCAGAGATTATTACTTTATGAAGAAAGTACAGCAGCTACTTTCCTCCCCACATGTCTTTAGTGCGGTCTAAAAATAGCCCTAAGCATTTGAAAATGTGCCTTAATCTTTTGACAGGGAAGTGGATGAGGTCACAAGACTGGGAAAGGACTTGTTTGCTGTCGGGAGGACAGTGAACTTGACACGTCAAAGAACTCTGAGTGCTGCTGTGGATGAAGGAAGGTAGGGAAATGGGGCCCAGCATGCCCTTTTTTTCAGTGTTTTTTGTGTATGTCTTGGGTGCATGTGAAATGCTATGGGTTAAAAACCCTTTTGATACATGGAGGGCAGGATGTGATGGGATCAGTTGTTCTATTTTCAGTCTAGTAAGCTATAAAGAGCCTATAAAGAAAAAGACAAAACAGTATATTCAAGCACAAAAGCCGCTGTAGACACATCCAGGGTACAGCTCTGCTCTATTCCCTGTGACAGCTCACTGTCTGCAGTAAGAAAATTTGGATTCCTCCTTCCACAAGGTGAACCTGCTCCAGGTCAAGTTGATCTTTTTGGGTTTGGAAAATGTGTTTTCTTCATTGGCATTTGACAGTATCTCAGATCTTGGCCCTCCCTTGTTACTGGAGAAATGCTACGGGTCTATAGCCAGTTTATGATTGCAGGGAAGTTAAACGTTAAGAAGTCGCGCTTCATGAAAGCAGGCTACATCTAGGCTGTAGGTTCTCATAGGAGTTAATGAAAAAAGTATTAAGTATCCTTCTACCATCCCAGCAGAGGTTGCATGGGACAAGTATTCTCTAAATTCTCGTTTCCTGCTGCTACAAAATGGACCCAGGCTATCACAGTCATTCATGCATGAAACACTTTTTACAAATTTGAAGCCCAATAGGAGCAGTTCTATTACAGGTCTATTATTTGCATAATTCAGTGCTAACAAAAATAAAGCTAACAAATTGCTGATAATTGCAAAATGTCAACTATATTGAGATAGGTCAGAGGTGAAATATAAGGGTGAAGTCTCCAGGTGTGTTGGAAGTCAAAAGCAACTTGTTATTGAGGGGAAACTTGTTAGGTGTAATAGCAATCAGAAGAAACTCAACTGAATAATGTTAAAGCCAACGAAATCGTAAGTAACATGTTGCTGCAGTACTCCAGGAGAGAGGGATCATTGCCAACGTGAGTAATTGGTTGGTTCTTCACATGTTACTTGGGGGGGACAGGCTGAAAAGGGGTACTGAAGAGAACTATGAATGCTCTCGTATAGCAAATGGTGCAAGACAACTGCACGAAGGACTACCCAGAAAATGTTAGAAAATAGAATGGAGGTCCCAAAATCATTTTAGTTCCTGAACAAATTGAAAGTTGTTTCCCAGAAAAAATCCACACGGCACTCCAGATGGCTGGGAAAAGAAATCTCAATTGGCTGCGGTAAGACCTGAGAACCTGAGGGTCAAAAGGGAATGATTCGCACTGATGCTTTGGAGTGAGACAGACAGCGTTTAGCTGACTTCTTCCTACCAAAGTTGCAAAGTTCCCTGGTATTTTTAGGAAGATGAAAAATTATGGACAGCCTGAGGAAATGCAGTTCTTTTCTAAATGGCCTTGGTTTTAACTACCATGCTGTATTGCTTCAAAATCCTCTCAAGAACTTCCTTATGTAAGTGAAAAACAGCCTCACAGATTGCCAGGGTGGTTTAAATCAACTTCAGTGCAATAAAAGGTATATGTGCTCCCTTAGTCAGGGGAGTTGGAAAAAGAGCTATCAATAACAGTATGTCAGATAAACACTGAGGGCAAAGAGAGGACTTCGCTGGGACATGACTTTTTTCATTCTCTCAGGGATTCTCTTTCTCTTCTGTCTTCAGTTGCTTTTATATCTTTAACCATACAGCAGCCAGGCAGGAGAGGAACTGTCTGACAAAGGTTTCATTGACAAAAGTGTATGATTTTTGCTAGAAAGCACTTCCTTCTCTGCTAAAGGCTTTGAAGTGTCGTCTTTGTTCTTTCAGGCTCGTTATTTTTTTTCTCTTTAAAAATGATAGACAAAATACTTGAAAGTCATCTTTTAGTACAGGCAGAATAACAGGAGCAGCAACAGAAACCCTTCATTTAAAAAGGTATCATCGTGCTAAAATGATGTATTTGAAAGATCATTTCTAATCCTCGTTACGAAAACAGTGCCTTAAATAATTTAAAACTGCTAGTTGAATTTAAAAAGCATGTATAATTTACTCTTCAAGTTCTCTTCTTCCTTCATTGACTATCTCAGTGTGCCCTGTCTCTGCTGACTCTGATCTTTGTACCTCTTCCATTTTACGTGGTTTTACTATCCACAAAATGGATTAGTGGAAATGAGCTCCTTTGTAAAGTACATTGAATCAGCATCAAGAAATGTCATTGTAAGGCAAGGGATTATTAATATAGTCTGCTTTTTAATATCTGAACAGTGTGGTAGATTTTGGTTTTCTAAAACCTGAGATCCTAAATTATACCTTTTTTTGCTCATTAGCACCAGGTAACCTCTTTCACATCCATACCAACCTACGTCCTAGATCCTATATCCTGATACCTAAAACTGAGATCCTGTCACTGCAAGCATGCAGCACTCTCACTGCAATTCCATAGGTAACTCCATTGAGCCAGTGTTGTTAATCCCCTTGCAGGAGACCTGATTCCCCATTGCTGAGTGAATGGAAATTTCACTATTGACTTCATTGGTAGTAGGGTCAGATCTGTTTCAGACACTGCAGGATCAGGTCCTACGATTAGTCCTCAAGGTTACAGGTGAGGAGAAAGGCACGTGATAATACCGCCAGCAGTGAAGTTACTGTTCCTAATAACTTCAGTTCAGTCAGACCACAGAGATCAGCAAACCACCAGAGACAACTTCCTGTGGTTTGACACTATAATCCTGTAGTGAAACATGACTGTGTTAACCTCTTTTTTTTTTTTTTTTCTCTCGATTAACTCACTTTCCTAACGAAAGTTTTAAAGTCCGTGATCTTCAGGTTATTATTATCCACCAAAGAGGGCTTCCTTGGCATGGGCTGGGGAGTGAAAGTTTCTTGGCACATAAGGATGGATGATTACAGCAGTGCAATTCTTTTTGGTGCTTCCAGACTTAGCGTCCAGATGAAGAGCTATTTGATACACTTAGCAGTGCCTGTGTCCAAAGCACAGCAAAGCTGCATGCTAGGGGAGATAATGGGTCTTTTTATTCTCCCGCCCCACAAATCACTAGCTCTTCTGCGTGTAGTTCTGCAGGAGTGCTTGGCTGTGTGTTTTGCTCTTTGCTCTAAACTTGACAGTCGAGGGAAAACTGGACAGAAGCTTAGAGCTGAGTAGAGTAGCAGCAAGACAGACTGCTGTTAAGCACACTGAAACCCATGGGTTTAGAAAAGAAGTGGCAAGACAAACAAGAGCCAGATAATGCCACGAGGGTGTTAGTCCGTAGATGGTGCTTTCTGCAACAAAGGTGTTTCATATCATTGGCAAAACCCCACAGTTTGCAGGGCTCATGCCACCCACAAGTCCGCTCGTCCAGCCTCTTCTCCATCAGGCTTTTTTTTCTTCTTCAAATAGAAACCAGAAGCAAGCTGGGTTCTGGGTGCTGCCTCCCCCCTGCTGTTTTTTCCAGGATCACTGCACATCTGTGTGACTCTTGCACTCTCATCAGCACATTAAACAGTTCAACATGGAACTCCTGCCAAGGGAAGAGCAAGCATCACTGTTGATGAGATGAACTGCACTGGCCATTCCCAGCAATCCCAGTCACCGCAGGGAGGGGCCTGAGGGTTCTTGCTCTTCCCCTGCAGAGGCAGGTACAAGCACATCAGGCTCTGCCTGTGCTCCACAGCAGCTCAATGTGAGCCAGCACTGCTGCACAAGCACGGGACTGTTCCTGAGCTGATAAACCCTTTAAAGTGATAAGGTAGCTTAATTCAGGGAAATTTTCACAATAACACCATAAACTGCCCTTGTGTAAATACCTTCAAATCCAGACAGGCTAATTCTGCCTCTTCAGCCATCCATCTGCACAGACGTCTTACTCCCATCTCCCTGAGCTTAACAACTGAGCTGGGTGAAATTTTATAAACTGCGAGTTTTCAACAAAACGTTTTCCCAGAATTTCCTAAATATTTTATAAAAATTTAATAAAAGGGAGTATTTTTAGTGGTGGCTGTTGCTGTTGGGAAGTCCATCTCAGTTCTGAGCTGAATTTTCCTTAGCTTTCATAATTGGGAGAGTTTAGAAGTCAGTCTTTCTGATGTAAGTAATCACAGTTAGTGGGATTTACAGGAGAAAAAGATAACTTGTTGCCCCCCTGTCCCTCCTGCTGCTCCTCCAGGATTGCAGTAGCAGCTTCTTACAGAAAATAAACCCCAATAAACCAGCCTAAACACTGGGTTTTTTCAAATCCCCATTCTTAGCATAAGCAATGCTCAGCTGGAAGCCCAATAAAACCTTTGAACTGGTAATTTGCGCCCATTCTTTTAAAGCCTTTTCCCATTTTAAATATTAGTATAAAAAGGGGATTTGAGGAATCAGCATCGCCAAAGCAAACATTTGACACACTGTTATATTAGACTTATATTATATAAAGCTTAGGCACGTGAACCCAAGCTGCTGCTGCTGTTCTGTGAATCAGTGCTTATGTCTGCAATAAGGACAAAAGTGCTGGCAAAAAAAATCTGTTTCTCTGTCTCTGTGTGCATGTGCATGCTGTTTTTAAATAGTCAGAGGATTGCACCAGGTTGGTATGGCAACAAACTGTAAAAAGAAAATCCTCCTGTTTAAGGCTCTGAAGGGTATTGACTAATTTCTGTCTTTCATCATGAAAACAGTAACACTGACACACTTTTTCTTTGCTGTGCCACAGATATTTGTATTTGGATGTTGTCGTGGAAACTTAACTGGGCTGAAATGTCACTTTGGGTTCTGTTTCTGAAAGGATACAGCGTGGTACCAGATTTCAGACCCAGATCTAAGTGTGTGTTTAACTTTATGGACCAGAGCATTTAAAGCTAAATCCCCATGTGTTTCTAGGACTCAGCTCCTGGATCTTGGAAGCAGAGAGATAGATGTAAAAACTCTCATAGTAATAAACAACTAGTTTAGTGTGCAGAGGGTTTAATGAAAGCTACTTTTCAACATCTCGCCCTCTCTTTTCCTCCCTCTAACGTGTTTTCTGATGCCTTAGGGTTGGGGGAGGTTCCTCTTAGCATTTGGGAGCTGTCTCCCCTATCCAATTCCTTATTTCATGAGATCTGTTAGAGACTTACCTTTAAGGTCTTCACTCCGTTGATAGGTTTGCTTGAAATTAGTCAGTGATTAAAAGCTTTTGGGATAGAAAGGGATGGAGAAGAAATCCATACAACACTAGCACATACGCCTTGTTTCTTTCGGCATCCAGCTAAACCATTTAGCATGTTCAAGGTGAAAAGCAACATGCTGGTCTGATGCTCTGTATTTGTCATCTCTACTTGCAAATCCAACACTGTAGCTTTATGTTTCTGCTGGAAAGAAAAACAAACTCAAAACAATGGGAGAAACCACAGAGCCTTCCCTGGAGCTCAAGGATCTGTGCAGAGACAGGGCTGGGTCCGCTGTGGGGAATTAAGTAATTTCCCATGCACCAGTTATAAAAGGGACAGCCCCAGTGCTGGGACTGGGGTTATGTGTGAGCTGGGGGCAGTCTGCTTGCTTTGCCTGGGGGCCAAGGGGTGGCCTTGGTTTAGTGTCTTTCTCCTATCGCTGTCTCTGCAGTGTGTTCAGTCATAGCGGAACAAAATATGTCTGACAGGAAAATACGGGTATTTAAACTCTTAATTGAGTGCACTTAGTAGTTTCCAGGCTCCCTAGACTCTACATTTGCCTAAAGTAGTATTCTAAATGCAATCCTAGCAGTGGAGAGTGAAGATGGGGGAAGGTCTAAATATGTTTGTTTCTGAAGACAGTATTTGGGAAAAACCCACCCGGGTAGCCAAGAGCACCCAAGAGCAGAAGATGTTTCACAAATTAATATCTGTGCTGTTCTGACTCTGCAGAACAAGGGAGAAGTTTTAAAATAAAAAACTGAGTTTAATGAGTGATACCAAAAAGCACTGCTTGACTGCTGCACATGAATCATGCCAGGTTCTCCTCGGCAGCACATCAGCAGAGGCACAGATTTCTCTGGGAATTAAAGAGGAGAAAAAAAGAGGGTCGTGCATGCGCATGTGAGGTGCTGTCGCAAAAAAAACCCCCTCAGAGCTATGGTTCATCTGCTTCCCCGTCCTGCCTGTTCTAGGCCTGTCTGCTATGTATTTCACACTGTCCATCTCCTTAGCAGGACACTGCAAGCATGGAGGGGCCAAGCGAAACCTAGATTCACAAATATGTCGCTGTTTTTCCTTTGCTCGTGGCATAAATCAAAAAGAAAATAAAATCTGTTAGCACAGAGCTCAGGTTTGTTTATTTTTTTGCCAGCTGCAACATGCTACCCTCTTAGGGGATCACGTAAAACCAGTCATGGTTTAGGTTGGAGTGACATGTCAAACCCAAACTGTAGGCCTGGCCCCTCTCAATGAATTACAACTTTGTCAGGAACCTATTATATATACATATATACATACATATATGTATTTTTTTTTTAAATTAAGGTAGGTTTTTTATCAAATCAAATACCTGCACACTAAATTATATTTCTGGTGCCAGTCTGACTCTCCCTCTCTCTCCCCTGCTCTCTTTTCCTCAGCATTACGATACAGGGGGTTTTGTTCCAAGGAGGGTTTTGTTCCCTGGGGCTCAGTACTGGGGCCAGTTCTGTTTAAGATCTTTATCAATGATCTGGACGAGGGGATTGAGGGCACCCTCAGTAGGTTTGCAGACGACGACAAGTTGGGCAGGAGCACTGATCTGCTGGAGGGTAGGAAGGCTCTACAGAGGGATCTGGCCAGGCTGGATCCACGAGCCGAGGCCAACTGTTTGAGGTTCAACAAGGCTCAAGGCTGGGTCCTGCCCTGGGGGCACAACAACCCCACGCAGTAAAAAAACTGAAGGCGTGGGGATGAGCGGCTGGAAAACTGCCCGGTGGAAAAGGACCTGGGGGTGTTGGTCGACAGGCGCCTGAATATGAGCCAGCAGGGTGCCCAGGTGGCCAAGAGGACTAACAGCATCCTGGCTTGTATCAGGGATGGTGTGGCCAGCAGGAGCAGGGCAGTGATGGTGCCCCTGTCCTGGGCACTGGTGAGGCCGCCCCTCGAATGCTGGGGTCAGGGTTGGGCCCCTCACTACAAGAAGGACATTGAGGTATTTTAAAGACGTGTAGGTGTGGTGCTTGGGGACGTGGTTTAGCAGTGGACTTGGCAGTGCTGGGTTAATGGTTGGACTTATGATCTTAAAGGTTTTTTTCCAACCTAAACGGTTCTATGACTCTGTGATTCTATGAGAGGGTGAATGGCGATGTCCCATGATGCAGAGGAAACGCTATTTGACCCTGCCACATGTTTTAGTTTTGGATATTTACCACAACATGTCCCAGTGCTGTTGCCTTAATGATAAAAATATTCAGAGTCCAAGAGTGGAGGCCTGGGGTGGTGGGTGAAAGGAAGGAAGGTGAATCAGTAATAGAGTACAGCCATCAGAGATGTTTACTCATCTGTTTTCTGAAACAAGTTTGTTTTGTTTATTAATAGGGCTTGAAATGCCAAGGGGAAAGTTTAAAGTGAACTAAAAATGCCATATGTTCCTCTGGCATGGAGTCTCCTTTTGTACTTGCTAAAATTAGTTGGGTGCTGGCTTTTCCCTTTTTATCCACCTCCTCCCTCTGAGGAATAGATGTTATTGTTATTTTAGAGGACACTAGAAAGCTCAGCAAATGAAAGTAGTAAAAGTTCCCTGGAGGTCTGTTTAATCCATGGCCTAACAGTTTCTCTAGTCAGAGACCTCAAAATAGTACACACAGTAATTAAAATAGAAATTAAGGAGCTTTCAACTCATTCTCTTTTCCTTGAGGAACAGTTGTTATGAACAAACATAGTCTTTTATGCACAACTCTGCATACAGCTGGGAGATGCTGCTGCTGCAATTATGGCCTTACAGGAGAAGTTACACACAGGACAACATTAGGCAAATCAAACTGATATACGGCATCCCTGTGCCTCATAGTTTGATCATGTAGTGTATGCTTATGAGGGGAAAAATCTGTACCTGGTTAACAATACATCCAGCTAAACACTGGCATAAAATCCTTCCTTTGTGTGCTTCCGAGGAGCATTATGGTTTGGTTTTCATAGAATTGAATTCAGAGAACACTTAGGGGGGGAGGTAAAAAAGTTTTCCTCAAGGGGACCTCCGCAAACCGTGACCATTTTTATTCAGAGAACATAATGAAAAACTCTTACTAATCCTATATCATGCATGTCTAGGCATTGAGCTCATGTGCAAGCTGAAAGAGGCT
Source organism: Egretta garzetta (assembly GCF_000687185.1). Taxonomy (NCBI): domain Eukaryota; kingdom Metazoa; phylum Chordata; class Aves; order Pelecaniformes; family Ardeidae; genus Egretta; species Egretta garzetta. The sequence goes on from NW_009260768.1 coordinate 1,173,411, forward strand.
CGTGCTTGTAGGATCAATTGCAAATTTAATACAGGGCGATAGAATACGCTAGTGTCTGCGCACACCAGCACTGCATTAACTCCAGTCTCTGTTCAGGCTGCCCTAGACTCAAGCAATTATTTGTTACTTAGATGAGAGGGTGAAGGAATGCTTTGGAGGAAAGACCACATTTCATAGACCATTCGTGGAAGTGCCTGTGCTGATGGACACATGGATGTAATGAATAGGGAAGGACCTCAGAGCAGAGCTGAGGGACAGATCTGACACTCTCTCTTTTCTTCTGCCTCAGGAAGGGACATTTGGATTTTCATTATTAAAAAGCTGCAAAGGAAATACATAGCATTTCTTGATATTTTAGGTGGAGCAATGATGAAATAAGCTGGAAATAAAAGGAAAGTGGAGCTATGAGATGGGGAGAGGAGAGAGAACCTAACAGAAAAGACTGGATGTGTTGAGATACTCCATGCCTAGCTGGAGGGGGGCTCCAATTTCAAATAGGAAAAGCTACAACATGATGGAGGTGTCAGGAGCGTAGAGGTCCATTTCTGATGGTTTGGACACTTTCACACAGCACAGAACCTCAGTCTCTTGCTCCTGCTGTGTAGTATGACCAGCCCTGCCCTCTGAGCATTGATCTCAGGACCCTAAAGCTCAGGCTAAGTCACTCTAGTTCAGGCTTTTATCATCTGAATAGGAGCAGGTGAGGTCAGAGTCAAGGACCAATTCAGACTGAGATTTAATATGTCCAGGAATATTAAGGCCACTAAATCTAGCAGGATTATGATGGTTCTGTAGGTCTTGTCTGATTACTAGTTCATCAAATCCAAGAAACAGAAATTAGTTCCTTAACATTCAAGGTCTTGCCCAATCTCCCCAGTAACTCCATATCCTTCAGGACAGGGTAACGTCCCAGCTACACTGCCTGCTGAGGGCAGAGGAAATAGGTCCTGCTGAATTCCGCTGTTGCCTCATTGCGCTCACAGCTCGGAAGGGGGCAGAAATCAATCACTCCAGGAAACAGATCAGAGAAAAAATGCTAAATGTATGCAGTTATTTAATTGCATTATAGCCCTTATTAAATAAAGGTACAGGAGAACATGAAGGTGGCCTGCTTCTATTTTTGATGCAGATATTATGTAAATTTATGTACCTGATTATGCCAATCTTGTGAACCCCCTCAGGTTTCTGAACAATTTCCAAGCTGTCCCCCTTACTCAGTGTGGAATACTTTGTTGTTTTGTTCTGGTTTTGAAGTGGGGCCTGCTAAACCTTCATCAGCCATCAGCGCGTGTCTGTGTGTGCAAATGTGTGTGTGCTTTCCTGCAAGCCAGGGACTGAATCTGGCCCCGGTTTTCTGGCTGATTGAAGAAAAGTGTGTTTCCGAGGTGAAAAATTTGCCTTTTAAATTTCTATATAGCTTATACCAAGATTATAATTCATATCCAGGGCTGAATACCAAATGACCCTGTTACTCATTTCCACAAATATTCTGAAAGGCGAAGAGTGAGGCAAGGGAAAATACTGGCCTCAATCCAATGCTGTTAGAACCCAAAATCAATGGCATTTATATGAAGCTTGGATTTGGCCTCCTCCATCTTTCATTTAAAGCTATAAGATTAACAGAATATAAATATTTCATGATGCCCCAGAGCTGCACCAGCAAATCTGCTCAAAGACGCATCTTTCCTTATTGAACAAGGCAAATATTGTAAAATGAAGTCTCCATAACAAAGACCCCGTCTCCTGGAAAAACTGTTAGTAACTGGTCTTGATATTGTATGTTACAAGGTACTTATGAAGGCTAAAACTTGGAGGATAAGCTCTCCAAGCATGAAGAAGCAGCTCCTCTGCCAATAACAGAACGATCCACAGTGGCCATTTACATGATACATCATTAGTAAAAGTTTTCATCAAGCTTAGTCCTTTTGGTTCCATGCTGACAGACCCATGTATTATCCCAAGAATTTTCCAGACTGAAGAAAGAGAAGGAAATATGAACCTTATTGTAAGGGAGATAAACTCGCTGGAAAATGTACTGAAATTTTTTCAAGGATCTTGCAGTCGAACAAGATTTACTTTGACATACACTGTGAATTATGGTTTATTTCCGCTCTGTTCAATGCGGTGCACATTATTGCGGAAACAACTCAGAATTTTTAATCGTGAAATAATAATCTTTATGCATGACACCAAGAATGCTGCATCTCTGTGCCAGGTCAGATGCTAATGGTGCTTCTTGTTGAAATGCTAAGCAATGTGATATGTCCTTGCAAAACCCTGTCCCACCATCAGTGCTCTTCCAAGCCTGGAGCATTGACTAATGACATTCTAAACCTTTGCACATCTGATGCAAATTGTTTACTCACACATGAATCCCAAGGAGGCGATACAGCAAAATAGTGACCAAGCATATGTTTAACTTCCATTTGGGAATCATTGCTCTCTGGGATTGAAATTTTGAGATAAAACATATGGGTTTCAGCTGTGTCTCTAGGGACGCAAAGTTATAGTCCTGTAGAATACGTATTGTATATAATGCATGGTTGTTATTTCTACATTAGCACTGCCAGTGCTGGAGTTGGCTGTTAGCGTGTCATTCTCCTGACACATCATTAATAAACAGGTAATTTCATACCTGATTTCCACAGAGTGTCATGCTGAAAACCACCTGGGTTTCAGTTTTCATCGACATTTAAAATAAAAAAAAAAAAAATAAGATGCAGACTGAAAAGTGGTGGTTATATTGGAACTAGGACTGGTCTAATTGAATAATGGATCGATCAGGTTTGAACAAGCATACATGCTGGAAGGAGAAAAAGCATAACTGGAACCTGTGAGGCTCCATATGCCCACTTGTTCTGAAGGAGATTTCACAGCAAAGGCTTCACAGTTAGGAACCTTTTACTAGACAAGGATCTTACTCAAATCTTGGTTGCTTCGATAGTATACGCATCGATCCTTTGTTATGTCTTATTCCGTGGATATGGAGAGCAATTTATTCCCTTCTGTAGCAGCATTTCATGTATTTGAAGACCTGATGTGTGTTCCTTCTTGTCTTTTCTGACTTTGGCTGAATAACTGCAGTTCTTTCAACTTTCCTGTGTATCGTTTCACAGAAAACCTGTCCTGTACTCACTAATCCCAATTAATTTTGCAATTGATCCTTTTCCAGAAGTTGTTACAGGAGTCTGCATTTGCCAGCAGGTGTCACCATCAGAGAACAATAATACCAAGCTCTGGAACGCAACTGCGTCTTGCAGGAAATGCAATTTCTGCCTCTGCAGTGATCTCCATTTTGCATACCATTGCAACTCATTTATTCCGTAATGATTTGTCACTGTTTTAATAAACAAGTATGTCCTGAAAGCAAGAGACCCCCAACCAAAGGAAAACACACCAGGTTTGGAAAAGGACCCTGGCAAAGTTATCAGGGATTTTGCAACGTGGTTGCTGGCTGGTGGCAGCAGGGGACTGGGTTAGGATTCAGGATGGCATAGGCCCCTGGGTCTGGGTGTCCCATAAATACAGATGTCTTGAGGGTACAGCATACCGAGAGCATATGACCTCTAACTGTAATTTATTGCATGGATATTCATGACTTGAGTATGCCATTGTTTTCTTTCTCTTCCTCCCTTGTTCCTCCTTAGCTTGCTGAAGGATTTCTGAGCCAAACCTCTTCCTGCCCCCCTGAATTTGCACGAGTGCCCGTTCAAACGCTGTTACTCTGATTGTCAGGAGACAAGAGGCTTCAACAAAAACTGGTTTTCTCCCAAAGGTTCATCCTGATTTTCTGTTGTGGGGACAGGGCAGTAATACACATCTGTAACTCTTTTTTAAGGGTGGTTCTGGCTGACTTGGTCATTTTTGTGCAAGCATGGGTGATTGCAGTACAACCTGCATCGTACGAATTGGAACATGCTATTGAAAGGGTTTGAGAAAATGTTTTTTGATTTTTCTTTTCTTGATTAAACCATCAACTGCTGCATAAATATTGGAAGTAAAACCTGCTGCAGACTGAAAGATTAGTATTTAGCTCTTTATCTAAATACACTCCAGTACCCCCACATCCCCTCCCCAAAATAAAATAGCGTTGTTTGAAATTTCCAGGGAAGCTTAAGGCCTAAAACATTGGGTGAGATGTAAATTTCTTAAAATATTTATCCATCCATAAGTGGCTACATATTTGACATTATTATAGGGTTTCTCAGTGTTCCATTTTATTAAAAAATATTTATTTGGTTTCTAAGATTACTGCTTCTCTGACCACAGAAAATTCAATTACCGAAAACTGCAGCTATCAAATTGGTTGAAAATAAATAGCCTTTTATCCAAACCTGGCATGGGCTGGTTTACTTTTAATACGTAGCCATAAAAAAAGAACCTCTTTCCACAGAGAGCTGGTTGGTTACAGAGCAAGAAGCCAAGGAATACTTTGCATCATCGGGTTTTATTTAAAATAAGGTAGGGAGGGGGTAGAAAATAAGTCGTTATGAGACTAATTAGCTGTCGGGCTTTCCCTTTTGTTTTAAGAAGTGACAGAAGATCTCTCAAGGCGCTTCTTTTGTTACGATAAATCAGTCTTGTTTTCTCGTTGGCGGGTGAATAGATGTACAGGGTGAATAGATATGCAGGTGACAATCCCAAATGCTTTCTTAAAGTACCAGATGTCTCCTACCTGCAAGGTTTTAAAACAGGCATTGTGTGTGCAAATGGCAAATAATAGAAAATAGTGCTGGGAGAACGGTTAGAGGTCACCTCGTCGAGCGGGTTTATTAGTTGTTTTTCATCTTCGCCATCCCATCTGAAGACAAACTGTTGCAGAGGCGGTACTGATGAAGTAGGTACTGAATGGAGGTGAAGGCTTTAAGGTCCTTTGGGAAATACAGGAAACGTGGTACACCAACATGCATGGTGATTGTCCAGCTCATACCTTCAACCAGGATCGTCTCTCTTCTAACAGTGCTTTTGCAAAGGGGAAATAAAACAGGAGGGAACACATTTTAAAAGAATTACACTCATTTCCAGCTCTTTCCAAAGGGTCTGGGCTAAGACTTCCCCTCCTTTAATTTGTTAAACAACCACGTTACTTTTTCAGTCTGTTTGCTTGCCTGTAAAGTCCCTTCCACACCACGTCTGAAGACACCATGTCTTTCAGCTAAGGTCCGAAAGGCATCAAAGGCTGGAATGTGAAACATCTCTGTCCTGTCGTATGCCAGGAGTTCCTCGTTAACAGGTTCTGTTAGCACGATGGCTTACTGAGAGCCCCTGCCTCCGAGGGATCAAGGAGGCTTGGTGAGAGATGGCCCTGCAGTGGCTTGGTAGGGATCAATGTGCGCCAGGCAGACAGGGCTCTCAGGATGCACCAAAGAGATGTCTTTCCCAGCACCAGGATGAAAAGCCATGAGATCAAAGCTCAGACGAAGCAAAGCAAATGGAGATAATGCCATGGGCACGTGGGCTTTCCAAAAATGCTGCTTTTAAAGGGAGACTGCCTTTTTGCCTGTAGAATGAACATCCATTGCTTAAAGGTAACCTTCAAGGGGAGTTAAAGGGCCAAGGAGATTTTTCTAAAAGAAACAGAAACATGTCAGTATTAAAAATCTCAGGTTTTATTGCTTTGGAAAGACATCTAAATTCCCTAGAAGATCTGTGGGAAAATTCGTCAACTGCTGAGATGGGTAAAAATATTCCTGTATCTCCCACTGGGCACACTGAGAGAATCACAGTTACAACCATTTCCTCAAAAACTGGAAGCACTTTGTTCTTCCTATTTACTGAGTTTTCATACTTTGAAAATGCATGGGAGGAGGATTACCTGTAGATCTCAGCTAGAGCACATGGGTCAAGACAGCAACCCAGACCTCTTCCGTATTTACCCTCTTTAGGTGGCACATTTCATTTCCTCATCCCTCAGTCTTTTCAGCTGCTAAATAGAGATGTTGCAAAGGGTTATGTTGTAAAGTTTAGTGAAATTAAATAATGCCTGGAAAGGGCTTTAAGAAGATTTTGTGAGGAAAGGGCTCACTTTGGTCTGAAGAATAGCTGGCTGGTTTTCCATCTATGTGGTTTTGCAGGTCTGTACACACACGTCCCATTGTACACAAAAGCCGATTATTTTTTCAAGCCAGTTAGTGAGTGTATTATATGACATCAAGTCATCCAAAGAGATTGCTTCAGCCAAAATGGCAGGAGAGAAAAGAGGCTGAGAACCTGCACTTTAATCTCTTTTCTGATGTGATTTCCCAATTGCATCAGGAGGCAAAGTCTCCCTGAGCTTGAAGTCTGATTATGCCGGAAGATAATATTCATTAGCGGTTATGCCACAGTCCGCTTTCCAGGAGACCTTTCCCCAGCTTCCCGGGAGGTGAACCAGCTCCCGTTGTCTCCCGCAGCGGCTGCTAGCTACAATGCTGTTGAAATGTAGTTTATGGATAAAATGTAGTTTAGGTATCTGTAATGGATCCTGCACTTAAAGCCGGTAGACCAGTTGCTTAGCCATCAGTTGTCAGCCCATAAAATCTGTGGTTACCTTTCTTTTCCTTTTTTTTCCTTTCTTCATCCTTCTTAAAGCGATGGTATAAGGGAAGCTAATGGATTTGAAATTACAGGAGCAGCTCCACAGACTCCTTTAGCAAAGGAAAATAAAAACAGATTGCAATTTTATGTTGACCTGTATGACTGCCAACAGTGGTGTCCCCACCGCCTTTCTCTTGGGGCTGACTCCTACTCTGAGCTGCTTCCCTCTCACTGGTGACTGCGTCTCCTGGAAAGCAATAAAATGCAGCAGAGCCTGCTGGAGTGAGGTAACTTATCAAGTCCCTGGAAGTGTGTTTATCTAAAAGGCTTGTATATTTATATGTATTTTGAATGCCTGCTTCTAGATAACGTTGCTTTGCTCATTTTAAAAACTCTGCCTTGAATAAAGAGCTTCTTTGGGAGCTTTTTAAATGTGAGTTAGTACTTCGTGTTGCCTTGGTAGCAGATATCCTTCAGGTTACTGTATTCATTGCGATGCATACAAACAACACATTGACTATGGCCCCACTTTATATTCTCACTAAATCAAGTTAAAGTTTTTTAAAGCCCAATTCATATTAAAAATTTTTCCTGTGGGTGCGAAGTGATTTTGACATAGGCACGGCTCACACTGAGAGCCCTCCAGACTTGTGGCTTCAGAGCAAAGAAGGGAAAAATATAGCTTGGGGTGGGGACAGGAGTTAGAAATAGTTTAGAGGACCCTTTGGTAATGGATGCTGGGCTTTAATTCGTGCCTGAAGAGACCTAGCTACCCCACACCACTTGTCACAGATTTATGGATCATCTGTTTTGTTAATGCTTATGGATCTCTTGCTGAACACAACCCTTCTTGATTCTTTTTTTCCTGATCACAGACTATTATAAACGTCCCTGTGACTTCTTGAGGTTTTCCTAAGAAGAAGGTGCATTGATGGAACAGTTGTTAGGGTACTCAGGAAGCAGAATATTTTCCATGTGTATCTTAACAAGTTTCTGAGGTGCGCTTTCATTTTATATATGCTGAGCAATCTGTGCTTTAAAATAACCAGCTGATGAACTTGTATGCTGAATATGACCACATAGAATGAGGCCATTTGTTTGTCATCAGTACTACTGGAAATGCATAGAACAGTCACTTTAAAATATTTACAATTTTTTTTTTTCTTGAATTCACTCACAAGTAAAGTTTTACAGAGTTATACTTGTATGCCTGCAGGTGTGGAAGATTTAGGCTTATACGTAAATAAAGTACAGCAAGTTTTTGATCTTGTGAACGTCACCAGCTCTTCGCTATTCCTTCCTGTTCAAATTTTTTCTCCAGTCTGAAGTTATTATCTTAATGACAGTAAAGGCTGCAAATGTTCATGGATCAGCAGCTGCCAGGCACACGTGCGTCCTCTGCCACGCGTATCATCTCTGCCCTCACTGAAATTGCCTCGGTGGGTCCAGATGCGTTTCCTTCCACACACCTTTCAAGCAGCAGCTTCTCGCCTGGGTCTGACAGTGGAGGTGATTTGGGTCTGTTGGAGAAAATAGCGAATTTGTGAATGCTGCAATTAACTGTGTGCTCATTTGTAAATACGGCTTGCAAAATGAAGGTTTTTCATTATTCCTATAAAACTCCACGTGCAATATTGTATTTCTGCGTTCTTAGGTTGGACAAAGCCCTGAGGTGTCTGGAGATGAAGGCTTGCCAAAAGCATCTAAATTACAAATTCAGTGTCTCATTTTTGCCCGGGCCCTTGAAGCATCATCCACTGAAGGAAATGCCAGTAGATCGACTTTCATTTTAGGTCACGTCTGAATTGTTTGACTTTTAACTTAGCCACTGCTGGTAGAGAGATCTAAAAGTCTTGATGGTTCATACAGCTCTTGGATATGAACTTTGCCAAGGGTGGAGCAAGGCAGGAAGCTCTGTGTCTCTTTGGTGATTAATTAGGCACCTTCCCATAAGGAACGTCCCTCATCCTGCAGCCTAGGATATTTGCTACAAGATTCAGAGAGTTTCTTGTTGGAATAGCTGGGGGAGGGGAGGCAAAAAAAACTGAAAAACTGGCATTTGGAAGAGCTTTCAGAAGTGTCATCGCATTGACTGGCTCAAGAGTACCGCAGGTGTGCCCCCTGAGTTTTTTCCCTAGGAGCATGCACAACATAGAAAGCAATGAGCATCTGAAAACAAGTGCAAGCACAGCGAAGATAGATGTGAAGGGAACACAGATGGTGCCCAAACCACAAAGTGTACAGCTTGATCAGGCTCCAGACCTCAAACATCCCTAATTTAAGGGTTATCCAGATACAGGTTTTTAGGTTTGCTCATTATAGAAATTAGAGACTAACTGCAGCGTTCAGATACTGGTTTGAATGCTAGCAAAGACCACAGCATTCAGAGATATTTGGACCAAAGGTGTTAATTTTAATCCATTTTTAGAAAGGCATGGTTATTGCTGGCGTAGCTATTTTATTTTAAATGTTTTAATTACTTGAGAACAAACTGTTTTATACAATTCCCATAGCAGCCGAACTACACTCTGGAAGCCAAATATTCTGGCAGGAGACAAGATTACTTTTTTTGTGAAAGCAGGAAAAGGTATGCGTACGGAGCACTTCATGAAAAGCTAAAATTATGGTCCAGTGTCCATTCTGTCAGTCACTAGGAATTAATGTGGAATTTTGTTTGAAGATCTGTATTTTAGGTACAAATTTGGAGGCTTTATTGCTGCTTTAAAGTGCATGCAGATTATTTTACTTTAATTCCAAGTCACATTATAGCCAGCCAAGTCTAGTGTCATTTTACAGACGTGAAAACATAGAAACTCTATTCTCTAGTTCCTTGTTATAGGATTGAGTCTGTTGTTTATTGATGATGATTTTCCTTTATTTTACTGAAAGCAGCAATGGGGATGAATGCATTGCGTGAGCTGCTGTTACAGTTTATGTTACTCCTTCAGTGTTTGTCTGTGTGTGTGAAGTTAGGGAAAG
>NW_009260768.1:1183385-1241290 GCF_000687185.1 Egretta garzetta
GAAAGAACTCGCGTACCATATGATTTAAGTGAATGGACAGATGAGAAAAGAGAAAATAGCTATAGCATCTGAGCTGGTAATTCATAATTAATAGGCTTTTCGTATTTCTGAGCTTGTCAGTATTCTCAGGGCAGTTAAAAATTTTCATCTTCATTTTCTGTGTTCAAAATAATAAGATTTTTATCAATTTTACATTGAATTTGATTAGACCTTCAGAAAATTTCACTCATTCATGTAGACGAGCCTACAAATTTAATGTTGTCAGAATGACAAGATGAATCAATTAAAGTATGTGTAAGGACAAATAATACTTGGATTACATTTTATCTTCTGCATTTTTCGTGTTATCTGTAAAGCTTGGAGCACAGCATTCTAATCTTTTGTTGTAAATCAAGAAACACAGGGAGCATGGTTTGCTCAGAGCACAGGTGGGGTTTCCATCAAACAGCAAAAAAGTTTTGAGCGCTACATGATAGGATTCTGTATGCAGAAACCAACGGCTGTAAAAACGCTCAGTCCAATAATGTTGTCAGAGCTAGCCAACATTTCCAATATTTATCTGAACATACAACACTTTTGGAGAATAGGGGCGGGAAAAGCTTCCATTGGCATTTCAGTTTAACAGGATTTTCATAAGATCTTTGTTGTATTTCTGAAAGGCTTGAATGGGCACAAGCTGCTATCTCAGAGCTGCAAACATTCTAGGTAGCCCAGTCCAGACAATTCCCCTTTAAATATGGCAAAGCAAAAAACTAAAGCTGTGTATTAAATGCTGGTATTAATGCAACTGTTTCTCCAGGAATCTTACTGGAATTACTTTAAAAGAATGAACCCCAAGGTGTGAATTTAAGGTGGGCTATTGGTTTCCTTTTCAAAGAGAAACATGAAAAAAAAAAAGGGAAACTAAAGAAATGTAGGAATTTAAAAATAAATATCAGAAGTAGAGATGGCAAACTCCTAAGTTTGTTTCTCTTACAGTGAAAACCAGTATGCTTTTATGTCTGTTTCCTGAGTAGCTCACAATCAAATTTTCAGGATTTTTCATGGAAATTTTCCAGCCTGGAAGTACAGAGGGAGTATGCACATACAGAAAATGATGGAAAAGGAGTGATAAACTCCCTAATAAATCTGTCAGTAGGCAAGATCCTTGGAAATAACATGGTTCTTAGCTTTCTCCAACTACCACATCTCATCTTTTAACAGTATAAATAGCTGGGTTTAAAACTAGATTTCTCAACTGAAAATGTTAAATTTGCTGGCATAAGATGCCAGCTTTTGACATTAGAATATAGGACCATTCCATTAGATTTACAGTCCTGAAGTCCATATTCCCTTGAAGATTAAACCTCATTAAGTTCCCCTTTTTTTCCCTTTATTTCCTGCCTCTCGCTCACATCACACTATAACTTTCATAAGCACTCTTGGTTTTAGTGCTTTAATAAAAAGAGCTTTGGTGGAGGTTTAAAGGTACTTCAGATTCCCTAAAAACCTTTTGGAAATTCACCCCTAAATCAGCAATTCAACCTTCCTTCCCTATCCCCTTGTCTCCCACCATACATCTTCATTAAGATGCATCTCAAAGAAGGTAGTCTGTAATTTAAACAATTACATGAAGGGTTTGATTTTCTTTTTCTCTCTCTTTTCTTTTTTTTTTTCCACCATTGTTATGACTAGACAGAGGATCATACTGAGTACATTAGCCAGGCAGTGACTCAGGACACCTACTGCTTGGAATGCCATTGCACTCTGAAAGGAAAGGGATAAAACCGTCTATCCTCCAGCCCTGAACCCCACTACATAGTAATATTTCTGCCACAAAAATACTTTGCTGTCAGCTCCAGCAAGGCAACATTGGATAGCTGCGGTAGTTTGTTGTCAAAATGAAAAATGGTTCAGTGCAAAAGGTCTCATTGCTGGGATGCTAACAATCAAGGAACACTAAGTCAAGCATTTGACAAGGAACTTTGGTCTTGCTGTTAAATACCACTTAATATTGTCCTGCCCGATAATCCCTGCTGTTTAACAACTGTGCAATCATGGCTCAGTGATGGCATTATGCCTTTTCTGAAGGGAAAAACTAGGCCATATGTCATGCATTTGCCTGCAAAAGAAAATACATGTCTTTTAAGATCCAAGGAAAATATAGATGTTTCAAAAATAAGACAATTACAAACACATTATAGTGTCGATTCTTCTTTGGAGTTTCTGTCCAGGATAGAGAGGAGTGTTCCAGTTCCAGCGAAGGTTAGTTGTAGGTGAAAAGCTGAGTAACTTCCAGTCCTATCCCGTGGGAAGCTTGTATGTACTGCGTGCAACGTAGGAGCAAATAAATGCATCCCAGCCTTTATTCAACAAAGTGGAACTGGAAAGCTTTGCTGTTATCACCTTGGTCTCTACAGCTTCTGCCTTAAAAAGGGCTCCCTCACGGTATGAGTTGTCTTTTCCAGTTAAGATTTGTTGCCTTCAGGCCATGACCTGTCATGTATCCATTCTTTAACTGGTCCTCCTCAGATAAACCTCGGAGTTCTTTGTGTCATTTTTCTCATTACCATTCAGTTCCTGACCTCTTTAGTCATCCAGCCACGTAAGAGACCTTTCTCTCTTTTGACATGCTTCTTTGATGGTTGAGTTCTTGGTGCAAATAGAATCATAGAATCATAGAAGTGGTTAGATTGGAAGAAACCTTTAAGATCATCAAATCCAACTGTTAACCCAGCACTGCCAAGTCCGCTGCTAAACCATGTCCCCAAGCACCACACCTACCCATCTTTTAAATCCCTCCAGGGATAGGGACTCAACCCGTCCCCTGGGCAGCCCATTCCAGAGCCCGACAACCCTTTTGGTGAAGACATTTTTCCTAACGTCCAGCCTAAACCTGCCCTGGCACAACTTGAGGCCATTTCCTCTCATTCCATTGCTTGTTACTTCGGAGTAGAGACCAACCCCCCTGGGCTCCCCCCTCCTTTCAGGCAGTTGTAGAGGGCGATAAGGGCTCCCCTCATCCTCCTCTGCTCCAGGCTGAACCCCCCCAGCTCCCCCAGTGGCTCCCCATCAGCCTTGGGATCCAGACCTCTCCCCTGCTTCCTTGCCCTTCTCTGGACACGCTCCAGCCCCTCCATGTCCTTCTGGGAGTGAGGGGCCCAACACTGAACCCCGCATTCCAGGGGCGGCCTCACCAGTGCCCAGGACAGGGGCACAGTCCCTGCCCTGTTCCTGCTGGCCACGCCACTCCTGATACAAGCCAGGATGCTGTTGGCCCTCTTGGCCACCTGGGCACACTGCTGGCTCATACTCAGCCGCCTGTCAACCAACACCCCCAGGTTCTTTTCCACAGGGCAGGTTTCCAGCCCCTCTGCCCCATACCTGGAGTGTTGCATGGGGTTGTTGTGACCCAAGTGCAGGACCCAGCCCTTGGCCTTGTTGAACCTCATACAGTTGGCCTCAGCCCATAGGTCCAGACTGTCCAGCTCCCCCTGTAGAGCCTTCCTACCCTCAAATAATATCCTTTGCTTTTGTGGTTTTAGTCCTATTCAATTCTGAACATATAATTCTGTATTATGATATGAAGAGGTTCTTCACAAAGGTGGTAGAAAGTGTTGCAGCAGAAGATGAATAGACTATTGACCTGAAAGTCAATAGGACATTTCTGCTTTTTAGTTTGGCTACAAATCCAAGCTGGAGCCAAGAATAATGATATTCTCACTGGGGGGGGGAAAAAAAAAGGCAGGCCCCAGACCATAGAAAAGTTAAATGGGCAAAACTAAGCTTTGTTATTGGTCATTTATTTCCAGCAAGGAATTGTATAGGCTAACAAACAGTTTAAAGTAAACAATTTGCAATAACAACATAGAAAATAGCAATAATGATTTTCAGGGAGTGAATTACTGGAAGGCGAAGAAGCCTAAGCAGTTAAGGAAGAGCTGGAAGGCAGAGACCTGAAACAACTCAGCCTCTCCTTAGTGATGCTCCTGGGACAGGGTTTCCTCCTGCTGAGGGGAGGGAACCGAAAGCTGAGCCTGGCAGTTTTTCTAATTGCTTGCTGTTTCTCCATCAATGTGCTGTCAGGGTAGGCCTATATTGTATAGCATTTTGTTTACATATAGACCCAAATGAACTAAATAACCATGTAAAAAGGCAAAGAAATTCTGGAAGAGATGGCTGATGGCAAATATTTTTCTATGCTTGATGTGTCAGCGGGGTTCTGGCAGGTGCCCTTACAAAAATACAGCACACATTTCTGTGCATTCAACACCCCCTTTGGGAGACACTGTTTCCTCAGACTGCCCTTTGGGTTATGTTCAACACCTGAGGTGTTCAAAGGAAAATACAACAACTGTTTGATGGTATAGAAGGTACAAAGGTTTGTGTAGATGACATTTTGATCTGGGAAAACCAGTAGAGGAACTAGTCAGTGGTTCCTAGCAGCCTTGGAAAAACCAGGAGTTAGGCTAAAAGCTAAACCAACAGTAAAAGTAAATTCTGTGAAATGGAAATAACATACCTGGGAGAGAAATGTGCATAGCAAGGGTAAGTGTAGATCACAACAAGCTTGAAGCTGCATTGACCCTAGTAGGTGAAGAAGGAATCAAAATTTTCTGGAGCGTAGAGAAATCTGTGCCTAACCTGACCGCCTAGGAATGGGAGACTTCTGCCTGACCCTCCATCTCGCTGTGCAAACTGCCCACCCTCTGGGGTGAGAAGTGCGTAGATATAGACCATGACTTGTTGTCACCGGCCCAGTATTTCAGAGTGCTGCCAACTGATAAATATTTTAAAGAGACAGAGTGAAAACACACTTACATCACAGAATGCCAAATTTATATGTGCAGTTCCTGCCTTGGTAATTAGCAAATCCCTTGACCACATCAGCCAAGCGTATGTATCAATATTTGACCGTTGTGACCTGTTGTAGAATAGACTTCCTTTGAATCTAGAATCTGGTACAGAGATGACAGGAGAAATTGTTCAGTTTTGCTTGTTTCTCAGCATTTATCTTGGTAAACTGGTTTCGGAAGGCGCTACTGGGGGAGAAAAAAATTCAAAGAGCTCTTCAAATTTGTTAAGTCTCAGTCTGGAGAATCAGCTATTTTTAAAATTACTGAAACACTGGGCAAAATTAGGGTCTCTATATAAATCTCCTCTGGCTTTGTGATGAGGTCTCTCCCATGTATAAAAAAACATGGGGAGACCTCTGTCACTATTATTTAAAATTGCACCTCTCCTTTTAAAGACACAGGATTTCAGATACATACCCCAAACCCGTGTTAAAGAAAAGCATGTGCAAACTCCCTTTAAATGGAAAACTAGGTTTATGGGGCCCGGTTCTGCCACAGTAAAACTCCATTTGTTCTTTTAATCTAAACTTTTACCAAAGCAGTCCTTGTGCTTGCAATAGATGAGACTTACATAAAAAAGAAAGCAAGTTAAAATAGTTTTCTCTTTGGAATTTGTCATGCCAGAGCGTTAGATATCTCTGTTCTGGGAACAAAGCAAGCAGTGAATCGCTGATGATTTTGCCATAAAAATAAGTAAATCACTGAATGAATTTAAAAGACTGAAGGAACTGACAAAATTTGTGGTTTCACTGTAATCTCTCTTGAAAAGTGTTTTTTTCTCTTTTAGTTTTCTAAGTAGGTGAACGAGTACCATATTTAGAATGAAGAAAAGGCTAATCTTTATCAAACAGCTATTCCTGCGCAACGTACACATAATTTTCTGTAGAGCAGGGGATTTTGTTTGTTTGTTTTTGTCTTTACAGTGATGCAATTCAAATCCATCGGCTCCACAGGAGCTCAGTTCTGTTTCAAGTATCCTTAGCTTTATGAGTAAGGCACCGCTTTCCTTGTTCAATAGCCCCTGAGGGAGAGCTTTAAATGGGCCTGTAAATTTATTACTGAAACTCTGCAAGGAAATGATAGTCTGCCAGACTGAACAAAACAGCAGATATTGTGTCAGATATGTCATATCTTGTCAAACGGCAAGTACATGGCTACTGGGATTGTGTTTCTGTTTGCTATGGATATAGGCTGGTCTCAATTGTTACGAAGGATTATTCGCCCTCTTTACATTCAACAGATGAAATGGAAAAGAAAATTGTTTCAAGATTTCCAGTGCTAGAAGCTGGCTGTATGTGTTGGAAGCATCTAGGTCAAGTGACAAAAGCGGAGGAATTGCCTCCAGGGTCTCATCTGAAAAAGGTTTTTCTCCAGTTTTGGTATTTTGGTATATATGTATGTGGGAAGAAGACGATGAGAAAAGATGGAAACAGTCTTTCACTTGGAAGCAGAGGTAGAGCTGGAAATACTCTGTATCAGCTGAATTTGGAACTGGGCAGTACTTGATGCACAACTGAAAGGGCTTTTCACACAGCTTCACTCTCCAGGTGAAACTCCTTCATGCCTGGGAACTGAATGATGGTTTGGGTGGGATGAGGTGTCACAGCTTGAGCCACTACAAGTATTTCTGGTAAATCAGACAGGGCTGCCTGTCCTTTGTAGATCTGGATCCACCAGCTTTCCAATTACAGAGGAGCTGAAAGGCAGTAGTACAGGTGATAACTGTCGCATTTCTACTCTTTGGCTAATGATTCCCTAAATAGTCGCTTTCAAAAGACAGGGAAGCAAAAAAAAGCTCCATAAACTGCAGAAGTTAAAGCTCCAAAATTAGCTATATACCTACAGCTTACCTTGAAATGCCTGTTACTAAAAAGGAACAGAGATGTTCTAGGAAGGCATAAATAACCATTACCATTTTTACCATTTCTTCTCTAGAACAGATGTTATATTAGCAGATCTAGGTGTATTAATGGAGCATAGTTACAAGCCAGTTGAAATATCTCACTCTGGATTTAAAAATGAGGTTTCCAGGATCACTCTGGACTTAAGCAAAAAGTTTTGCCTTTTGGGTTGTCAAGTCAAAGGCCCTTCTAAGCTGTTCTAGTTGTTTCCTTCCCATTTCTATCATTAGCTGTGCAAACTGATGTTACTTAAGGATGTCAGACCGGTGGCCAGTCAGGATGCAAAGGAACTTCGTCCTCAATTCTTCTTCATCAACCTCTAATCTAATACAGCTTGCTCTTGAGGAATGCTTTGCAAAATTCTTGTGGTATAAGAGTAAGACTACAAAACAGTTAGTAAATCAGAGATCTGGACTCCTACACTTAATTCTTTCATCTCCAACTATTCTATCTATCTTCTAAGTTTTCTCCAAAGAAACAGAAACATACCTTATCATTTACCGCCTCAATAAAAAAAAAATAAAGTAAAAATATCAAAATCAATTTCTAGACCATTCCAAATTCTTCTTCTTTGTCTGGGAAGTTCACTGTACTTCTTTACCATCTGGCCAACTGACTTAAGAAAAAACATTCAGCTCATTTTTAGTAGTCAGTTTTTCAACTGAAAGTAAAGTGATTGGATCTTTCTCAAAAATGATAGGAAAACACAAAAGTTAGCTGGAATCAAATTCACAGCAATGTGGTTGGAAAGGAATAACTTTCTCCCATCTTCTTTTTAAGGTTATGGCACTCCAACGGTTGCTCTAAGTTCTATACCCTGAATATCTGTTTTCAACCAGATATGCAGGACTCGATATGAATTCAAGCGCAATGGCTTGGACCCACTGCAGTTGTGGGAGATTGTAAGCAGGTTGAGTCACCCAAATCACTCTGCACCTTGGGGTTTTCCTTTACTTCACCAACAAATATAAACCTTATTATCCTGAGCTGCTTCCTGAACTGGCTTCTTTCCAGGGTTTTTCCTTGCCAAAATATTTGGCTGACTGTGGAGACGTTCTCCATATTTTAACTTCCTGAATTGAAGTTAATGGGACCCACCTGGTCTGGTTTGGAGATGAGTCAGCAGAAGAGTCCAGCATATTTAGAAAGAGTCCTTGAAAGTCACGGCTAATAGCGACTCAAACCAAATGAAGACAGGAAGCCAGGATTTGCGTCACTGAGGCTTAAAATTGCATTTACTGCAGTGCTGTGGTAGGAACTGCATTTCAGTATTTTTTTTCCTCGGCTTTTATTGGAGTATTTGTCCAGAAATACAATATTTCAAATATCACTTGCATTTGTGGTTGCAACAATCTGAGTGGGCAGTTTTGTGTAATCGTTTACGCTTCACCTCCCATGCAAAACTTAGGTCTGTGAGTGAAGACCCTGAGATCAAGGCATGTCTTTGCTGCTCATACCCCATGATGATCTGAGCTGCAATGGAAAAACAGGTTATCATTTCTTTCTTTTCTCATCGTGCCAAATGAAATGGCTGCTGCTGGCAGCAGTTCTTCAAGACTAGTGTTAACACCTTTGGTGGGTTTCAGAGCCCGTTCTAGGCTGAGGATAAGCCAAGCCAGTGTTACCTGAACCTTGCAGATGCTTCATTCTGCAGTCAGGGCATTCAGCACTCTCCACCTTTCTGTTCCACTGATAACAAGGTCATTCCATTGCAGAGCTGTAGGAAAGGCTCGCAGCAGTTTATTTTCCTTGGCTTCACATCTAGAGGCAAGTTTCTGACAGGGAGTCCAAATATATTTCTAAGTGCAACTTACTTGTATGTGTGCACCATAGTAGTCAAAGAGAATACAGGCAATGTCTTCTCAGAAGTCTTCCCACGAACATCACAGGCATGTTTCAAGAGGAGTTTTAGCTAAAGAACTGACTGCAGACAGAGCTGCAAGTGGAGAGCAAGCTTGCTGGTCTTACAATAACTCCTGCCTTGCAAAATTGCCTCTGCTCCAACCTTCAGCAGAATTCAAAACTCTCAGCATCACAGAGTCACTTCCCCAGGCAGAACACTCAATCGCACACTAAGGAAAAGAAGAGGAAGAAGCAGGGCCTGATAATTTACAATACATGGAGCTTATTGTGCTTGCGGATATTATGGAATAAATGCAAACCAAAACCAACTTGCCTTTTCTAGCTGACGTTACGGCTAGTACTTACAACTTCTTCGTCTCTTCCCAGAGAAGCTGATCTAACCCTTTTCAGTGCAGATCAGTCATTCGACTAAGTGGCAAGATCCTAAGTGGCAATCTTTCATTCATGCTCCTTCCTTTCTTCTCTCTGGTAATGGAAATGCTAAGGCTGAGCCAAGACTAGATTAAACTCTTCAAATGTATATTTGTGGTTTTCAGAGAATTCCCTACATCAACGTTCAATGTTTTTAAGGGAGAAAAGAAAATAAGTTAGTAGTAAGATGTTCCCTTGGAGGCAGTGCTAGTTTCACCCCCAAGTGAACTTCCCTAAGAGGATGAATTAAAAACTGTATAAAGTGATTGATAACCGGTATGAAGAAATTGTCTATTCTACTCTAAAACCAGTTCCAAAAGCTAGACAGCTCATCAGGCGAATGCAAACACCTAGCAAGAGGCCAGAATGGTACGGGGCTTCCCTGACAAGCGGTTAACCCCAAGTGTGCTGTGAGCGGCTGCCTTTACCAGGGAGCTCAAGTCCTGAATTCTGTGCATCCCACTCATCCACTTCAACAGCTCCAAAGCTGTGCCTTTAGGATTGGCGGTTCTGGGGTGTGCCTGGCAAGTGGGATAAAGAAATCCTGAAGTGCAAAGGGGGATGGAGAGAAGCCATGCGTAAGGAGCAGCACACCTAACCCAGGCACCTGAGGAAGAAGGGGGCTCTGCAGATTCTCTAAGGCTTTAGAGTAACTAAGTAACCTGTCTGATTATAGAATAACTACAGTAATTAAGACCAGAGAGTAGTAATAGCTTCTGTCTCATGGCTAGAAATGCATTTAGCGAGATGCTAAACATCAGAAGCACAAGCATGTGCAAACACTTGGCTGTAAAGCCAGGATAGAGTACTACCATAATTTTTTTTTTTTTTACTGTATCTGTCAAATTAGCAAAGAAATCCTGTTAAGTTTATAGCAATGATTGTACATTTGTGTCCTGGAGGTAACTAGCCATGAACGAACTTGAGTTAATAAATGTATGTGTAATGAGGCTGATCTTCAGTTTTGTCTTAACTGGAGATTTTCTGATTTTTTTTTAAGTTTGTGCTGAAATGAAAGATACTTTTGTGACCTTAATTTCAAGCTAGCAACATTTTAGTTTTCACCTGGGAATATTACAAAAATCCAGCCACAGCATGGTTATCGAAGCTAGCATCGCATACATATTTCCAGACAAATCCTTGTTTCTAATTAAAATAAACAATGGATTCCTCAGAGCTATGAGATCTTCAATAAACCAATGTTAACAAAAAAAAAAAAAAAAAAAAAAAAGAGTGAGAGAAGATAATAGTTTAATTAATAGAATCTGGCGCCCTTCCAAAGTACACTATGTCAGTTGAAGTATGTGAGGTGGGGAAGCTCAGGGTGGCTGGCATGTGAAAAACATCTCTCATGATGAGTCTTGCAAGAAAATGCCAGTCATGCTTCAGCAAACAACGTCAGGTGTCTGCTCTCTGCCGCTGAGCAGCCTTTGCCTCCTGTTTACCTGCAACGTACTGTGTGCCGTTCTCTTCCAAACAGAGCAGCATTTGAAACGAATTCCACTAGATGCTAAGTTGAGGAGTCAAATTAATCTCTTTGTGCTGCCCAACTGAAAGGGAGGGGGACAAAACTCCCGAGACCGGGTCAGGGGAGCTGAAGGGCTTGCGGTGAGCCATCATCGCTGTCACTGTCAGGGCATGTTGGGCTGAGCACAAAAACAGGAAGGAGATGCAATTGCCAAGAGGCTCAAAGCAAAAGGTGTCAGATCTACTTCCACCTTGCTTAGGTATCAACTGATGACTTCCAATGAAAATATTTTCCCTTTAGACCACTTTCCAGATTTCCAGAGGCAAGAGAGGTGTGCGTTGTGCCAACAGCACCAATATTACAGGTAGCCAAGATTTTTCCTTGGGAGAAGCAGACGTGGGTCAAGTGTCAAAATACCCGAAATGCTCCAGTCTCCGGTCCCTGCTCCCCCCTCTTTCCTTTGCTCCATATAGATCTAATTCCATCTGTCATTTTTCACCACCCACCCTGCTGTAACTGTTGTTGCTTCAAGAGCCTTATAGTCTGCAGACCTTGCCTGCTAGAAAACCCTTCTCATTCCTTTCTCTGCTGTCCATACCAGGAAGTCAAGTCAGTCCAGTTTTGTTTCAGCCAAAGTCATGGCTCAGCTGGGAACTATAATTGCATCAGTCTGGTTTTCATTTTTGGCCAGTAATAGCTGGGTAATGCAGTCACATTACAGAACCCTAAATTTAAACGTGGAAGGATCACAATGCAAAATTTCAGCCAGGGAGAGGCTGTCACTCCCATCTCCCGCTTCAGGGCAACACTTGTATTTCCAGCACAGGTTGCAAACTGTAGATGTCTGACATATGGGTGGGTCCACCCGAGATGGTGGAAGTTTGAATCATACTGGAAACCAGAAGAGCCGTGTCTGCTTCTCATTACGCTAAGCTCTGGTTTAAATAAGGTGCTTGGGATGGGGTAGTTTGCTGGTCAAGCAAAAGTAAATGAGTTGGTGACTTCCCATGCATCTCCCCAGATACTGGTTTTTGTGGATGACCATCACCGGTGCAGTGAAGAGCAGTATGACAGGGAATCAGAGGCCAGTGGCTCATTTTTGCACTGGGGGCTGGCGGTGGAGGGGGTGAGTGGCTTCTGGAGTTAATCATTCTTTAAGGGCACAACAAGGCACAGCAGAACCAGGTGCGTCTGATTTCCCCAGGGCCTGATTATCTCATGATAACCACATCCTCTGAAGTTGACTTTCTGCTATGTTTTCCCAGGTTTTTGTACAAAGGAATGATTTAGGTAAACTGAATTGACCATAAAATTTACCAAGTGAATTCCGCTTCCCACCCCCCCTTTTTTTAAGAACATCAAGTAGCCAGTCTGCTCAGAGAGAGAGGTTTGCAAAATGAAATAACCCCATTTATATTTTTAATTTCAATCACGGGTGTCATCTCCGCGGAAGCTTTATGAACATGCAATCCTGAGATCAGCCTTGGGCTTGTTGAAATCAAGCAGGGGTTAAGGAGCGAGGCTCATAAAGCAAATGTCAAAATAAACGAAAAATACCATTTGTACGTACCTTGAGCTGCTGACACCTGTGCCACTGATGTGATTTAAGGTAGCTCAACATTCCCATCCTCAGCACGCTGCTCTGCTCTGCAAGCATCAGTACCCCTGCTCCTTCTGTGTACAGAGCACGCCAGTGCTGTGTGCCCAGTCCTGCTGGGTGGAAGTCCCGACCCGTGCTTTATCCATTCGGCCACGCCAGGTGTGCTCAGGTACCTTAAAACTATTCCTTCGTACACAAAGGACACTCTAACATCTGTAAGATTAGACTTTTCTCACTTTAAAGGTTAAAAATGTGTCAGGTTGGAGGAAGTGGTGGTGGAAACTAAATATCAGATTAGGAGGAAAATAGAATGAATCAGATGCACCATGGGGCTCAGGCATTTATATTCCACCTGCGTCCCAAACTGGCATCCTAAAAAACAGTGCTTCTCTGCCCGTGCGTGCTCAGGATGCTTCAGCTCCACAGGTACTTGCGCTCCCCAGGCACCAGTTTTTTGCTGCTGCCCAAACGCTGTCTTGTCTGTGCTTAGCAGCTTGGTGCAGCGTTCATACGTACGCCTCGTTGCTCTTCAGGATGCAAGAGTTCCCCTGCCCCTGTCAGCTTGTTCCGGGAGGGTGCCCAGGGCACGGGGTGGCAATGCTCCGTGTCAAATACTGCAAGAGCCACAGCTTTCCTTCAGGACCCAAGAGCTGGCTGGTTGGGCTGGATCCTGTCCTAAGGGGCTTTTCTGCCCTTGGACATTATTCAAGGAGTATAATGCAAGCTTCTAGATCCCATGCCAGCAGCCAGACATTTGAGAGTTGGTTAAGCACCATAGCCTTCAGCACTGTAGCACGGGAAGTCCTGAATCTAGCCTCAGATGCTCCCAAGTCACCTTTCCAGCTCTGCTGCTACCTTATGCAATGAGGCTGGACAAGGCACTTAACTACTTTGTGTGTTCCTTTTCAACAGCAAGAAGAGAGATGACTTAATCTCTAATGGCTATGAGAAGAATTCAGTCTTCTTTAGATCACTGATTTAATTCCAACAAAAATCTCCATAGCCAATTTAGATATACTATTATTAGTAGTAGCACAGTACCGCAGTAGTAACACACTAATAGTCAAGATACGGATTCCTCAGCTTATGTAGCCAGCCCTCCTTCTTAATTATTAGTTTGACTTCAAAGCAAGTAGAAAAAAGAAAAAAAAAACCAAACCCTGTTGACAGTCTCAATGCTAACAGGAGAGCCCAGGCTCCTGTGTCTTGTAGTAAATGTGACATTTCAGCTAATGTGTCTAAAAATAAAAGGGAAGCAGTGGAGAAAGTGCCTGTTACCTGCAAGTTCAGCCGCACCCTGGTGCATTCTTTGCCTGATGAGATCTTTTTGTGACAGAGCCAAACTCCAGATTTCCAAAAGCCAAAGTGTCAGTCAAAAATGGTAATTTCACCTCCAATCCTTGCTCACTGCCATTAATGTTTCAACCTCTGACAATGGAGCAGTGATAGGAGTTGGATCGTTTCCCTTGGAAGGAGCATACTCATTTTTTGAGGTTCTAATTCTACCTGTAGAGATTAATTTCGGGACAGGCTATTGCTTCTGTGGCCTTGAACCACTTTGGCCACCCTGAGTGCCCAGTGGCAGGATCTGCCCCTAGCTGAAACATTGAGGAGAAGCTCAAGTGAGCCCTCGACTCCTAGAAAGGGGTACCAGTTCCTACCTACATCAGCCATCTCGCCTGCTAAGACCCTTGCTAGGAGGCAATGTGTTTTCGCAACTGGAACACACCCTAGCAGAGGACTGCAGTCAGCTGGTGCTGTCTCTGCCAGGGCTATGAAACCTCCAGAAATGGGCCAGGGCTCTTCATACCCCACTCTGTAAATCTGTGTTGATGGTAGACAGTGAAGATCCTAATCATTTTAGATGGCATGGTCATACTGGCAGCTTGCGGTCCTTATAATACCTGAGGCCTTTTAGTCAAAGTAGCTGGTTCTACAATGAGTTGAGAATTTCTGGAGGAAACTTTTTCATCATGATTCATCAAACCACAGCTTTTTGCAGGAATGTATCCATTTTGACCAAAGCTTCCCAGATCCAGGATAGCTCCTGGCTTTTGACAGTAAGAGACATCTCTAACAGACAGTGAGAATATTTGAACTGGAATACCCAAGGTCCCAAGTGAGAGCTTTCACCACTGGGCTATTATATGTTCTTGGGTGGGTCTTTTCTCTTTCTCTAAAAAATTTATTTCTAATGCAGAGCAAAGATGTTTTTGCAATCTCAAGCTTTTGTGGGATGGGAAAACTGTCAGGCATCTTTGGGTTTTATCCAGAACTCTTTTTTTTTTTCCTTTTTTTTTTTTGCAGGAATATTTTTCTGAAGCATCACTCTTCTTGTTTTAGACATATTTTAGCTAAAACTAAAAGCAGATGGAGGAGATTAGGTTTTCTGTTTTTCTGAGGGAAATAGTGAAATCATCAAATTTTGCTCAGAATGAAATTTATGGAAATGGCTACAAGAATTGATAAGAATAAACATTCTTCTGCAAAACTGCAATAGGATAACTTTTCATGTTTTCACTTCCCTAGAATAAAATCAATGTCTGCACCATCAAAATTTTGTTTAAAAATTTACTTAGACATGTAAACTTTTTCTTGAATAAAACCTTTCTTCACTGAAAAATAATTGCAAGGCATTTTTCATTTACCACAGTGCAAAAACCCAATTATCTGAAGCAGATTGTCTAACTCAAAGTATTTTTTAAAGAAAGCAGAAAAAATATTCAGTTAAAGGTTTGGAACACTTATTTTTAAATCTTAAATATTTTCAAAAAAAATTAATATGAATCTTAGACATTTTCACTGTTTCACCATATCTTTTTTTTGTGCATGCCCATTATTTTCATAGCTTCCAACCAGGAACCAGACACCATCAACTTTGCTCAAACTTAAGATGTCTGTTCCTAATAGTGCCAGATTTTGAGGTTGAAAAGTTTGGCTTTCTTCCAGATTAAAACAAAATTTCACTTTGTATAGCCAGGAAGACAATGATATTTTCCTTGCCCGCCCTTTGTCTTTCCCATTCGAACAAGAACCTTTTAGTTCATAGAATCATAGAATCATAGGATCACAGAATCATTCAGGCTGGAAAAGCCCTTTAAGACCACCAAGCCCAACCATTCCCTTAACCCTGCCATCCCACCACTAAACCCTGTCCCTAAGCACCTTGTCTCCTCATCTTTTAAATCCCTCCAGGGATGGGGACTCGACCACTTCCCTGGGAAGCCCATTCCAAAGTTGATTTTCTCTTGCAAGGTGATGCTGTAAGTCAGGCTGACGGTGTTCGTAGTGGACACAAGTGACAGTTGACAACATTCTGGAGCCCTTAGCTAAAGGTGTCAGACAGAAGAGGCTGAGGACGGACATGTGCTTGGGATAAGCATGGAAGCAGGCTGTAGAACCAAAGTCACCCAATCAGCTCAAGGTTTCTGCAATAGCACGAAGGCATTCAGGTGTTTTTCCTGTGGGGCAGTGCGTGAAGCTCTATATGGTATTTTGCAGGTTGGTTGTCCTATCTTTAATTTCCAAGCTGCATATCTTCAAGAGTAGGTTCAGCATTCTAACAGAATAGAATCATTTGGGTTGGTAACCAAGCCCTGAAGTTTGTGGATCTAATACAGGCCTTGCGCTGTTGATATTTTGAGAATTATAACGTGGGTGTCGAGGCCTTAGGATACCATGTGCCTCATGGCATCCCTCTGCAAGCTCCGGCAAGGGGCCCCTTAGCAACACTGGAAATCCCCGTGGTCGCATGAAATGCGCTTTCCTGGCACGCCAGGCACTGAGGTCATGTGGAATGTCTGACTAAAAGGGGTTTCGCTATCTCAAACTGGAAGAAACAGCAGGCAGTTTTATTGTTTTTCCTGAAACCTGCCTCATTGCATGGGTGAGTGTGCTGCTGCTCCAAATTTCCCCCCCCCCCCCTTTCAATAAAACCAACTACCTTCTGCTCTGCCTTCAAGGGGCCTGTACAACAGCAGGGGAAGAAGGGCTTTTGTGCTGCCTTCCATTTCACTTGCGGTGATAATATTCTACCTTCCCGAAACTCCCGTCAGTGTTTCAGCTGGTTACAGCAATCTAATTTTATCTTTTCTAATAATACTAAATTGCTTTTCTCTGAGGGGCTGTTTTCTGGATAGACAGCTTCCAAAGTGTAGGTCCTGAACCCTGGATATCCAGATTCTGGACTTGGCCAAACCTGTGTGGCTGCATACCATGGTTGGGAAGGAGAGGAGAGAGATGAAAACTCTGAATACACAAAGCAAAAAAAAAAAAAAAAAGTTGCAAAAAAGAGAGTTGTCTTTTGAAATGACTCTTTTTTTGACATTCAGATATACCATCTCTCCTCTCACTGCACAGAAGCAAAATTAACATTAAGTGTATATGGATCTTCTTGCACAGGGTGCCAACAGATGGCAATATTTTATCATCGTTACACAGTGCAGTCCTTTACTCCTGTGCATTGGAGAAAGTTTGCATTTACTTCTTTATTGTGACATAAGGAGTCGATGAAGCTTGTGCTTATCTAGTCCTAGAAATACCTCTCTACTGTGATATTTTTATTTTTCATGGATATTGCAACAGCGTGTTCTAGTGTATGTCACATTTGAGAATTTTACAGAAGGCTCTTACAAAAGCACCTGCATGTGGAGTGGTTCTGATGAGGATGTCTAAATAACGCTAAGACCTCCCGTTAGCAGAGTACAGGCTCTCTGCCTCATGCATTTGTACTCCCAGGCAGCTCTGATTATCCCACCCTCAGGCATTACCTTCTCACAGCTACCCCTCTCCTTTTAGATCATACCTGTACCCCCGTGCAACATTTGCTCTTGCTCCCCCCAGGCAAAGTACCATGCAGCAGTGCAAACCGCAGTAATTGTGCAAATGAAGAAACCATTCCTTTCTGTTCAGCAAAGATTTTCTGTCTCCTTTTCAGCCTTCTTTTTCTGGGCTTCACATGTTGTAGAGTTGGGATACTGCTGGTGGAACAGTTTTCTGCCAGAGCTGTCTCTAAAGATTTGCTGGGTTTGGGAAAGCTGTTTTCACCTCTTTAGCCTCAGAGGTTTTTTGATGAAAACATACCTTTTCATGGCACATCGTAGGTGATCATTAAATTTGATTGGTAAGGAAGAAAAAGGGTTGTCTCCTGTCTCCACATCTTCCTGACTTGTGTCTGGCAAACTGTGGAGGAAGATGTTGGCAGTGAATGAAGAAACAGTTTGCAAAATCCCCGTGCTCAGGATTTCCTGGCCTGTTGGGGCAGTAGCATGCAGCGAGTACTTCATGCAGTAAGGAAGCGGCCAGAAAACCCACTCAAGGAATCACAAGAAACAGTAGTAAAACAGTTGTCCAACTCAGGTGCATCACAGCATGTTTGACTTTCCTCTTGACAGCCTTTCTGCATTAAAGAAGGTGAGCTAATGGTCATGGCGATATCACTTCTGCACCCTCTTCCATTTGTGTTTGTCTATTTTAACAGCCAGGTTTCTTGGTGCCATCTTTCATAATGTTTCAGCCAGTTTTCTGTTTGCATTTTCAGGTTTCTTTTTTTTTTTATTTTCCTGGCATGTTATGCAAGAAGTAAGAAGCAAAATGTCTTTGTGCCATATCAAGTAGTGTAGAATGTGCCAGTGCCCCTTCAGCCCCCATGGCTCAGAAACGTGTTGGTGACAGCAAACAGTCCCATGAGACGCGGGACAGGAGGGCTGCTATTTCAGATAGGTTTTCAGCTGAACGTGCCAGTTTTGTCTGAAATGAACCTTCTCAGTCCCTGTTGGTCACTTTTTCCTAGTTGTTGTGAGGAAACATTTGGCAGGGAAAGGAAAACAGATGGTCCTTAGCATATTGTCCTGTTTACTTTTTCTCAGTTCACTTTCGGAAGTAAATTGGTCTTTTCTTCTTTCTCTTTGGGCCAGGAATCCACATGTCTTTACAAAAATATGAAAATCTTTTGATGAATATGCCTTTTCCCCTCCAACTATTATGACAATAGTTGAAGAAGGTATAAGCTGTGTCTTGCATCCTGTAACAATACACATCAGCTTTGACCTCTACAATGAAGGCAGGACTCCAGCAGCAAATCCACAGGCAATAAAAATGAGACGACGAGAAAACGAACTACCATTTATTTCTTTTTAAAAGTGTTTCTTTCTTTCTTTCCCTCAGCAGACTTTCCCTGTGTTGAAAGGGATCCCCTGGTCACAAGTCAGCAGGCGAGGTTGTCAAAAGCTTTGACAGTCAGTGAAGTGGAACATTACAACACATGGTAGCAGCACGCACCAATGGAGAGTCCCTTCACTACATGGACCTCCCTCCAAGACCAACCTCAGATCGTTCTTCATCCAGGCCCCCCTCTAGTCATTCAGATCCCCTACTTCCACTAGTCCCGACATTGCGTGGGTCCCCAGGTTGCCCTTTTCCACAGGTATTGCTAAAGCAAATAGCCCACAGTATTTACTAGGTGCAACACTTTAAATCATATTAATCTAGCCAATAAAGTATTTATGGCCAATAAAAATTCCACAGTGGCGTAGCCGATTCGTAAGGACGATGAATGACGGACTCATGCCCTGCCCCAGCCAGACTGTCAGCAGTCCTCGGAGGAACAGGGGAGCAGCAAGAGGAAATGGCACCACAAAGCTCAGGTGGCCCATGTGCTGGGAATGGCAGAAGGGGGCACGCTAGAGTACTCTGACATTTCTGCTTGCAATTTCTGACTTGTGAACAACAAACAAAAATGCATAAATCGTTATATTGATGATTTGGCTATGGTGGCATAAAAAGTGCCGCCAAACAAACAAAACATAGGCCTGTGTACTGTTAGCGGAATGCTTAGTTACCTTGATTCAGGGAATGCAGATACCCCTAAATGGACTGGATATTTCTGTAGAAAACATGAAGCTACAAATTCCTATAAATTTCATTGGAAAGGAAATGAAGCTTCTGGCCTTAAAAGAATCACAAAGATTTAGAGATCAGTATTAGCAGATCAGAATATGTCTCTGCTGTTGGTGGGGAAAAGTGTTGAAGGTTTTTGCACCTTTCTTTTGAAGCACCTAGTTCTTGCCATCGTTGGAGAGCTTGTACTAAGTAAGCCTTGGGAGTTCTGCTTTACCTCTGAAGTCTCTGTTACCACTAAACCACAGTCTCAGTTGCTGCCAAAATCATTAAAACTTTTTATCGCTTTATATAGCTGATCTAAGGAATGAAAACTCTTCACCATAATAACAATGGAATTTTTTGAAATATCAGGTGAGCGTCCAGGTTCTTGCTTGAACAGTGAGAAAGCCAAGTACTGCTCTGGTCTAAGGGAACTTAATTCTGAAGCAGAGCTGTATTAGTCAAGCATTATATAATTTTAAATCAAAATGTATTCACCTATACATCTCATAAACATTAGGATCTGCAGAAGCTGGTAAATCCTCAGCACATTGCCAAGAGACTACTGGTTAGAATATACACTGGCTGTGTTTCCGTGCTGGGGTCTGTTCTTACGGTGTTTCTTGGAGAATGCATCAGCTGCCCAATGATCACTCCTGGTTGTAAATGGTAGAGGAGTTGTAAATAACTTTACTCTCATGAGGAGAGGAGATGACTAAGATGACATTGTAAAACTGTAACACATCAAAATGCATCACATGAGCTTCTCAAACTATGACCTTGGCCACATGGCTGACCAAATCTCAACATCTCCCCCCCAAACTTCTTTTTAACAGCCCTAATACTTGGATTAGATAGGTGACTCTGGGGAAGATTTATCTCTTTTCATTGATACTACAGAACTCATATGGCATTTAGTATGATTCTTCACCTATTTATCTGCTAGTGAGTATGTAAGACTAGGTACCAGAGATAAGTCTTGGAGAATAATGGAAAGCCAGGTTAAAGACCTATTTGGGTGAGATTCTTACCTTCTCAGGCCTAGCATGTTTATGCTTTTGGTTTTTTTGATAGATGTCACTATTGAAGTTCTTGTGGCTGTTACATAAGAGTGATTCTCTTAAGCCCAAAGGGTGTCTGAGTAGCTTATTGGTGCGGGGATCTCACAGGCTTCCCAGAAAATTATGAATTGGTCTGATATTCCTTTTTCTTTGGAGTCAAAGATAAAAATGAGACAGTTCCGATGGATCACCTCCCTTTACACATTAGCTCACTAGAGTAGATAGGAGGAAAATTAGGATACCTAATTGCCTAGGTTGATTGGCATCTGGGAGCCCTGTGAGTCAACGGGTGTTTCTTAGCCTTTTTGGAGACAGCCAGACTTCTGGTATTACTGACAGGTATCTGTGTTGCCATTTCCCAGAGATGTGGATAGGCACTTGCTATTTTTAGATGGAACATGGAGAAAGAGGAGAAGGTAAGAGACATGAACTCATGGAACAGTTTATGAATTGTCTCTGACATGTTGACTAGTCAAATCTATTTCTTAACCCACACTAGTTTTGCCAGCATCTTTCCATGTTGCCACACAAATTAATATTCTCCCTCTTCAGAGGTTAATGAGTTAGGTTTTTTTAATGCCATTCTGCAACAATGACAGCAGAAATGGAAGGAGAGAGGCACTCTTGCTGCAAATAAAAATATATGAGGTTTTTTGTTTGCTTGCTTCTGGTTTTTTCCATGCTAATTCTTAGGTGACTTTCCATTTGACATCTTGTGCAGCTCAGAAAGGGGATTGCTCCAGCAGAACTTGTGCCTGTAACACCACCACCCTTTAGAACAACAAACCCATCAGTACATGTAATTCTAAAAACCCTGACATGGTGTGACAAAGATGAAGAAGGGCAACGCCCAAAGTTAGCAAAGGCAGGCTGTGACACTGGGGTTCCTGAAGATCCATAGGTCCGGTCTCTTAGCTGGGTAAGGTACATCACTTGATACCAGCAGATAGATTTGGCCCTTGGGAAGCCTCAAATTCTCACACTCTTCTGTCATACAGACCATATCAAACTGCAGGAAAACCATCTAAACTGATGGGTCAAATTTCCCTTGAAATGAAAGTGTTCCAGAGCATACTGAGCGTACTTACCACCAGCCCTCAAATGGAGTAGTATGTCTAGTTCTTGTTCCCATGCTCTTTGGAAGAAAGGAAGCCTGTGGCAAAAAGATGAGTTTTCCATTCCTTTCTGAAAGAATTAAGATTTGTTGTGGTCATTCTTAATTACCTTGAGGATTTGTGGTTATCTGACACCTTGTCGGACCTGGTCTACAATAAGATAGAGACCTCTTTTCTGTCAGCTTATGCATCTGGCTTTCAGCCTGATGGTTTCGCAGTTGCGTATTTTATCTTTCCTATACTCCTGTGTAAAAGTGCTAGCAGCCTATGGCTGAGAGCAAAGAAACAAAACTTTCCATGAACACGAAGTATTGCAGAAGTTGATGTATGTATATGTTAAGCGCGTGCATGCGTATATCAACATCTGCATATATACTTTCTTTTTTTTTAATCATTTCATATGCAGGCAAAGCATCCTGTGCTTCAAGTCATATGTTCTTGTATTGTATGATGTGATGGAAATTAACACCTTAATATATATATATGAAAAACAGCTCCAATTAGGTTTTTTTTTTCTTTTACTGTGTTTCCTGCTCCTTATGACTAAGTGTGGGTAATTATCTTGGCTCACTTTTTCCACTCCACCCATGCTTAGAGAAAACCTGTTGCAAGTTTTCTTGATATTTTTCTTTTTTCTCCCTCACTTTTTTGTAGTTTTGTTAATTAAAAGGTTTGCAAATTGGTTTATGTGATAATTATTTTTCTTCTGGTTTAGCAACATAAAAGTAGAGATTTGAAATGCTTTAAAGGAGAAATCTAGGCTCTGACATGATTTTTTTTCTTTTGCTTTATAAATTACGAAAAAAAATTACTTTTCCAAAAACTTATAAAGAACATCCTCATATAAAAAGGATCGAACCAAATAACAACAGAAAACTCTGTTGTTCGCTTCTGAAAGAGCTCCTTTCTTGCCACTTATTTTCTTTCAGTTTGGTCTGAATTCTGTAGCATTCTGGACCTTGTAAGGTTTATTACGATTGAAACCCAAGGCCACATCTACAAATCTACATCATTTTCCCAGAACAGTTATGCTAGAGGGAAAAAAACCTCTCACCAGAGATTTTCCATGTCCCCATTGTATAATGCACCCTAATGACCATTTCTGCAACTCCCTCGTGCTTGGGCAGAACTATCCTCAGAAGAGAACTGGCAGGGTATACAGAGAAAATTGATAGTTTTCTTTCTGTACCATCAGGTCAGTGTTTTCCTAAATCTCCCCCCACTCTCCTTGAGGATATGCTAAGAGCAGAAAACATGGTTTTAAGTGCTTCAGAGAGACATCATTTCCTTGGGCGCTCTACGGCACAGAAGGCCACGTCCCAACGGGAGACTTCCCAAAGCACCTAGTCTTGGTCCTCCCATCTAGCCAAGATGATTGAACTGCCAGACATGGCAGTTGACAGCCGATAAAGTTAGTGTAGAAGAGTGATCGTTGACTGGCATTCGGAGGCAGGACACTACTTTTTTATGGTTATTTTATCTTGTTCCACAATGAATACAGAGTGGGGGGGGGGGGGGTGGTTGCCTTTTTTAAAAAAATAAAAACCAAGCTTCATTTCTACTTCATTTCTTTTGCTGTTCTTCCTTCCACAAATGTCATGATCTTTCAAAGTATCGTTGTGATCTTTGCCATTCCTCCTTCCCAAACAGTCCCATCACTAGGGTAAACAAGAAGGGCAGTCAGTGGATCACAGCTTATTAAACACAGAGCTGGTATCAAGTCCATCACTTGGTCCAACTAGTGGCAAGGTTTGGCCATCACAGAAAGTGTTTTGAAACAGGGGAAGCGTCATCGCCACATACCTCCTCACTCAGAAAAACATGTCTCTGGCATGCTTCCTCTCTTGCTGGCTCACTTCTTTTTTTGTCTTTGTTTTCACCCATGAAAATGATCAGCAACTCCCAGGAGGAAGCCTGGCCACAAAGCAAAAGCTCTTTCAATTGATTTCAATGCCATTTTCTTGTCTGTAGATCCAGACGTTTGGAATATACATTTTCCCACCTTTTAGAGCAAGTCAGGCAAAATGCAGCAGTAAATGATCAGATAATACCCTTCATTCATATAACATTTCACACATAAATAGCAAAAAATATAAACATTGACCTCCATGGATCAAATGAAATGGGTCTCCCAGGCATTTTCGCCTGACCTCTGAAACATCCATAACTTTTTTTTTTCTCTAATAAATGTGTTCTAACTTCTTAAAGGATTTACTGTTTTGGTCTGAAGAGAGGCTTATTCTCTTCTGCTCAGTGGCTAAACAGCTCTAATTTTGGCTTCTAGAAGATTTAGAGATTTGAAATTTTTTTCAAAGGGTGACAGTGGTGTTAAATGGAAATCGATTGTTCCATGAATGCTGCGTACAGGTGATAGAAGACCCCTAATATTTCTATTTTATGATATAATGTATTGTGTGTTGCACAGCTCCAGATAAACTCAAATTATTTTAGTTATTTGATTTTTCTTAATGAAAAATACGGTTGCCAGAAGCACCATGAGGGTAGGGTGGGGAAAGGACTGGGAAGCCTCTTGCAATGCTACAGAGGGGTCTGTAGTGAGGAGTAGGATGAGAGCAGCTGGAAGGGATCTGGCACCATCTTTGCTGGAGAACCTG
The DNA here is from genome assembly GCF_000687185.1 of Egretta garzetta. Taxonomy (NCBI): domain Eukaryota; kingdom Metazoa; phylum Chordata; class Aves; order Pelecaniformes; family Ardeidae; genus Egretta; species Egretta garzetta. The sequence continues at coordinate 1,207,134 of NW_009260768.1, forward strand.
AGAACAACAGGGGTAGGAAAAGCAGAGGAACTCCTGTAATGCTGCAAATTTGGGTAAGCTGGAAATGGAAAGCAAGGAAAAGGTGAGCAAAGAGGTGCCTAATAAAGGTTCTGAGTGGATCCTAATGCAAACCTGGGGCTTAGGACAGAAGTCAGATGTGCTCTGCTCCCCAGGTGGGATGATTGCAGGAGCTCCCTGTCCCCATGGCAGACAAGGAGCTCTTGCAGTGTATATAGATGCATGTAAAGGATTCAAAATTTCTAAACCGAATTATCGCTCTCCTAGTAAGAACCCTGCAGCGCTGGCTAGAGAGCTGTCTTCTACCTGTAAGGGAGAACTGGGAGAGAGGAAATATTGTGCTCAAAATGAAATGAGCTAATGAGGAATGACAGAATATTCAACAGGGTTGTGTTTCATGATTCATTTTGGTTCTGGACACCATGAGTGAAGAAGCATCTTTATACAATGATTTCTCACTTTCACTGTTTCCAAATGTTTCTTTGAGTTTTCTGTCACAGACGTCGCTAGTGTCTACATATGTGTGCCTTCCTTTCCCTAGACACTTGCCTGTGACCCTGGGGCACAAGCAGGCAACTTATCCAGGGCCAGAATGAAACACAGCATCAAAGCAAAATTATGCAGATCCTCACCGTGAGTAATTAACAGATGACGTTTTTGACAAGTGTAAATGCATAATTTCTAGGAGGAATAGTCTTATGCTTTTCTGCAATTAATTATCAAGCACAAGTTATGACAAAACAAAGAGGAAAAATACCATGTCCCAACCATAACTTGGACTTTCATAGATTTTAGAATTTTTAATATGCAAAAAAATGAATGATAGAAGAGGAAATCTGGCATTTACCTTCATTCTTGTTGTAACTGTGCATGCTCCTCCAAAGCATTTCCCTCTCAATGTCTTTCTTTTGTGACCTTGAAATGCTGGGATCTTTCTTAATTAAAAATTAGGACATGCAAATCTGTTACAGGATTATCCAGAAAGGAGGAGGCAGTCAGAGTATTGAGCTGGGACTCAGGGTTGGGGGGGGGGGGTCTGTTCTTCTCCGCAGCTTTGCTACCTGGGTGGAGAGAACCAGTAGGAAGTCCTCAGCACTTCACAGGATCCGACCCTAATATCCGCAGGCTACGGTGCCTGAGTAAGCTTGTGGGTTTTCCTGAATTACGTTTGGCTGTCAGCTTTTCTGCTGCAGTCAGCAGGGACTTGTTTTGTCTTGCCTTCCGCCAAGATAATTCCCACAGACTGAGCAACCAGAAAGGTTCAGGTACAGGTTACAGACTTCCAGTCATCCAGAAAATTGACAGTCGCAACAGGAGATGGATTTGACTGTGTCTCTTGTAGAATACTTTTCCTCATGCATGAGACGTTAGGCAGACATCTTTGAGAAAAATATCAGATCCTTTTGTCCTGCCACTTCCCTTGCTTTGTCAGAGGAATCTGGCGGATCCAAGGGAGATTTCATAACCAGTATTCTTGGTGCGGCACATGCCATATACACACCAGAGTGTCTGCTCTGTAGCAAGTGAGCTTAATGACTTGTGTGAGAAGCAAGAAGAATTTGATAGGGAAAACAGAAGCTTAAGGATGAGAGGAAAGTGAACAAAGGATAGATGCTAGTTCTGGTGATCACGGACAAAACCCCTGATATTTTTATCCCCTGATTTTCTTTTAATACTTGCTACCAGTTCCTGACAACAAAAGGTTCCTAGTGGCCATTCACTGGAGAAAAAAAAAGGTGGGAAAACCCAACCTTGATTCTATAAAAGAATAGTAATGGGATTTGTCATGCAAAATTGAAGTGCTCTTCCATTTTAGCTTCCACTTCATCCAAAGCCTAAAGGAAGAAATCACCATTATTGTTCATTATCATTCATGTCAGTTCTTCTGAAATAGAAATGTCACCTCCAGAGTCCAACCCTTGCTGTTGCTGCCTGTTGTGTACAGTGCCCCGGTCCTGTAAAAGATGTGTAACATCTTGTAGGCTCTGCCGCTCTATGGCTTGGCATGGCTTAGGTGTTTTCCTTCCCCTTTGTCTGCCCCAAGTTTCTCTGCAATGCAAGGAAAAATACTGATCATCCTGAGATACAGAAGTGAATCCCAGGCCTATATCTCATTTGACTGTGTCACTGAGAATTTTCCTGGTGCCATAAGGCTACGTCTTTCCCTGCATAAATCCTGGGAACGAGGTTCCGCAAAGAACAGCTTAAAGCATGAGTTACACCATAAATAATTGTTCAAGCTTTAGTGCTTTGTTGAATCAGGATGTGAAAAGTCAGCTGACAGAGAATAAAAACCGGCTTTGAAACAAAGCTTTGTTGAGTGAGGTTCATTCATGAAGAGCAAACACAATTCTTCTTGAGAATGGACTACAGTTGTTCTGATTTTTTTCTAAAATGTCAAAATGATGAGGAACAAATAGGGCCTAATCCACGGTGGTGGGTTTTTCTAGGCTTAGGTACAGAACTGACATTACACATTCCAGTTTATTGAGCATCTTATTTATATGTTAATCTGTGTCATGTGCCAACTGTAAAATATCTCCTCTTTTGAACAGCTGTGTTACGTGAAGAATCTTCACATTTGCCCTTTGGCAGCAAGAAGGTCAAACGATCCAAGAAACCTCAATAAATACTATCTGTAATTCACATACATATTTTGGGAGTACAAAAAATAGTCCTAAAGGAAAGGAATTAAATTCAGAGCCTGTTGTAGTTCCATCAAGTTATCGTCAGCTGACGAGAACAGACTCCATGAAGGAAATATTATAGTAGCCAGTTCTTGTTCTTCAGTGGCTCTCAGTAATACTTCAAGTCAAATATGGAACAGTTAATATTTTAGTTTCTTAAATGCTAATTTTCTAGCACTACACATCTGATAAAAATTGAACTGCCCAGTCAGAGCGGAACAGCATCCTCTTCTGGCAGGAATGTCACTGTCACAGCTGAACCGGCCCTGTGGTCACAGCCCCTACAGTCATTATCAGATCTTTCTTTCTAATGCTTTCGTATCTAGTTTAACCTGAAGTAAGTCAGTCCTAGGACATATACTTGTCATTTCTGAGTTCAGAATCAATCCCTACAAAGTTTGGCTTTATTTTTACATTGACTTACAGTATATTTTATAGCGTTGGATATTGTTTGCTCTGTTTCCACCTTGGCTAGAGGCCTTCGCTTCTCTTCCCTTCTTGCTTCAGAGCAAGCCATTATCTCCAAGGTGTGAATATCTTTACTGATCACCTTAGTAAAGTGCTTTGAAAGCTACTTATGATGCCATGTCTGCAAGGTAATGACTGCTAGTAGGATTGCCATGTAAGGGGATTTTAAAATAACAAGCTTTAAACCAATCTTGCAGAAGTATTATCTAGTGCCATTGCTCAAAATTTCCAGCACAACTTCCACTATGATGCTGGGAAGCCTTTGTCTGCATACAACACTGAGGTGAATGGGAGTTTTAACCCTTTCCTCCTACTTGGAAAGAGTAAGCTGTTTCTGCCTCTAGTCCCAGTCAACTACCACCAGCTAAAGTCCAAGATGAAAAATCATCCCTCTGCTCTTTCACTTAGGAGCCAAAGAATGTTCTTGCCAAGGGTAGAAAATGCCAATTAGCACTTTTTATAACCTAAGCATTTTATAAGCACAAGGCCTCACCACACCACTATGAAGTCCTGATCTGCACTTAAAAATATCACTGGCATGGGTTACAGTTTTCCCCAGCCCTCCCACAGCTGACCAGATTTCCTGTACGAGTGACACTGCGGCTGCATCAGTGCAGACACTTTAGCTAAAACATCTTCTGGCCAGGACAGTTTCTTGTACACAGGGTGTTGGTAACACTACATGAGACCATCACTGCAATGCTTATACGCAAGTTTTCCTGTGGGGAGGGATCTGGCTGGGGACTGCACTGGGGGGTGTTCATTCCCCAGACCAATAAGAGGGGCTTAGACCAAGAAATCAGCTTGGCTTAGAGGTTGGGAAACAGAGGAAGGGTGGCAGCAGAGCATGCCAATGGCACTGTGTGGTTGGTGGTGGCCTGTGGTCCTCATCCCAGGGCTTTCACCCATCTTTCCAGCATCTTACTTGTGCCTAGTAAAACTTCCCAGCTCTCGTTCGGCATCTGATGCCCTTTGGCCCAAGGCCATCAGAGGAAAGCTGTATCACAACTGCAACAAGGCTGCAGAATTTTCAGACCCGAATTTCACCCAGTTAACCACTCTGCTGTAAAATGGCTATTATATTATTCCTTTTTTCCTATATCTGTTCTGCCTTTCCTTTTCAGAATTCGCATGTGGCTATGAGCACACTTCGAGGCAGCAGCACTTACTGTGCCGATGTTTGGAGATTTATTTTTACTACTCTTCTCAATTCAGGACATGCGCTTTTCTCACTGCCTCCTACTCCATTGGTTTCTATTTATTCTGTATTTACACTCCAGCTAACAAGAAGAAAAATGAGCATCTCTAGTGATAAGTCATCCACAAAGAGCAACACTGAACACGTGGTCTTCACTTCCACTTCCAATCTGATTGTATCACTCGGAGGAGAGGCCTTATCTACCTGTCTGATCAGTATATAATGCCGCAAGGTAGCAAACAGGGCTCTTTTTCACTCACTCTCCTGTTCAGACCTGCTGCTTTTTGCTCTGTGACATATAATGAATGTCAAGAGAAAATATTTTTCAGGGAAGAGAGTACTTAACCCCAACAATCGATGTCGATGCTGTGAATGGCTCAGAAAGGGATTTGCCTTCAAACATGTTGCCGCTCCGTAGGTGGCCAAGTAAAAGTGCAGTTTGCTGTCAGGCAGAGGACCAAAGCTGAGCTCTTGATAAGAAGGAGAGCCAAATGCTGTTCCTTCTTTGGAAGCCCTGCCCTGTCATTTTTCCATGATGCACATGGCATAATAAAGACAACTCGTGCAAGGACTAGGGGACTTGTTCTAAAAGGTCGGGACACGGCCAGAGGGCATGCACCAAAGCCAGTGTTGCCCCAGAGAGCCTTCCTGTAACATAATGTTGTATCTCACATAATGTTTTCACCTTTAAATGCGACCCCAGATGAGGGCCAGTCTCCAGAAGAGTCCTTGTGGTTTCCCCGTAGCAATTTCAACTGGCTGGAGCATTTGACAGTTGCCCAGGTCCCCACTGAGTGACTGGGATCACATCAGACAGAATACGTGGGGGTTACAGTGCCAGGTGACATGATGAAAAATCAGGATTGTTATTAGGACAAATCACTAAAAATCAGGTTTGCCTCAATCTGACAAGACACCTGGCAGTTCAAAGGACAGCATGGAAACGTCACTCCTGAGCCAACAAAAGTACTAAAACTAGACTTGGAGGAATCTAGTCTTTCATGACATTGTAGTATCTAAGGTCCTTCATGATTAGGAAGTCCTCTTTCTCTGGCAGTGATTGTACTCCTTACCAAGGAGTGCATGAGATGCTGTCCTTCGGTGTGTGTTAGTCAACAAGAGAGTTACCCAATTTGTGAGGGCACTAGAAGCTACTAAACACTGAGGGATGAATAAATAATGCTTCCCTGGCCCTCCAACTGATCTGGGCCTGTAACTGACAGCACAGTCTATTTTTAATATGGAAATCCCAGGGCAGCTGGGTTTGTTTATGCTTGAAAGGATTCAGCAACATTTCTTTCATTTTGCAGCCTTCCATCTTTCTGTACTATATGGGGTTTTGTGGTCAAAATCCAAAGGAGCAGCAAGGGAAAATCCACTATCCAAATAAAGCCAAAGATGAGCAAAAAGCAACATGTGCAAAGTCTGTTGCTGGTTTGTTTGTTTAGAATCCTCACTTTGGGTTTTGCTTCTGCAGAAAAATCAGAGGGGAAAAGGAAAACCATTACAGTCGTGTTGGAAACCTCTGGAATTATTTTAAATGCATGACAATAGTTACTATGCTGGGTCAAGTTTTGATTCGTAGGATGGCGATACGAAGTAGCACAAATCTCTGGAGCAAACCTTGGGTGCTAGCATGCAAACCACGGTGGCTGTCTCAAAGACTGAAATGCCGCGCTACCTTTATTGCAGCAAATCCTTCATAGCTATTTGCAGTCATTAAGCTAATCTGTGGCAGGAGAGAGAGGGAGTGGAGAGAGAACACAACTGCAGAGAGCTAAGGAAATTACGCAGACACTGTCCACCCCCAGATCTAACTTTTCCCTTCCATGTGGTTTTGGGATACATGCGGGATTTCAGTTGTACTTGGAAAGCATAATGCATGTACCAACATCTGGAAGTATCATAATGGTTGCTGTAAGAATTATTACAGTAGTTGTGGATGAAATTTAGCGCTTTGCAGCACATGCAGCCTAACAGCAGCTTGCTTTAGTTATTGAAAATATTTTCATGTCCTGAACCATATTTAAACAAAAAGGAACAAGAAAGAAAATGTAATCAAGAGAATAGACAAGCAGGATGGACACGGAGTGCTTCTGTCCAGACAGCAGGGGTTTTGAGGACTGGAGCTAGGTTATGAAAAAAATTGAGAGCCAGAAATTTTAGCTCATGAATCACTTTTATATTTGGGTTCCCTCTTAAGGTTGGGTCAAGTCACAGAGGCTACACTTTTAAACTATTTCCACTAATTGGGAATGCTTTATAGTTTGGGTGCCACCACGGGAATCCACTGGTTCTCCTATTCCAAGGGAAATGAAGAGGAAAAATTAGGAAAACTTCGACGCTTAAAATGGATGGGTGCTTTGAAACACTTCACCTTTTTTGTGTTTTAATTGGCTCATCTGTGAAATGGGTACATGACAGCACAAGTCTTGCAGGGATGTCAGGCTTGTTTGCTGTTTATACATTGATTTTAAAGGCTTGGAAATGGACTACCGAAATGGTGGAGTGAAGCCCTTACTTATTACTTGGTCTTTTTCTTGAATTCGGGGGGGCGCTGCAGAGTTTCTCACTGACTCTGTTCTGACCTCTGGGCACTCTGAGTGGCCCCACCGCTGTCTGTGGCTATTTTTACTACAGGATAGAGCTTAATTGCTCATCCATTGAGCCTGATGGAGTGCTTGGCATGGCTGTTGAGCTGGTCCTGGGATCAAAGACGCACCTTGATGACCTCCATTAACACTTCTTTCACACAAAGTGCTAAAGCGTTGTGTGTTAGGCATGGATTGCTCGATCTGCCCTGAAAGCACCAGCATATGGACTTACGCTTTCAGAGGATGGATAGGTTTTGTAAGGATGTGATTTGTAAACAGGGAGTAACAACACATTTTGATGTGACATTTAAGGATCCAGTTGGATGTCAGCCCAACTTTGGTTTTCTCTTCATATCTATGCGCTGTCCTGTGGTGCTATGAACCTTGTGGGCATCTTATCTGCACTGAAAAACTGAGAAAGTCTGTTGGATTCCTAGGGTGGGGGACTGCAGCCTGCCTCTGAAGCAAACCGAGCCCTAAATTAAAAGAACCCAAATTAAACCTGTTGATAAAGCTCCCTTCTGGCCACATGCCACTTCAAACAGGCTGGAGGCTGGGAAGGTGGGTGTTGTTTATCAGAGACACATCTCTCTACCTTTCATAATAACTGCCTTGCAGGAAGAGGTCTAGTTAAAGTAAGTCCTTGCTGTATCCCATAGTGCCGTCTTGCACCCTGGGCTCTTAAAACCAGATTCTGGGAATCAAAAAATAACAAACAAAAAAAACCCCAAACCTTATTTGCTTAGGTCAGACTGCGCCAAGAATGGAAAATTGTCCTAGAGGTGCTTTTGGTTCCAGCAATAATAAGACCTGTCATTTGTTACATGTTAATTGCACGTTATTATCTTTTGTAGGTTAAGTCAACCAAAGGTTTCTTGTATAGTTGGAAACAAAATTGTAATCTTTAATATGGTTTGCATTGTCAGGTTAGTTTGGCTTTTTTTTTCTTTTTTTTTTTTTTTTTTTTGGTTTTTTTGGAATCTTGCACTTCGAGTGATTCTTTGCAAATAGATTAGGTACCTGCTTCCCCATGGAAATGTACTGCCGTTTAAGCTGTCTGCCATACGATAATCTCAAAGCACAGCATTGCAAACTTGGAGTAAGTGAGCCTTACAGTTTCTTTTGGAATCTTGCACTTCGAGTGATTCTTTGCAAATAGATTAGGTACCTGCTTCCCCATGGAAATGTACTGCCGTTTAAGCTGTCTGCCATACGATAATCTCAAAGCACAGCATTGCAAACTTGGAGTAAGTGAGCCTTACAGTTTCCCATGGGAAAGGTATATCATAATCCTCATTTTTGAAAGACTACCAGAGTAAGCCAGTGATGAATCTAGGAAAGGAACCAAGATTTCCAAGTACTGAAGTTGTTCTACCACCGCAGATAAAACCATATGCTCTTACCAAGTTCTCTGAAATAGAATTATGATAGTTTTATAAAACTTTGCTTTATTAAAGAAACATTAGCTTTCCTGTTCTCTCCCCCCATCTCTGTCTCCCTGTCATTTTGTTCCTTACGTGTCTCAGGCAATTCTCTCCCCCCAGTCTGAGGATGGTATGTAACTGCTGCTGCCTGCACACCACGATTTATCGAGATTGGGAATCCCCAGCACTGATTGACTGTGCCTTGACACTGTTGATCAATCAAATTCTGAGACAAGCAAAGGCAGAGACACAGAGACAGAGGGCTGGCTGGACTGTAACCTAATTCATTCATGATGGGCTTCTAAATGTTTATGCCTGAATATTATTTGGCTAAAGATCTGTGTTGATAGATGGAAGAGGATACCCAGGATTTCTTGCATTCAAAACTAAGGAAAATTGAGCCCAGGGAAATATATAAAACACAATGTCCATTTTTATTTCCACTTAGGAAGATTCTGGCAAGCTACATTGGACTGTCTAAATGCACCAGCGTTTCTGCAGGTTACTATATCATGTTATACAGAAGCAACACCACAGCAATCATCCTCCAGCCACTGCACTCTCATCCCATATTTTGTCTGTTTCCATCTTTTACTGACTTTTACTGCACAAATAATGGAGAGTCTGAGATTGCTGGCTGCAGACAGAGAGGACAGTTTTAAATGCTGAGCAGTATTTTTTCCCCATTGCCCCATGAATGTAATATAACCCTGCAATTGCAGGATTTGCCTTGTTATCACCGTATTTTTTCTCCACAGACCAGTCTGGACATGCTTTTCCAGTCGGAGCTTCCACATTCATCTGTTGATTTACTTTCTCCCAGGAAAAAAAAAAAAAAAAAGAAAAATAGGAAAAAAAAGAAATCTCAATCCTCAATCCAGAAACAAGATACTGAATTTGAGTGTTCCAGGGAGAAAAGGGAAATGTGTAAAGAGAGTGACTGAAGTCATCTTCAGACTCATTTCTGATTTATTTGCATTTTTCTAGAGGAATGAAGGACAAGACTTGCTGCTGATTTTGATCATGCCAGTGTCTGACCTGAGCTTGTCTCCCCAGCTGCTTCTACAGTCAGAGGGACAAGAGGCAGGCAGCCACCAAGAGGGGGTGATTCCTCTTGGCTTCCCTAGTTACCAGTTTTAGGCAAACTCTTTGTAAATGCTTCTTTCTCCACATGGACTTGAGAGGGAGTTGGATGGGAAATTTCAGTTGCACGATGAAGTTTCAGAGAGCCAATGCTAGGAGAGGTCAATCCCAGCTCTGGGGTCTGGTCTGTACGAGTCAGTTCTAGGTACTCTCAGCCCTTCTCTTTGAGCATCTTCCTTTCGAAGGTCATGGAACTGGCAGTGACAGTGTGCACGGCGGGTTTGAGATCGTGTGGAGTTAAACCAAAAACCAGTCACTGCATTACCATCCTTCCTACCTCACACAAATCTTTTGTATTTTAAAAAGCAATTTAATTAACCCACCTGTCCCCTTATCTCTATCCTGTTTGTACTCACCTGTTTCCCTATCTGTAGTCTATCTGTTTTCATGTGTGTCTACTTATATAATCATTAAGCCAATTCCTTTAATTTCAGCTCAAAAAGGAACACAGTTTAACATGTTTCTCATCATGTGTTATGTTCTGCACCTGGAGCGGTTTAGGGGTATTTTGGGGTTTAGTTTTGGGGGGGGGGGCTCACTTTGTCTGCATTGCAGTTTGCCCCCAGGCATTTACAGTGTCTGATTAAAGCCTTCCCCCTCTTGAAGGACAGCAAAAAGCTTTGCAAGAAGGAACAAGTGAGATGCTTTTTCTGGTTGTGGCAGGCTGAGAACAGACCACCGCACTAGAACAAAAGACAGCAAACCAGAACCAGCAGCTATAATTACACCGTACGCAGCTGGGGGTAGGACCCAGCACATCCACGTTTGTACAGTATACGTACACATATTTTTTTTTTAACTCTTCCAGACTCTTTTGAAAGATGAAGCAATGGGTTAAATTTAGCACAGTGATGGGGAAGCTCACTTCCCATCCTCCAAACTGGGTGCGGGGCCCCACCACCAGCGTGGATGTGCAGCTACGGCTGCCTGGGCCGTCTCCTTCAAGAGAGGCCAGCCATCGCAGGTGGAACGCGTGCTCCCTGTCACTTGGACCATGTCCAAATGTGCAGGAGGTATCAGAGGGCTGTAATTCAGGAGACTCATTGGGACAGTGACTATGTCAGAACCCTCCTTGTTTAGACAGTGAGCAGTGGTAATAACACAATTCTGTGTCTCTTCTACCTTCCTTTCACATAAAAGCAAAATCCTTCCCCTACGCACAGTTTACCACAGGCAGAATCGTTTTCAACCCTATCATTAATGATTCTTGTGTTTCTCATCTGGAAGGACCAACCAGTCCTAACGTGAGCTGCTGTTGCTCCTGCTGGGATGTTCCATTATAGGAAGGTTTCTCATAAAAGGAGGAGCTATAATTAATTGTGATAAATACTTGTGGTTATTTGGTTGTTCTTCTGTTTCATTGATCAATAGGAAATGTACACAGCATCCTCATACTGCCTGTACTTCTAAAATAGCACATCTTATGTGGCTTTTAGAACCTAGATCCATTCTCCCTCTTTTTTTTTTTTTCGAAACCTGTGGCTTAAAAAACACTTCCACCAAGACTGCAGTCTGGATGAGCCCGTAAAGGTGGCCAAAGAGAACACACATCTTACGTCATGCCGTGGTACGTGTGGATCAGCCGCACTTCAGCTGAGGTCTGCATGGGACACTTCCTTAGTCTCAAAAGGCCCTCGCTTTCCTGTGGTTTTTGCTCTGTGCCCAGTGACAAATAAGGGACAGTTGCACAGTTCCCCTTTTATTTCCCTGTCTCAAAGGAAGGGAATGGGGAAATGCGCGTTGTGCTGCCCGCTGTTTTCAAGCTGTCTGTATGCTGTACATTTTATCTGTGTGTTGATGGACCGTTGTGTCTTTGGAGAGTCTTGGGTGCCTCTGGGAGAACCTGAAAGAGCTGCTTGAGCAAAAACTGGCAGGTCTGGCTTCTCCTTGGGATCCTAGAAGCAAGGTGGGCATTGGCAATGCCACACAACGTTATCTTATCCACAGCATTCCTCTCATCAGGGGAAAAAAACCCTGCATTCCAGGGAAGTCCTTCAACCCTAATCAATGTAAATAATATTTTACTTGGGGACATCTAGTGGAAGAATAACAAATTGCATATGTTACATAGCCTATGTATAGCCCAGCTAGAGCTGGCTGGGAGACTGGAAGTCCTGCAAGTACATACAGTCTGTAATGGAAAGATCCCCACTTTCAAAATAATCCCATGAGGAGGAACAGAAAGAAATGCAGTGTCAATGCCCTTAATTTAATTTTAAAAGTGATTCTACAAAATCTCTGGGTTTTGCTGTTTTCAAGACGGTAACAATTGAAAAAAACAAAATAAAGTTTTGAGAAGCCCATCATTTGGGGGAAAATAATTCTTTTTATAAAATTGGAAGAAAGTCATGTAAAAACGTAAGGTGAAGAATGTTTGGGTTTTTTTCTTTTCAGCCTCAGCTTCAGTGAGACCTCTTTTGCAGATTGAAGTGATAATAAAGTAAATAAGGGAAATGATGAAATTGTTTTGGAAACAAGAGCCTACTTTTTGGCTCGTATTTGTGCAGTATTACTAATAGGGGATGCCTGGCATGACTAGGTCTCCTTGGAATCACCAGTAATGGGAAAGTATAATTGTTTAAGCTGTGTCTTGTGTTGCTGTGCCCAAGTGCTCACAATGGCTGCAAGTCCCAGAGAAACCTGAGAAACCTGAAGTTCATGCTGTTCTTCAGCAGCAAATTTGTTCGATTTCCAAATAAGCAAATATATTTCTTGCTCTTCACCATAAAAGCAAAAGTAAGGAGGAATATTTGTACCTGACTAGAGACACTTAAAAGGCAAGAGAAGTGGTGAAGGCACAGGAATGGTTGAAGCATGGGGTCTGTCACACGCTGCCTGGCCTTGCTTTTCCAGCCCACTCAGCCCTGACACAGACAAGGCCATGTAGCAAAATTCTTTGCTCATTTTTCAAAAAAGTCTGCAAACTTCAAATATTCCATTTTACTGTGACCATCTCTGAGATGGCCATTCCTGGATAACTCTCCTGGGCAGCTTGACCATCTCTGTTAAGGTTAGAGAAACCTTAAAGGAACAGGAATACAATAACAGCTGAGAAGCTTTTGTTCTTTTTGTGTCCCTCTGCTTTGATGTGGCATTTGCTGGGTGCATGTACCAGGTTATCTAACACCTCCTCACTCGGTGGTTTTGTACCTGAGGTTATCTGAAGCCTGCCAGAGAGGTTATTCCCTTTAACAGATATATCTATTTACAACTACAAAACAGGTGAAATGGGAGCAATTCCTGCACCCGCTCCTTAATGGGACATCAGCAAGTGCACTTAACTTGGGCAAACGAATGACAAAAGCTCTCCTAGCTCCTTGTAGGTGCTTTCTCCGACAGGATGAAGCTGGTGCAGGAACTGCTGAGGAAGCTGCAGCGAGGCAGAGCTGTTCTGCAACCACAGGGAGATCTGAGGGCTGCTTAACCAAAGCAGAGTTTAGCAAAGGTCAGAGATCTCAGCTTGTGGATTGTGGATCCAACAATTCATATATTGGCTCTGAGGCAGGAGTAGTTGATCTAATAATTATTATTTTCCATCTTGAGCTTGTAGGAGGCTGACTCCTTCCAACTTGTATTTTTCTCCTTTTGGGATAATGAGGTGGATAAAACCCATGAATGTTCTGTATCAGAATCCTTTCTTGACACTCTCACATGCTCCTAAGTATGTCATCAGTTGCACTCAGAGTATTAAGTCCCTGCTGCCAATACACGAGCAAAGATCAGGCTCGCCCACATAATTTTCTTTTGTGCCAGTGCTAACAGACGTTTTGAGTTAAAGTAAGAAACAGCCAGGAAAAATGTGCAGATGCTTAATTCTCTGCAGGATTTATAATATTATACGGTAAGGGTTTGCACCCTATACAATAAAACCAAGTTGGCTTTACTACATATAAAAGAAACAAAACAAAAAATCACAAGTTTGACAGCAATTAGAGTGAATAGACATTTATTTTATCCTTTTACTAGCAGGACCAATTGTGATTTTATGCTCTGAAAAAGCTCATTTTAAAGTTTTATGTCTGAAGTGGCCTTGCCAAATCTAGCTTAATATTGTTACATTAAATGGATGGTAAAATGTGTTCTTAAAACCCTCCATCCTGTAAAGGACCTGGAACCAGGGAACTACTGCTAATGAGAGTCAGGACCTGAAACGCAGCCCTTATGCGTTTGCTAGCAACCCAGCTGAAGGTGTTTGCCAGTCCCTCCCAGTACGCATCGTCCTCGCTTTTCAGAGTACTCTACCATCCAAGCTCCTGTTGATTTCCAGCCACCCAGACCACTGGCCAATCCACAGCCACAGCAGGAAACCCAAACTGCCTGGAACTCAGCTGGCACCACAAACATTTTTAAAGAGATCTTTCTTTCACATCTTCAGAAGTGAATCTCCCACTTCCTACACCCCCAGCCCTTCTGTTTCTCAGCTCTTCTGCTTTTAAGAAGAAACCCTGAAACCATTGGCTAGAACCAGCTTCACAAGGGTTAGGGGAGTTGTGGTAACATTTTCTTTTCTTCGCACACCTAAAGCCTTTATCATTTTTAAGATGTCTCCAAGTATGGAGGAGCTTCAAGTCCATGGTGCTTAGATCACTCCCATTATTACTGGCCACAGTACCCATGCAGAAGCCAATATAATCAGGTGGTGCAACTCTCACAACACCCCTGATTTACTCGTGCCTCCAAATATTTTCTTTCTCCTCTTTTTGAATGGTGACTTGGACAAAACACATGAATATTGTGCATCAGCAACTGTTGTTGTTATTCACACCGTGCAACCAGTACAACGATAGTGCAAGAAGCTGTAGAAACAGCTGAACTGGCAAGGAAGTGTTGTAATTAGCACTGGTCTAAGCAGGAGGAGCTGAGAGATGGGACTGGTAATGTGGCTTACTCGGGGTAAAATGCCCCTCCTCCTCATGCACAGAGCCCCTCAAACTGGTTAAGCCGTTCTCCAGGTTTGTGTGGAGGATGCCAATTACCAGCGCTGCCCTAATACCCTGCAGAGTTAAGCAGACTCATGAAGGGTGTGGAGAGCTTCCCATGCACACCCAGCGCCTTCACTTCCCTCCCCAGATGAGACCAGGAAATAACAATGCAAGAAGCTAAGAGGAGATAATTACAGGGTAAAAACTGTCCAAACTGAAGGTTAGCTATTGCCTGAAGGTAACACGTGAACGCTGCAGATATTGAAAGCTGCCACAGGAAAACTTCCAACTGCCGCTGCGCTATTTCCAGTAGAGCCGGTCTCCAGGCAAAGTTCACCGTGCTGTTCCTGTACGTGAAGCTGGCTCCCTGGAGAGCTGGGTTCAGGTCTGGCTCTTATTTGTACAAGGCTACTTAACTCAGCCAGTTCTCTAGTCTTACTCAATAAAAGGCTGCAATGTCAGGGTTGTGCAAGGAGGACAAAGCCAAGCAAAAGTTATGTAAAACAGGGCTGGAGATGCACTGCTTGCTGGTATAAGTTGTCCAAGAGCCTGCTGCTGAGTGATACTTTATCAGGAGTGAGCACTGGATTTGGGAAGATAGTTCACAAATTGTTTTTTTGCAGTTGACTAGGCCAGGGACTGAGATCAAATAATATATTTTGTAATCTTGTTTTGCTAATAATAAAAATAGGGCTCCATGCTATAAAAAAAAAACCCAATATAATTGAAATTCTTTAGACTTACCCGTCAAACCCAGAGATTTTTACCAACATCCCAGCCTACATCCTTCCTTTCCCTGAAGAAGTTAATTATCAAGTTGAAAAGAAGCAAGAGGAGGTGTGTATCTCCCCGCAATGGTAGGACTGATGTGGCATTTTCCTATAGCCTTCCTTCTGCCGCTTGCTGCTGGAGCTGCGTTAGGCCACAGCTTGATGAACCTGCCTCAGAGAGACGCTGCTCCTAAAAACTGAACACATCTTTCAGGAGATGCCTGCATGCCTGACGATGTAACACACCAATATACCGCTATTTTCTAAAACCACTCTGCCATTTTCCTTAGGAGACATTATTCAGCAACGCGGCAAGTTTAGTATCTTAAAATTCCTTTAATTAGAATACAAACAGTTATTCCCGACTAGCATTGGCTAACCTTTTCTTTCTTCAGGTTCTTGCTGAAAGCTTTTCTAGCTTTCCTAGGGCGGTGATTTCCATTCTCTTTGCTCAATGGCACTTATTAAACAATTCTTTTGGACAGACTTAAATGCAACCAGCAAGACTGCAGTAACTGGGAAATTAAAAATATATTGCTAATACAATGCCAAAGGCGCTTTTTCCCCCCATGAATGGTTTGACAGCATTTGCGTTTTAAAATGTAACTGTGCTTTAAACAAATCATGTTTAATACTGACTTGTATCATAAACCTCTGGTCAATCATTTAGTGAAAGGTCTTAAATGTGTATTTAAATTCAATATTTATAACTTTTTATGTTAACAAGTATTTTTAATATTCCTGTTTTGTTTATTGGAAGTTAAAGGCAGTCATTAAGGTGGATAGCACCCACATGTTTCTCAGATGGAATTAAAGCATCCCACTAGAAAATGGGACTTCTTGTTTGCTTGGGGTTGGCTACTCCAGGAGACAGCTGGCACAGGACACTGGGGCCCCTCCTCTGGGGAGATAATTTCTTCCCTGACTGTTTTCTACAGTACAGGGTGAGCTACATTCCCCCTCACTGCTCAATTTAAGTACAGCTTGTGCCCAGCAAGCAAATAGGATAGCTAGTGATAAGTTTGCCTTGAAGGCTGCTTCTGATAGCTGCCTAGGCACAGACCTTGGCTTGAAGTGGCGTTCCCGTGGTAATGCTGCGAGTCACACCACGGGAGACAAAGTCACGCGCTGGCCCTGAGACTTTGAAAACTGAAATGAACTCCATGAAAATTAAGTAGGAATGAAGTGCTGTGCACGGTCTATTTTTACCACTCCACCATGGTCAAATTGTAGATATCCTTACAATTCATCACCTTTTTTTGGTCCATACTCATGTTTAACTGTCCCTTTTGCCACTGACACGTGTCTTTGTTTTTAAACATAATTTTCCATTTAAAAACTTAGCCGTCAACTTTCCCAGGGGAACGCAGGATGGTTGGGCAAGAGGCAACGGCCTAGGACGGCAATGCCTTTCTGCCAGCGTAGGTGGCAACGCGGGAAGTAGTGCCTTGGGAGAGTTGTGCAATGGTTGTGTTCCAGGCAGCTCGGCTGGTGCATTGTGGGCATTGGAGCGCGGCCAGGTTTCTAGCCTGCCAACTTCAGGAATAAAATTTCTGACGTGCGGGAAGGAGAAAGCAGTCGGGATGATTCAGTGGTATTTCTAAGGCTAATGAGGGAATCCGCTTTCTGCAGGTACAATTAAGAGGAAAGAAAATAGGTATTAGCCGGTCTGCACTGGAATGGCTTTCTTTTTCTCACACCTTTGTGACAATCCGTGAACTAAACACCTGCGTGGTGGTTAGGAGCCAATGTTTAAAGGTCTCCACCCAGAACACTTTTGCTGGAGGGACCGAAGGGCACATTTGGGGATTACAGTTATAAGTGGGCATGGAGTTCAGATCTAAGGGCTATTTGCAGATGTTATCAGATTGTAGTTTATAAATCGACCTTCGCTCTTAATATACATGTAAAGTAGAGGTTGCATCAAATCAATGCATCAATCAAAGAAGAAATCAATGGTAAGAATCGATTTTTATAATCAAATGTGCAATCTACAGTTTGATTGGAGTGGGAGTGATGATTTCAATGGAGTGGCCTTTGTTGCCCAATCCTTTTAAAACCAGTTTCAGAAAGTTAAGAAGTCATTTTAGCAATATGTGGGGATACCTTCTTAGCTCATGAAAACATAAACATGAAGGTAAACGTGCTAGAGTGTTTCTAAGTGCAGAGATACCAGCATGTGCCAATGTAGAAAGATCTAGACCTAGCTAAATCTGAAAGCCCAGGATCTGGATGTTCAACCTCTCCGCACTGAATGCAGAGCTGAGGGTGAATGTGCTTCTAATTTAGGTCATCTCCAGTAGGCGCCTGAAGTTGAGCGGAATGAATGTGTGCCAGGTATTATTCTGTGCAGACTTGGTGTCACTGGGAGGAGAAGGTACTTCAAGGAGAACATTAATTTGGGAGGGGCCTAAAATAATTAAATAACTTACTTAATGTCACAGCATTTTAGTTTATACAGGAGGAGAAACTCTGGCAACATGAGTCAGGCCCTCTTCTAAGAATGACTAATATTATAAACAACTGTTAAGATAGTGGCATTAAACTCACTTTTCTAACTGCAGTTCTTAAAGGTCATAAAACCGATTCAGTTTTCCAGTTTCAGCTTTTCCCATCTACTTTGCTGAATAGTAATCAGGTCATTGGGCCATTTCCCTTGGAGACTGACCAATACGTCCTCAGCTTTATTCTAAATATAGCAGTCCTTTTTTTAGCATTGTTAGTTTTCCCACTTTTTTTTCACTTTACTCCTTTAAAGTGAATTTAGTGCAGCAGAAAGGTGCCAGATCGACATCACTGGAAAATGACGTTCCAGGGCTGCTGTTTATCCACAGGGAGCAGCCCATGTTTATCCACAGCATATTGGCAGTGCAAGCTAACTTTTGCACCACTCCACCAATGTGCCTTAACCTTGACCTGTGGAAACTAGGCTAGACTTAGTCTCTCTGCCTTGCTGTCCAAAACCACCCTGTGCAGGCAGCCAACAAGATTACCAAATCTTCTTGTCCTGGTTGCTTTGGAACTCGGACAACAGTCGACAAAGACTGGACTTGCAGTTTTAATGGCATCAGTAACACCCTTCTGCACAGTGTTCTTCCACAGAAAAACTGGGATTCAGCTTGTCCATCTACAGCTGTCTAAAGATGAGGCATCTAGTCCAAGCTGGTGTCTCTGGACACCCTCTATAATTACCTGAAGAGGGAAAGGGACCTATGCTAAGAACCCCTACGTGAGGGAGGTGGCCCAACTCCATTTCTAGCATGGCTTTTCTCTCTTCTGCTGGCTTTGAAGCGGGCAAGAGAAATAGCTTAAACGAGACAGGTGACTTATAGTTGGGTAGAGTTTAATGAGTTGAATCCCACCCAAAGTGATTGGAGGAAAACCAACATTGAATAGCCTCGTTCTTCTGCTATGCCAATTGCTATATATTTTCTTAGGCCCCAGTCCTACAACTGGATTCCTGGAGACTCAAGCTTCTGCTGTGGCTGATACCATTCACAGCGTGGAGCATTATATTGCAGACCCTCCAGGGTGCTGTCTGCAGTCAGCTTCATAGAAGTTAAGGTCTTTTGATACCTTGACATACACAGGTTTGCACAACACCCAAAACAATGGGGGAAATGTGGTCCTGTTGGGAGCCTCTGGTTATGATTGAAACATCAGTTTCTAAGTAAATAGTACTTGAATTAAATTTTAATAACTTTGCACTGGTGTTTATTGTGTCACCGAGAAGTATTATGTATGGTATAATCGCTACAATTTGCTCCTGTAATTGCAACTTCATGTTTTGCAAAATGCACGATGCTTTTCATTTTCAATCCATGAAAAAATTTGCAGATCGACCCTGACAGCTCCCAACTTTTCCTTTTTCCCCTGTGTGCTTTCATTTCTCTTGATGATTCTTGGCTTTCTACTTTGGAAGCTGCAGGACTGTTTTGCAGGCCACAGGGTGTATGTATTAAAAAACCTGCGTAGCAAGATGTCCCCAAATATACTTCTACTCACGATGTTCCAATGCAGCGGCCATCCAGTCCAAGGAAATAAAACTGTCTTCATGCTCTAATGCTCTTTATGTTCCAAAGTCTAGAAATGATACCGCTTGGTTTAAATGACACAGATGCTCCTCAGTACAGGGGACTTTAAGTGCAATGCTATATGTTACACTTTCTCTTACAGTTTAGTCTTTGTTGTTCAATCTGATGTATGATCTGGCAGAGGGGAGGCTTAAAGAGCTGCAGTGAGTTACCTGTTTGGCTCAGTTTGGTCTATTGGCTTACTGGGAGATTCAGTGCTTCAGGAAATACTTTCTCCTCATTTTTGAAGTCAATAGAAGACGAAGGTGCTCAGCAATCAGGAAACCTGCAAGTCCACCAACATCAGTGGTACAGCTGCAAGAGAGTCCCTGTGCAAATACGCTCGCAAAACTTTTACAGTTATGACTGGAGACATGTAATACAAATTTGGCTTGAAAACAGAGACAATGGACTAGCAGAATTCTGGCTGGTGGAGGACATTTATGGGCAGTGATTAGTTCAGGCTGACAGATAATTGCAATGATCAAAAACATTTTGGATCCAAAGTATGATTTGCCTGCACCTCATTTTCTTGTATCCACTGGCTACAGCTGTACTCACCTGAGCACAACCAATTTGCCTAAGGCAGCAGGAACTTAAGCTCCCTACAAAGCCCATCTGGAAAGGACCTACAGTGTCATCAATCACATGCTGTGTCCATGCAGCAGAGGGTATGCACAGAGACGTGTGTCTGACATAAAGGTCTGGATCACGTCTGCGCCCCTTGTGCAGACACTAGAAAATACAGTCACATTTGCCCCAAACATACTGGCCTGGGAGATTGGCCTTGAGGATGCTCCTGCCATGGGTCCACTCTCCAGTTCACTGTTTGGCTTCTTGACACCCACAGAAACTGTGGTTATCAGTGACTTCCCATTCCTTTCTTGTGGGAACAGTTTTGGGGTTTTCCAGCAAAATTTTGAATAAACTTTGCTTGATTTTGGTTTGGTTTGGTTTTTACCAGAGACTGCTTTAGAAGGTGGCTGACCCTGGATTAGGGAAGTAGTTTTAAGAAGCCTTTGAACCTCTAAAAGCTACGGTGTATCACCATCTCCATTTGGCTCTTTTCTCTGCTGAAGGTTTTCTGTAAGACCTGGGTGAATCAAATAGGTGAAGTCTCATCATAGCTAACTTCTGTCATCCAAGTGGAGACCAGGTGAGTCCCGATGGACTCCTAGATGCCACTGGGGAGAACTACATATCTGCAGAAAGGGATTTAGCCCACCCCATTCCTCCTCACTGTTGAGGCACTGGGTGATGTCCTTTAGTTCTCATGGAGAGATAACAGTGATTTCTTCTTCCAGCCCTTTCAGGCTCCACATCTCTGCAGAGTGCTCAGCGTGAAGAACATGCTAGTGCTCTCTGTCCTGAGATCCCAACAAACAGTAAAAACAAAACAACACGCAGAAAATGTTTCAACTCAGTTCTGTAACCTGTGAGAAGAAGGAGAACAGGCTTTTTTAAAGTATGTTTTACAATTTATTGTCTCAAAACAAACCCAGCTAGTGGGTCTGCCTTCAGATAGACAGATATTTGTCACTCTATTATTGTTTTACAGTGTCAGTTCCAGACACTTAAGTATTGTTGGAATGCAGTAGGGGGAAAAAAAAAATCATGTTTTAAATCTCTGATGGGGTAATAAACTGCAGCCAGGAGCTAATTGTCCTGAAACTTGATCCTTTACAATATGTTATTGCTGTAATGGGACTACCCAACTCTCCTGCACTGGGGTTTGTTTCACCATTAGTTAGGTAGTACATACACATTCAAAAAAACCCCCAGATCACAGGTTTGCTCCCAGCTGTAGACTTAAGCACAATTCTCAAAGCGATCGATGCATTTTGTACATTAAGCTAGTAAGGGAGGGTATTAATCCTCATCAAGTTTAATGGGTCACTGTGGATTTGCTTCCTACCAACTTTCTTCCACCCAAGAAGTCCTGAGAATGTTGTACCCCTCCCATCAGGAGAAAATGAATCATTACCCAGAGTCTGGAAGGCCAGAGGTGAATTGGAAGCCGCACTATGGAACACTCACACTACAGTATTATTATTTTCTTTTTACACTAGCATTAAATAATATTTGAGCTCAGGGTGGTCAGCCCAATGGGTGGTTGAACAGGCTGAATGCAACCAAAGAAAGGGTACATCCATCATGTACTCATTTGAGTTTTTGTTCAACAATCTGGTTTGGTTTGGTTTGTCCCAAACTAGGTATCAGCCAACCAGGTCTTAGAATGCAAAGTCCAACTCCTAAATGTTAACCCCCAGTTTGGATGGAATTTTGACTGGAAAATCTTTTGAAGATCCAAAAAACATGTGATATTCTTTCTCAGTGTTTTTCTCATCTGTGTTCTGGGTAAGGCCGATTAATAGGTGTGCCTAGTTACCATTGGAAAAGCTATTCTAAGGATAGTTTAGCCAAGCAGAATGAGATTTATTGAAGCCAGTGCAATTTGGGGTCACATTTTAATGGAAATTCACTGAATTTTATTTTCAGAATTTTCCAGCTATAAAGTTTAGTGCGAGAATCTGTTCTTGTAAGGTTTTCACCTGGTCCTGGGCTCGCAGAATCGTAGAAGTTGGAGGAGGATGGGGATCCCGTGAGGATCACTGAGGATCCCATGAGGATCATCAGCTTCCTTGGCGGCAGCAGTTAAGCAGCACAGCAACTAGCCATGTGTTGGAGATGCGCGCTTCAAGGGGGTAGAGAGACATTCCGGTGCCTCAGAAAGAAAAACGGCTTGAAGGCCAAACACAGAAGAAACTGTTGTTTGTCGCAGTTGCCTTCCACTTTTCCTTTCTGGTATTGTCTATACATGTGTGAGACTTTTAAAATCCCTCCTCCGGTCTGAAGTGCGGTGCAGTGATTCTTGACGTGCTTTTGAACCTCTTCAATCTGGCTCGTTATGCACTGCCCCTCCTAAACAGGGATCACTCGTATGCTTCTGTAATTCTCCAGCAAATCTGCTGGGATTTATAACAACTGATACGCTCTTGCTGCATTATCATACCTGCGCTTCACGTGCACTAATCTCACGATGAGAGGGGGTATTAGATATAACTGAGGTTTGGCAGAGTATCTCTCCGTGCCTGTAGAAGATGCTGCATCTGAAATGAAGCGAAGAGCGCTGTTTGTCGGTGTTGGTACTGACAGGGGGAAAAAAATGTTTTTCACCCTAAAGCTGAGAAATTGATTATCGTTACGTATGACCCAGGTAAGTGAGTAGCCCATTAACACCGTGTTGCTGTACGGGTAGATAACAAAGACAGTTGCTTCTTTACACGAGCGAGGATCTAACAAGTAGACAAAATAATTGAAGAGGGCGTGATAGGAGAGGTAAGAGCTTGGCACTTTCAGGACCCAGGCATGCAGGGAGCACGTGGGAAGTGAGGAAGCGTTGCCCACCATCGTCTGTCAGACCATCGCTGCTCATTAAACAATGGCCAGGCTCTCTGTCAGAGGAAATTCCCTCCCTCCTGCCTAAGGAGAGATGAGATGTACGTGTACACGCACCCATAAACTCCTATGGTTTAGACACAGCAATTAGAAACTAATTACACTAAAACACTTAATCCCAATACGGGGGCAGGGGGGGAAACCTGTTGAAATTTAGAGTTGTTAATCCATCATTCTAAGTGAACAAGTGCCAAAGTGAAGGAACAGAGCTGAAGCCAAACCAGCTGGAGGAGGTTTTTCTGTTTACTCTTTCTTTAACCATGAAAGTGCATGTTTTGTCACAGGGGGTCTCACTGTGATTGTGTTTATATTGAGCTTTCCAGGGGCATTTCAGAATGTAATAGTTAAATTTTATTCTCAACCCTCTCTGTGTGTCTTAATTTAGTTCAGCCAAGGCAAGAATTAAAGTTAAACGCAGCTTTGCTGTAATAAGAAAAACTCGTACTGCTAAAAAAGGGAGCCTTTCACTTGCGGATGCTTCCAAAAGAGATGCTGTAGTTTATTAGAGCTGATTTAATTACTGTGAGTTATCGTACATATATCTCCGCTATCTGCCATGTATATAACAACTTCTGGACCAAGTGCTCCCTGTGATTTTCCGTTCAGTTTTATGTGTGTATGATCGAGGGGGATGTAAAATTGCTTCTTCATGATGTGATACAACAGGGACATTCTAACCAAATCAGGATTTTTCTTTCAGTTCTGTGTAGAGCTGACGAAAATCAGGAATTCCCCTTGATAAAATCTAACTTGATTTTTCCTTCTGAGAGGTGTCATTGTACTGTACAGTAAAAGCCAGTGAGGAGAAAGGAAAATGTTCTTGCTCCCAGAAACCAGAAATTGTGATAATTTTTGACAAAAGTGAGAAAAATTGGTACATATCTTCAAAACATTTGGATTTCACAGCAGAAAGCTGTCGCACTGGAAAAATATTGATCGGTTCTGCATGAAAGATCATGTTTCGTTTGTGGAGGAATAATTAGGGAGAGGCCTTTGGGTGATTCACGTGCCACCTGCTTCTCCCCTGGCTTTGTGATGGGCCAAGACAAGCTTCAAGGTCACAGCCGCGTTCGGGGCTGAGTCGTTTGGCAGGTAAAGCATATTCCACAGACATCAGGGGTGCGCACAGCTGAGTCAAAGTGGAGCCCATGCTCAGCTCTGCACAAGAGAGGTTGATTGTTTTGGCCTCTTTCCTTTGCTCTAGGGTAAAATAGAGGCACCCTTCTCGGGATGTTATTGGTGCGAAATCGTAAGTTACAGTTTTATTACCAGTTGCTCTGTGTGTGTGTGAGGGAGAGAGAGGAGGAGGTGGCGGGTATGGGAGACTATAACCGCCCTTTTGTAACTATGAATCCATTCTTTTTTTTTTTTTTTTTTTTACTTTGCAAAACGCAGGTTTAAGTTTAGGGAGGGACAAATAGAATTTGCTTTTCCACACAGTGTCAACCAGACACATGGTGACAATCTTTTTTTTTTTTTTAAATCTGATTTTCTTCAGACTTCTTGAATTCTTCAGTTTGCAAGGCTGAAAAAAATTTAAAAAAAGAAATAGGTGGGCTATATGGATTTAGTCTCACTTCTTGTAACGGCCACGTTACATCCTACAAAAAATTTCAGCCGTATGTTGCAGTTCTAGCATGCAGCATTTTCAAACACAATGTAAAACCTCGCTGTCAATGGGTCAGCTGAACAACACGAAGTCCTTGGTGTCACAGAGAAAGTCTGACTTACTAGCACTTATCATGGAGCCCAACACTGTTTGAGACTTCATCCGACTAAGTGATGATGGCCACAAGCAGAAGTGCTACCCAGAATGAAAGGGGAGCAGGAGACAGCATTAGAGATTATTTTCCCAGGCACAAAAAAGGGTGTTGTAAGTCCCATAATCAATCCATGGAGAACTGACTCAACAGTAAAATCTTTGGAGAGGAGAATGACGGAGTTCATAATATCCTTCATACCCATTTGGTGTCATATCCAGTGTAGTTTAATGGTGCAATGCCCAGTCACGATAGTTTTGTGACTGAAGGATCTGTGATGGGCCATCTTTCCTGGTGGCCTACCTGTACAGTTCTGTAGGCAACAAAGATATTCAGAAATTTAATAAGAACACTTCTACTTTTCCGGCCCTGTTACACCCAGAGAAGGACAGAATGAGGAGCTTTCCCATATGGTTCCTGAACTGGCAAATTATTTTAGCCCACCTCACATATTGATCTAGAGCAACCATGTTTTCCACATAAAACATCTCCCTGCATTTCTCTACTTTACAGATTTCAAGGACCCAAAATCTGTGTTGAGTTGTAAAGTTCTGTTCAGTGTCTTGGTTTGCTTCCAAAAAACAGGCTAAGAAATTTGCATTTGGGATCAGGGCTGTTGGGGAAAATATTTTTCCCCCCATTAGTTCCAGGATGTTTTCATTGATTGTTTTGCATAAGGTACAGATTTATTGACTTTTCCCAACATCAGAAGCCTCAGCTGAGATATTTAATAGAGTCCAGAACTGATAGGTTTTCAGCAACTGGAAGATTTTTGTGTTCAGCTCAGGGGAACTGGGGCAATGTATTCTTTGGGGCAGTATCATGAATAGTTTGTCATCATGTCCCTCTCCTTAGCTGTGACTGCAGGAACATTTAGCTATATCCTGATACGTGCTCTTTCTGCAGTTTGTACCTCAGCCATCTCCGTTCCTCTAACAAACTATGGCTGATTGTCTGCATTTACGGTCCGCGGGAGTCAAGTCCATCCAGACACGTCCTCCCCCACTGTGTTTCAAGGAGTGAATATCCACTCATATTTTAGTTCGCTTACAAAAGGGATTTAAGCACCATGAATATATTGTTCAAGCAGGTTTGGCAAGATGAGCTCACCTTAAGCACCATGGGGAGGTGGGGATGGTCTTTTTTCACTCTTGCATATTCATGGTCCTCCGGTTGTCTTAATTCTGCCAGGGATGGTGTTCGGAAGCAAGAGGTAGGGATGGCTAACGACCGCCGACGGAGCGTACCCTGTGATGATTTCTGTCACAGGCAGAGCACGGGGGACTTCTTTGCTCTTTGAAGAGATACTCTAGAAAAGTTCTAAATTTAGCAAACATTGAAGTTACTTTGGTATTTTTTTTTAAATGATTGTTACAGTATTTTCTAACTTCTGCTCCCCTCTGGCTGGGATTCGAGAAACCTCTCCCTCCCACCCCCTCCCCAACTCCTTGACAGCAATCGCTAGTTGTAAAATAATAGACCATCAGCCAGCAATAATTTGCAATCCAAACAGAGTTGACGCTCTCTGACATCCCTGGTGGTGAAGAATTGTGGCCCTGCTGATCACTGGGTGAAGAGAAGGGCATGGGGAGAAGTGTTGGAGAGTTTCAGTTTTCTGTGGTTCTGCCGCTCAAGCCGGCAGCCTGAGAGCTGGCTTGGGAGACCAGTGAAGCACATACCAGCGGGCTTGGTGTAAGAGGCAAAAAAAATAACGGGGAAAAAAAAGTAGCCGAGACAAAAGAATGAATGCATCTGACCTGAGAGCATAATCCAGATGCTTGCTTACAACCCAGAATTAATAATGTATTTTGAGGTCTCAGCCAGGGACCCAGATGGGGGGAGCCTTGTTGAAGGGCTTCCAGCTCGCTGACTCAGTGCTCTGGAGCTCTGGACCCCGTGACTCACTCCTCTCTGACTTTGGCTCTTTTGGGGACAGGGTGGGAAGTAGCAAAACATGCGCCCAGCCTCTTGAAAAGTTAGACTAGATCCAAGAACTGTGCACTGGGGGAAGGGCAGGGGAATGTGAGAAGGATTTTCCTATTTTATGTGACTCCCAAGAGGCTTGGGCTAGGAATGAGCGATAGCATCCTTTTCTCTGCTTGCAGACAGTAGACTTAAAGAGACACTGAACTTCACAGTTGTTTCTCACCCTTGCCTCAGCTGCACAAGGGCTTCTTTTTTCTTTTTGTTTTTTTCTTTTTTCTTTCAACACATGTTTAGTCTTGGTTATTATAGAGTTTAATTTTGGTTTTAAATATTTTTTAAATTCCAAAATCCTTTTTTTTTTTTTTTTTGGGGGGGGGGGTTGTTCTTTTTTTTTACTTTGCAAAACACAGGTTTAAGTTTAGGGAGGGACAAATAGAATTTGCTTTTCCACACAGTGTCAACCAGACACATGGTGACAATCTTTTTTTTTTTTTTAAATCTGATTTTCTTCAGACTTCTTGAATTCTTCAGTTTGCAAGGCTGAAAAAAATTTAAAAAAAGAAATAGGTGGGCTATATGGATTTAGTCTCACTTCTTGTAACGGCCACGTTACATCCTACAAAAAATTTCAGCCGTATGTTGCAGTTCTAGCATGCAGCATTTTCAAACACAATGTAAAACCTCGCTGTCAATGGGTCAGCTGAACAACACGAAGTCCTTGGTGTCACAGAGAAAGTCTGACTTACTAGCACTTATCATGGAGCCCAACACTGTTTGAGACTTCATCCGACTAAGTGATGATGGCCACAAGCAGAAGTGCTACCCAGAATGAAAGGGGAGCAGGAGACAGCATTAGAGATTATTTTCCCAGGCACAAAAAAGGGTGTTGTAAGTCCCATAATCAATCCATGGAGAACTGACTCAACAGTAAAATTTTTGGAGAGGAGAATGACGGAGTTCATAATATCCTTCATACCCATTTGGTGTCATATCCAGTGTAGTTTAATGGTGCAATGCCCAGTCACGATAGTTTTGTGACTGAAGGATCTGTGATGGGCCATCTTTCCTGGTGGCCTACCTGTACAGTTCTGTAGGCAACAAAGATATTCAGAAATTTAATAAGAACATTTCTACTTTTCCGGCCCTGTTACACCCAGAGAAGGACAGAATGAGGAGCTTTCCCATATGGTTCCTGAACTGGCAAATTATTTTAGCCCACCTCACATATTGATCTAGAGCAACCATGTTTTCCACATAAAACATCTCCCTGCATTTCTCTACTTTACAGATTTCAAGGACCCAAAATCTGTGTTGAGTTGTAAAGTTCTGTTCAGTGTCTTGGTTTGCTTCCAAAAAACAGGCTAAGAAATTTGCATTTGGGATCAGGGCTGTTGGGGAAAATATTTTTCCCCCCATTAGTTCCAGGATGTTTTCATTGATTGTTTTGCATAAGGTACAGATTTATTGACTTTTCCCAACATCAGAAGCCTCAGCTGAGATATTTAATAGAGTCCAGAACTGATAGGTTTTCAGCAACTGGAAGATTTTTGTGTTCAGCTCAGGGGAACTGGGGCAATGTATTCTTTGGGGCAGTATCATGAATAGTTTGTCATCATGTCCCTCTCCTTAGCTGTGACTGCAGGAACATTTAGCTATATCCTGATACGTGCTCTTTCTGCAGTTTGTACCTCAGCCATCTCCGTTCCTCTAACAAACTATGGCTGATTGTCTGCATTTACGGTCCGCGGGAGTCAAGTCCATCCAGACACGTCCTCCCCCACTGTGTTTCAAGGAGTGAATATCCACTCATATTTTAGTTCGCTTACAAAAGGGATTTAAGCACCATGAATATATTGTTCAAGCAGGTTTGGCAAGATGAGCTCACCTTAAGCACCATGGGGAGGTGGGGATGGTCTTTTTTCACTCTTGCATATTCATGGTCCTCCGGTTGTCTTAATTCTGCCAGGGATGGTGTTCGGAAGCAAGAGGTAGGGATGGCTAACGACCGCCGACGGAGCGTACCCTGTGATGATTTCTGTCACAGGCAGAGCACGGGGGACTTCTTTGCTCTTTGAAGAGATACTCTAGAAAAGTTCTAAATTTAGCAAACATTGAAGTTACTTTGGTATTTTTTTTTAAATGATTGTTACAGTATTTTCTAACTTCTGCTCCCCTCTGGCTGGGATTCGAGAAACCTCTCCCTCCCACCCCCTCCCCAACTCCTTGACAGCAATCGCTAGTTGTAAAATAATAGACCATCAGCCAGCAATAATTTGCAATCCAAACAGAGTTGACGCTCTCTGACATTTATTGAAACCTCAGACCCTGTTCGCTGGTTTCAGTTTTCCTCCCTTTGCTCTGTTTTTACAGACAGACAAGTGCTTAGATTTGGGTTTAATAATGAGGAGAAATTTCGTCTTGGCCCAGCTTTGCTTGTGTTGGCTGCAGCGGGGGCTTGCAGCAGACGGGCGGTTGGAGTTAATTACGCTAAATGGTGAGAACATTATTTGACCCCACTGGTTCGGCACCAGATGTTGTACGTTGCCTCTGAGAAACCAGCACAGACGTAACGCTTTCAAGGCTGGATGGGGAAGGATAACATACTTGGAGCTTAGTCACTTTTTTTGCAGCATTAGCTATCCCAGGATAAGCCCGCGACAAACAAAGCGCTGCGCCTTATTAGGTACAGATGACAACATTCGGCTTTAGCCACTTGGGGCAAATTAGGGTATCATTGTATTTTTGGAATTGAATGCATCAAAAGCCCCCCAAAAAATCATTTTGCTAAATGTACAGTTAACATTCTGCCAGCACAAGGTATCAACTTTGGTAAATCCTTCCTGGAAAGTGAACTTTACATTTATGGGCCAGACATGATGGAATTTAATGTTTGAAAATGATTAAAGGATTTTGTTCTTTCCTAGTAACAACTGCATTTATCAAGGTGGCAGACATGGTGGCCTTAGAAAGAGCTGAAATGTAACTGAACTGCTGAGCTTACACTAGCTTGGGTCTGGGAATCCCTCTGGTCTTTAAGCATTAGGGTTGGGGAATTCCATTCGTAGATAGGGGAGGCAGGGAGTATAAAGTGTTTATTGACCCCAGTCTGTGTTAAGAAAGCATTAGAAGTATTACCTGCTTGGGGATTGTCAGGACAAAGCAAAGTTGTACTGACCTTCATGGAAAACTGAAACTCCTCTTAGTCTTTGAATAAACTGTTTGGCCTGTGGAAGCGACAACACTTCTGCAGACATATTTTACAGGCAAGCAAGGTAAAAGGCATTCTTACCACAAAAAATGGATTCCCATTGCTTGCGTGGTAGTGATAAGGTTTTTAACATCACACGATTTGTAGACAAATTTGAGTTATATCTCCTTTTCCAACGGATGCCATCACTCACGTTTTACTGAGCAGTGGCCCTGTTTCAGCCCCTGTCGGTCGGCGCGCGAGGCTGCTCTGGGTGCAGGGCTAGTCGATTCACCCACCTTCCAGGTGCCGTCTGAACAGTATTTGGTTACCTCTTTGGGGGATGACATTCTCTGCTAGAGCAAAGCCATTGACCGAAGTCAGCAGAATTCAGAATAATTTGGGGGTTGGACTAGATGACCTCTAGGGGTCCCTTCCAACCCAAAACATTCTATGGTTCTATGATTCTATAATAATTTTAGTAGTTTGAGGTCTCCATTTTTTTTTTTTTTAAAGATCACCATTTGGCTGTAGTATCATTTCAGGAGCTTAACCATAAAAAATTCTTGGTTCAGCCTTGCTGTTCCTTCCTCATTCTCCCATAGAGGGACCGCAAGGGATGCGCTCCCGAAGACCAGACTACATGATAAAGTGATTCAGGTACTACATTACTACATCTAGAGGAAACTCTGTAAATTGGATCACTCAGAAGATTCTGTTAGAACTCTTTCTTTTTCCTGTTTCGCTTGGGGTTTGGCTGCCTTTCAGTGCTTTTCCCCCAACACACACGTGCAGCAGAAAGGCACTGTTGATGCAACACAAAACCCAACACAGAATGCTGCAATTTGACTATTTCCACCATTTCCTGATTCGGTGAGATATTCTTGGCCATCTTGATCTATCAAAGTCCTACAGATATGTCTTTTCATTAAAAAATTAAGAACAAGTCCCCTGGAATAAGCGGACCTATTTTGTAATTACTGCAGGACAAGTCTGAACAAAACATCCTGTCTGGGTTTTGCTGTGTAAAAGCAGTACCACCTCCGTACAACAGAGAGCTGCCTCCCATGCTGGTGAACTTCATACAGTACATCACTCTGGGGTCCTTCTGCCTCTGCTGTACCTTGGGGCATGTCCCCTATGGCCAAAGGCTATAAGTAATGCTGATATACCATGGTGAGGCCACAGTAAATAGCAAGGAAGTGGTAGCGATACCAGGCTCAGTTCTGCAGCTCTGCAGTGAACACCCTCCCTCCTTATTTCACCTAACCCTCTAAAGGAGGTGCAGATGCACACAAGCATGATACCATGGCCAGACCTTCTCTCTGAGACCGACACTAACCATCAGCAGTAGTATTTTGTAACTGTCTCCTTGGGCCAGCATTGGTAGGACAGGAGAGATGTTACTCGGAGGTCTCTCAGAGGAAGACCTAATCTCCTCTCCAGATCATCTAGTCTATGCTTCCTAACCTTAAATAATCTTTCAATATATGGATGTATTCTCTTAGCTCTTAAGAGTTCTTTATTAAGCTTAAAAGTCACAGCAATATTTTCTTGGATGGGGAAAGACTGGGTTTTGGTGCACTGGGTTTTTCTAAGAGAGATTTAGATTCACTTGCAGACTGCAACGTTGTCTATAATTTACTGTGAACCATGAGAGACATTAGCTGAAATTTTCAGGAGCAGATTAGGTTGAAAAAATTTATGACAGCGTTTAGAAACATTAGACTTAAGACTGCATGCCAGAGCATGACAAAATAGCAGGTAATAACAGATCTCATTAGAACTGTTTATTTAAATTGAACATTATCCTGTCAGGGATGTTTTCACTGCTGTATAGGTCTTATTTTCATCCAGATTAACTTCTACCAAATACAAGCACCCAGAAGACATCCGAGGAACTGCTCAGCATATGTATTCACTCCAATGTGCTCCCAAACTTTCATGTTTTCTTATGTTATTTTTGAATTCGAAGGACAGTGCTACTTTCTGTTCTTCTTTATTCATCATCTTCGTATTTAGTTATCTTTATATATCAAAATGCAATGAGATTTTCAATAGGATCTAAGTGATTCGGACTTCAGCATCCTATTTCAAAATCATAGCTACATCCAGAAACACTTTAAGCACCTCAGTGCCATATGAAGGTGCTTAAATGACTGTGGCTCTTGGCCATTACCACCTTGAAGCCTTAGTCTTATGTGCCAATGGATGTTATGCTGCTAGGCATCTGACCTCTGAGAGAGTAGGATTCGGGAAGTAGAGCTCTTCAGAGGTACAGAAAACATTGTGCTGTAGGAGAAGTCTTGGCTCATATGATTCAACTGTACATTCAGAAGGCTTCTGCAAAATATAGATAGAACCCTAAACCCAGATCAGAAGGCTTAGCTCACCCTCCCTGAACAAAAAAATGCTGTCTCTCTAACATTTAAGCATTTGCTTTTCTTTTTCTTGGACCATAGTCCTTCTGTCTCTCAGTCTTCACCTTCTTTCTATTACTTACTCTTTGTACTTTAAATACAAAATATACGTACAGAAATTATCCAGACCTCATCTCCTCTCCAGATCATCTAGTCTATGTTTCCTAGCCTTAAATGATCTTTCAATACATAGATGTATTCTTTTAGCTTGCCAGACCTTCTAAAACAGGTATATCAGCCATCATCCCTTCTACTGAATGTAAAGATCTTTCCCGAGTCGAACATTTAGATAAGTGGTGTATTGCTGGGTGGGTTTTACCACACAGAGACATGCTGGATGTGCCTGGAACCCGTTGCATGGTTTATCCACATTAACCAGGCTATCTCCAGACAACAGCTTTCCGCTGTATTTTCTTGAACAACAAGCAGGTGCTAGCAGCATACTTATATGTACAAAAAGTAGACAAGACTATGACAAATGCAAAAAAACCCCCAAACCAACCCGAACAACCAAACGTTAGAAAAATATAGTTTCACTTAGGCAATTGAGCCATGTATGACAGAAACTCTGGGCCAGCCACATCTCCAGCAGACATTAACTGTATAACTCTTAAATCAGCAGGATGATGCCGCCATTGCTCAGCTACAGTCTGGGCAACTGTTTGGATTTTGCAACTGTGGTCAAAATAATGTTAAAATCACTTTCTATCTTTTATTTCAACAAATCGAACTGTTTCCTTATATGCTAGTTATAAGAATTTGGAAAGATTCAGTCCTACAATAGCTTCTTAAGACTTTTTAAAAGGATACTCAGGGGCACAGAAAATGGCTGTTTGGGAAGGTAACACTGGAGGGACTAACGTATTTTCCTGGAGGCTGTTCAACCCTAAGTATCTCCAGGCAAAAAAAAGATGTTATCTAAAACATGTTGATAGAGAAGGGGCTATTCCACCAACTTAAGAGAGGCTCCCTGATGTCCCACTACCTTTGATTTCCATTTGCACACCTCTGTGACTTTGATGAAAGGCAGTAAAATGCTATTAACCTCAGTGGAGCCATTTTAATAGGGGCTTTAATATCCACTTCACATGCTTCACACCCACCTTTTCCTTACCCTCAAAGCTCCAGTAAAACATATTTTAGCCTATCAGGGTTAAAAAGCGTCCTTCTGCCAGAAACCCATCAAATCCATTTACTAATGACGTATATTCAAGACAATATAATGTTTTTGATTCATGTTTTTTGGAAAGCATTTTGAGTTGACTTCCCTGTAAATCTTGCCACTTTATTAATCCCTGTTGAGCAGCTGGCAGACAGCTCTCTGCTTTATTTGGCTGATGGCACTGGTTTTGAGATAATGCCCAGCCCTGCCATTCTCATTAGGGCAATAAGCAATTTGAAAAATGCCTTTCAACAGCAGGTGAAATGTCTGAATAGACTCACCTGTTAGAGTCCCCAGGATCAATCAACAGCAATGGTCACGGTGGCATTAATTACTGAAGGTGGGGGGATGAAGCATACCTTTGGCTTCTCACTGAAGGTACCAGACTTTTCCTAGGGAAGGTCTTTTAGAGCAGAATTTTGCTTCTGCAAAAAATTCTCCTTTTTTTTTCCCTGGGGCCAACTTCATGGTCATCAACACAAAAAGCATGGCCTGTGTGTGGGGAAGAACTTCTCCTGAATTAAGACAACTATGCCCTGTTTCTACAGAAAACCCTCTCGCTAAAAATATTATTCAACCCCATTCTTCTACCATGGAGATAAATTCTAGACTCTCCCATTACCAGCCGTCTTCTGTTCTGGTTTTGATTGTACTGGGTGAACGATGTACATGCTGGTCATTTTTCATCCCTTTTCTGGTTTGTCCCAGTTTGTGACCTTTTCATGTTTGTTAATACTTAGTTCACAGTGGTTTAATAACCTCAAGATTCACAAACACAGAGAAGAATCCCAATTACGAGATGTGAGCATCAAGATAACCAGAGGGACTTGAAATTAAAGTAATTCAGATAAATTTTTAAACTTTTTAACAATAAGCAAACAGCCACCAACACAGTTTATTAACAGAAACACTGCACTTCACTGCTAAAATCTTTAAATCATTCCTG
>NW_009260768.1:1241368-1254180 GCF_000687185.1 Egretta garzetta
CCTGCTTATGTTCCTAAATGATATTAACTTCAAGCCACTGAGCTCGGTTGTGTCATTTTTAGGTAATAGAGAAGAAAATTTTCCTTGCTTCAGGAAACACAGGGTATAATTCTGCGGCTGACGTTGTGGTAGCGTTCAGACTGGTTTTTCCTTTCTGGCTAAGCTCTGTGAAATTACAGCGTATTTTAAACTTGAATTCTCAAGCACCTGAAAGAACCAAAGCCACTAGGTACATGTGTAGATACAGTAAGGGTAGCTCTTTAGCTTCCTGGACAGTAGCAGCAAAGATTTCTCCCTGCTTTCCTAGCAGGCATCCTTCACCCTGCCGTATGGATGAGGTTTCCCGGAGCCCTTTGTTCCTGACGTCTTTGCTGAGCCAGCTCACCAGATGCCGTTAGTGCTAGTTGTTGTGGTGGGTGATCTACATTTTAAACTAAACAGAATTAATTCTGTGGTCTTGGTGGGAAGCTCACCCCCAGCATTTTTGCTAAGTTCTCATATTGCAAACAGCAAAAAAATGCAGTGGATTTCATCCCGGAATGGTAGCGGGCATCAGACTTCTCCGCCTGCCCTGCCCCCGGTGAAGGCAGGGATATTGTTTTCACGGAGGACAGCGTGGTACCTCCTGACATAAAGCAAATACTTAGAGATACCATCACCTCATAAATCTGCAGTCTTTGGAGCATATGTGCTGATTTATAATAAATGGGTTTTCCCCCCCTTCCCCCACTTGAATCCAATTCATCGCCAGCTCCGCAACTGATGATGAGTTGTCTTCTCTGATGTGGTAGGCTCCAAGTGCTGGTGGGGCAGACCATGGCAATCCACGGCTCTGCTTAGAGCAACGCAGTGCCCCTGCACGTGCTTGCCAAGGTTTGCAACAGGGTATGCGAAGTGCACATGAAAAGGAAACATTGGCTTTATGGCGCTGCTTTAATCCAGAGCTGTGCAGTGGAAAATACCACACCAGCAAAGTCAGATTGTGGTTTTGCTTTCTGGCTAAAACAAATCTTTCTTTTTGGTTTCTGCCGTATCTTGCCTAGGGAGAAGGGGGAAGCATCTGTGTTATTGCTTG
This sequence comes from Egretta garzetta, assembly GCF_000687185.1. Taxonomy (NCBI): domain Eukaryota; kingdom Metazoa; phylum Chordata; class Aves; order Pelecaniformes; family Ardeidae; genus Egretta; species Egretta garzetta. Next base: position 1,242,444 of record NW_009260768.1, read on the forward strand.
CTAAACAACTCAAGTGTGCCCAGCCAAGCCACAGGAGCAAATTTGAAACAGGGGAGAAAATTCACAAAGGTATTCAGGCTCCAAGCCTGGGCTCCGCTCCGTGCATGTCTTCCCACCTCCTGTCCCGCACCCCAGCTGTCCTTCACCTACCGAAAAAACCACTTACTGTTGTTCTGATTCTGCTGCAAATTTCAAGGTGCTATTCACCTTCCTGAGGTTTATTCACAAAATCTCTTCATACCAGCCTGTGCCAACCTGTTGCCTTCCCAGTCTGGATAAGAAGAGAATTCACGTGTCAGTCCTGCCAGTTGAGTGCTAGGACCGACTGACTGCCCCTCGCAGGGTTGTCTGAAAAGCGGGGGCCTTTCTCTATTTATTGGGTTTTATTTATTAAGTTAGCCAACCTCAAAGCCAGAGGGTGGAAAAACTGGCATGGGAATGAATGGTGTAAAGCAGGGTGGTAAGGATCATATTCCCTTTACAACCCAGAAGCCAGCTGTAAGCATTTTGATAACTGGAGTAGCTGAAATTTGCAGAGCAACAAAAAGCCAATAAAAGGCAGCTTTGGCCTGCAGTCTTCCATTTCGTGCTGTGCATCTTCAGGAATCATAGTACCCAAAGCAGTGTTTTCAAGCTGCCTGTTATGAATTTAAGTGCAACTTTTACAGGAATAACTTTAATCTAAACCACTAAATAATTCTCCTCCCATAGCCTTAGCCAAAGCACTATAGCAACACAGTGTAGAACATGGAAGGTTCAAACCTGGGGTTGACAGCGCTATCTCAGTTACAGCGGCCGGCAGATGTTCTCCAAAGTGAAGGTCTATGGAATTCTTTTATTGCACAGTGATTTCTAGGCATCAAAATGAGGAGAGGGCTCGACGCATTTTCATCAAGTAATGAGAAACTCCAGCTCAATTCTTTCTCTGTAACAGCGTAGTCTGATCATCAGTACAATCCTCCAAAGCAGAATGTGGTTGCACCTGGTTGGAGTTACAGCTGGGGCTGGCCCCTCCCAAGTGAAGAAGTTGCCAATTGGCTAAAAGTCTTTATAAGAAAATCTCAGATGTTAGCTCCTCTTTTCATTAATCAATATTGTAGCAAGCAGAAAAAGTACCTGGAATAAAATTGCCCAGTTTTCATCTGGTTTGTTTCCTTCTCTTTGCCCAAAAAGATGTCCCCTAGCCAAAACACACCACTTGGCCTTATTAATTAGTTAGAAAGCTTCTGTGTATTTATCCAGATTTCACAATACTGAACATCTCCTCCTACCTATTATTTTATGCTGCTGAAATTCAAGCAGAAGAAATGGGTTAGAATTAATTATAGTCTTTGGCCAGGAGGATTAGCCACAGATGTTGGATTATTGTTATTGTACTGTATTTGGGAATGTCAGAAGGAATGTGTGGAAACTGATGGGGTCTGTGAAAAGAAACAGGAATGTTTAAATTATAAATGAACTTTAATTCTTTTTTTTTTTCACTTTTCAGTAATAATGATAACAATAAGAAATAGGCCTGTTTAGAAAATAAGGAATGAAGATGACAACCCGTGCAACCTTCAGCTACCTGTGTTCATTACAAGTCACCTCGGTCATTTGGTAGCACGGGTTGTTACGCTTGCACCGCCAATCCTCAGTATCTGTGTTGGGCCAAGATCTATAAATTACCATTGCCAGAGTGAACTGGAAATGCTGTGTGGTTCGTTCACTTGATCACACATTGAACATACCTTTTGGGAAAACACTTGGCGTGCAACAAACTTGAAAGAACTATTTAAAAGCTACTGCAGGCAACATTCTCTCCCCAGGCTTTCCAAAGGCAGAAGGGCTCCCTTAAGCCCCCAGAACGAATCCACGCACAAATGCACTGCCCCATCCTAGGGTGCCTGCGGAGAGGTGTAAAGACAACGTACTTACTTAGAGGGACCAGCGTTCAGGCTCGCACTGTCGGCTCGTGGTTCTTTTCCTGCATGCTGGAGCAAACGAAAGGTGTGCTTTCCTGTTAGTAAGGGCCGCCCTGGAATATGCCCATACCAGGTGTGTCTTCCACATGAATTTCATGGCTAACAGCACTCCGTATTTTCTGTATAAAAGCCGTCCCCTCAAAGATTCTGCTGGTTGGACACTTACAAATTAAAACTGTGCTTTGAGGATCTCTACTCAATTAAAAAACATCTTGCCCTGTATGTACCAATGACCTTTTCTAAAAGCTAACTCCTTTGGTCATATAAATTGGCATAATAAGCAATGAGATTTGTCACACTGAAGGATATGGCCCCTGTGTTATTAAATTGCTCTTCTGCCCATTGTAATTAGACTGGATTTGACCATGTAGCCTTGTTCAGCACATGGGCATAGTCCATAGCACCGTGAACTCAAAGATTATTTTTCTGTTGAATGAGTTCAATTAGTTTCGCATTTAGCTCTGTTAGTGGTTTGCCATTGTTACAGCCAGTAAGGATTAAAAGAAAAGGAAAAAAAAATCCAATGTAGACAAGGCCAAAGTGAATAACATCAGAAGCCTGATCATTTGTCACCTATGGTCACTCGAAACCATTATTTCTTTTACACACTGTAATTTCAGATAGACTTGTGTAAACAGTGTAAAGATTTATTTTCTCAAAATATCAGAACCACTTAGCATGAGTCACAAGCTAGATTTCAGGCAGATAATTTTCTTCTAATAGATTTTTGGGTTAACAAGATAAAAATTAACATGAAAATGATTATGTGCTGACTGAAGGAAACCTGGTTTTATTTTGTTCCCTATTTGTTTTACAAGGGAAGTCTTCAAATATCTTGCAGGGGCAAAAATATTTAAAGTGTTTGCACATGTTTCCCATTTCCATTTTATAAGATTCATTCACAGTCAGCCAAATGTATCTCTCTCTCTCTCTTTCTCTCTTTTTTTTCCCTTTTGATACATTTCTTAATTAGTCTTAAAGGCTCCAAAGGTGCTTTTTTCTGTCTGTCTTTTTATTCCAGACGTAGAGAGTGGCAAGCAATGCTAGCAGTTAAGTCATAGGGCTGTAAAACCAATGCTGGATGCGCCTCAAAGGATTAGGGGGTGTCCTATGATCTGCTCTTTCTACTTGGTATAAAGGAGCAAAGTGGAGATCTAAGGCCCGTGTGTCATTGTGAGCTGAAGTGACTGCGCTTGGGTAATGTAGATTTGGCTTTTACTGCCAAATTCTAGCCCCTGTGAAGGTTTCGCCACTGGGATCGGCGTATAGCTCCATCTTCAAAGGGCTGCAGGCTGAGACGAATGCTCTCATCGCGACGGACTCCAAGTGTGCGGGGAAGCCGAGGCGGTTTCGGTTCCTCTCCTTCTCCATGGTCAGCCCCTGCAAGGTCTCTGTTGCCTGGTGGGCAAGCGGACGGGCTCTTTCAGAGACCTTTTCTGTCCCCAGGTTGCTGTGCCACCACGGCAGGAGAGGTGCTGTGCAAAGCCACGCGGAGGGCACGTCTCGGCGGGGCTGTTTGCTCTTAAGGGCCAGACTTCAAAAATATTTAGGCACGTGATTTTTTGGGAGTGAAGTAATTTTCCCTCTTTTTAAAATCTGATCCACAGTGGGTACAGACAAGGGTAATACAGCAGACCCAAGTGGTCGGAAAGAGGGGCGCAGAGGAATGACTGTCCTCTGGACCACCCTGCGGCTCTGGGTCCCACTGCTGCACCATGGAGCACCAGCTCATCCTTGGGCTGGCCACGCTGACCGTCCTATGCAAACTTTGTAACCACAAGGGCTCAAGATAGCAAATACAGTTTTAACATGGCTCAAGGTCTCTTTGCCGATGAATGTGTCTGCGGCAGGACTGTCAGGGCAGAACTGAGCATTTTTAAGGAGAATCTTATCACAGTGATTAAAGTTGCTTTCTGTTTTGCAAAGTGATCTTTTTTTCCCATCGCCTGAGTTTCAGCACCACAGTGAATTCTCTCCTCCCATTTTAGCAGTAGAGAGCAAAGAAGGATTTAAAGCAATCAGGGACTGATTAGGCTGTTCCACCTTCTCCCCTTTGCTCAGCACTATGAGAGCCTCAGAAATCCCTCAGACCATGATGAGCCAGTTTTTAATCTATTTAATTCCAAGTTAAGTCAACGTCATTTAAGGCTGGTGAATAACTCTTGACTGATGTTGATATAAATGACATGGGAATAACTAGTAGTTCCCCATGACAGAGCAAATACATATTCTCACCAGAAAAAAAGGGAAGGACACCGAGTTAGTCCCAACTAATGAAAGAAGAAAAAAAAAAAAGAAAAGAAAAGAAATAAAATACAGCTGTTTGCAGGAGATCTCTGATGTATTTAAACTGGGACTGGAAAGTTGCCCTTCTGCTGGTGTAAATCAGCAGATCTCTTTTAAAAGTGGGCAGGGTTTCAGCAATTTCTGTCCAGAGAAAGGGCAAAAGCCCTCCTCTGCCTGAAGTCTTATCTGCCTTGAGTCTAGCTCATGATTTGCACAAGGTAGTTCTACTGAAGTCCCCTTTGGGTCAATTCACAAGGGAAATCGGACTCGGTGAGCCTCAGCAGTGGAATGGGTTCAAGCTTAGACCTATGATTGTTTGTATTAAAGAATGTGGAAACACACATGGGCATCCTTGTGGTTCCATGTCGCAAAACCTTTCAGCCAAAGACCAGCAAAACCAGCAGTAATCCCTGAGGTCGGCAGCAGCCAGCCCATGGCAGCCTCACCCACCCAGCAGCAGCAGAGAACCCCATTCCTTGGTCTGAACCCTTTTCTTCTTGTCGAGTTTGGAGTCTGCCCTACCAACTCTACAACAACCTTCAAAGGCAACACCTGAACCTTGCTTCTCCTTCTTTCTTCTCTTGGAACATTCTCAGCACTCGCTGCAGAGGTTTTACTAAACATGTCAGATTAAAGGTATAACCAGACGAATAAATGCAGTCCATCTGAGGGCATGTTTCCTCTCACACGTTCAGTGGCTGTCAGCATTTTGAATAGGATTCAGAAACATGTCCTTGAAGCTGGCTGGAATGTAGCTTAATGTATCAGGGGCAGCATTAGAGAAAGGAGAAAAAAGGATGGGGGAAGCTTTCATGGAAATGTGTGCCCCCCCCGCCTTTCCTCTCTGACATTGCATTTACTGCAAACCAGAAGTAAACAAACTGTATTAGGGAGGAGAACGGTGACGTCCAGCCATCCAGCTCTGCTCCTGAGTTCCGTGGAACAGTTTGTGAGGTAGTCCCTATATCCTGGGGTTGTTTCACACTCTCTTCAAAGCTTATTTTTTTTATCAACAATTTATTTATAGTGAGAGGTGGCTCCTTTCAAGCACTTCTAACTGCCAGATTTCAGCACCATACAAAGCTAGTCTGCTGTGAATATTCCTGTTTTGAAGGGAAACTGAGGCACGGGGTTACAAAGTGACTTCTCTATCTCGTGCTCAGTTCTTCTTACTGCTTCTTCTCTTTGCACAGCTCCTGTCTCTAGGAATAGAGAGGAATAGTGGAGGCCCCATCCCTGGGAACATTCAAGGCCAGGTTGGATGGGGCTCTGAGCAATCTGATCTAGTTAGCAGTGCCCCTGCTCACTGCAGGGGGGTTGGACTAGATGACCACTAGTGGTCCCTTCCAACCCTAAACATTCTATGATTCTATGATTCTATGATTCTATAATAACTCCTCTTTCCCGGTCAAGCTTTTGTCTTGGTCTCAGTGCAGGAGCGGTACCAGACCAGCCAGTCTGAGCTGGCCCTTGTTCTTGTTGTATTTGGCGTTCAGCTTGCAAGAAGCAAGGTTTTCTGCAGGCGAGTGATGGGGCTTAGTCCCTTCTTGAGGAAACGGATGCTCTTGGCACACGGGAGCCCCAGCAGGAAGGCGAACTGAGCACAATACCTCAGCAGCAAAGCCGCAGCAGATGCAGGGGGCTGCATGCTCTACCAGAAAATAGGCCAGCGCATGAGCAGCATTTAACCTCCTCCTAAACAGCTCATTATCATCGCTGCGGAAAATCAGTAATTTCACAAGAGGAGGATCTTTCAAAGATCGGTTTAAACATGCAAATATTTCACTCTGCTTTTGATTGCTGCTTTCTTTTTTTTTTTTTTTACTTAAAATGTCTACTTGTTTGTTTACCCTCAAGTCTTTAATTGAAGGAAAATAGTTAATCTCAAAGTCTTTCTAAGGCCTTTTTTAATTCCAGAGCTGACCACTCTGGTAACATTGCACCATCCTTCTCTGAAGCCCATCTGGGGTTTGGGTGGGTAATACTAGAAGTCCACTCAGAGAAGCTTCAGTAAATGAGCTATATGGGATACCTAATGACTTCTGCATTTATCTCTTTTCATCCACGTGCATTTATAGGAAGACGAAGTGCTGTGTTACGCTGAAAGAAAAACCATACGGGCTCCTGTGCATTGTAGGGTACTTAAAATATCTCCTTAAAATGTAGATTTTGACTTTCTGCCCAGCGCTGCCTTGAAAGTTTTGCCATTAAAACCTAATTGCTAAGTAAATGTTCGCTCAGTATTTCTCAGTGGAGGACAGAGAGAAAGTGGTTCAGTGCTTAGTTTTAGTATCATTTTTGCTCCTGGTAATCTGTTCCTTTTATTTTTTATGTGACATTCTTTCGGTTGCAAGCTACTAATCTTCCATCTTGGAATAGACTTCACCTCTTTGAAACCAAGGGGAGAGGGTAAAATGTGTTAGGTTTCCAAGAGTTATTTACCTCTTCCCAACCAAAAGATGGATTTCCCTTCTCGGGGGTCGCTGGCACCATCATTTTTCCCTAAATATTCCTGACATGTCACAAATCACTGCTTGGTTACTGCCTTGGAAGCGGTCTCCTTTGTGCCCCTCCTGAACAGATTGGGAAGCTGGTGGCTCAGATCCAGAAATGAATCCAACACTGGGGTATAAGAAACACTCGGGGCTCATGGATTTTTTGTTTATTTAATAAGATGCATGGAATTAATTAAGTTAAGCTCTAATATGATAGCCCTGTTCTGTGACCTTGCAGGCTCCATACCTGGGGAGGGGTGGGGAGGGGGTTAGTGCCGCCGGGCAGAGTGCCCCCCAAAATTACACCGGGCACAAGCTCAAGGCAAGCGCAGACAGGTACGGCTGGGAGACAGCAGCAGCTCCCTCCTCGCTTCCCTCTGTTGCTGAGGCAGAAAAGCAGCGGTTTTCACTTTTCTCTCAGTTACTTGGTAGGGGAGTCTCAGAAAAATCCCCATTTTCGAAGGCGAAGATGTGCACCGGCAGCACGTGCCAGCATGGGCACTTCCTTGGCTTTCCCCGACCCATTGCCCCGGGAGCAGGTATTGGCACATATAGTGGCACGAGGAGCTGTGAAACGGGGCTCTGTACATGCGGAGCTCGCTGGGAGGAACAAATTCCGCTTCTTTAGACTTTCTTGCAATTCATAGTTAGCCTGGATGGGCTGAGGTACAGTGTGCCTTCCCCCCTTCTCCTCTGCCACCCAGCACTCGCTCCGCGGGGGCCGCTGCACTGCAGCGTGGAAATTGTACCAACGCACAAATAAGAACTGTAACACTTCAGGGCATATCGCTACTTAGAGCTCCTGAAGCTTGCTCTTCGAGGGGAACGCTCACACGTGTTTTCTCTCCCTCCCCCATTCCATAACCTGTGTTGAATCCTTTCCCAGTTACTCCACGCAGGCCACGTGGGTAAATGCCTGAGGATGCAAACGACCAAAGGTACCCAACACGACAGAAATCTTTAAAGGGAAAAATAACGAATGATGCTATATTGCCTTTCCTGCTGCCTACTTTGCTGGTTCTGCAGAGCCAGGGGAAGCCGCTGGCATCTCCCTCCTGGGGGCTGGGGGACAGACCTTCCCCCACCACACGAAGGGCTCTCCCACCTGAGGGATGGAAAGCAAAGGGAAGGTTTTCTTTGGAACCAACGCACAAATAAGAACTGTAACACTTCAGGGCATATCGCTACTTAGAGCTCCTGAAGCTTGCTCTTCGAGGGGAACGCTCACACGTGTTTTCTCTCCCTCCCCCATTCCATAACCTGTGTTGAATCCTTTCCCAGTTACTCCACGCAGGCCACGTGGGTAAATGCCTGAGGATGCAAACGACCAAAGGTACCCAACACGACAGAAATCTTTAAAGGGAAAAATAACGAATGATGCTATATTGCCTTTCCTGCTGCCTACTTTGCTGGTTCTGCAGAGCCAGGGGAAGCCGCTGGCATCTCCCTCCTGGGGGCTGGGGGACAGACCTTCCCCCACCACACGAAGGGCTCTCCCACCTGAGGGATGGAAAGCAAAGGGAAGGTTTTCTTTGGAAAACCAGGAAATAAAGAGGCTTTAGTTTTATTTCTTGCTTTACCTGGGAAAGGAGCCTGCATCTCCTGTGCCTTGCACAGTTCAGGTCTCCATGATTTGGAAGCACCAGTTCATCAGTTAAAACTAATAATAACAAAGAAGCTCAATTATATTTCACAGCAGATGCTTATCTGAGTGGAATGCATAGTGCTCCAGAGCGGCAAGATTTATTATTTGCTATTTATTTGATCTTACGGATAATTGTTTAATTAAAGCAATTAGTAGCTGCTTTCAAAACCCCAAATCATCACTAAGCTGACATCCGGTGAGCAGTTACTCCAACCGTAATACCTTCCTCTGCTCTCTGACAGTGCCAGCCTGGTTTATAGGAGTTAGGTAAGGCACATCTTCACCGCAGGACAACCCATAAGAGTGTAGGGCTGGATTTGGGGACATAAAGCTGGTACTGCACTATCTGTGGCATCCACATGACTGTTGCCACCACAGTTACAGTCTGATCTGGGGTTGGAAGGAGGTGGGAAATGGATTTTAAAGTGGAAGACGTAAATATGTAGGACTGTCTCTGGTGTTTGCTAACGGATTCTTTCTTTGAGTGATATTTTGACTTTTTTTCTGAGAGGAATTCTTCATGGCCATAGTAAATTCATCTGAGTTATTTCATGCTTCTCATGAGAAAGCACTAATATATATACACACACACACATATATATATAGTTAGGCCAAACCCAAGACATAATGCTTTGAAAGGACGTTCTGTGATGGAAACCTATGTCGAGGATCCAGTGGGGATTACATAAAAATGGCTTAGTCAGTTGAAAAACTTGTCAGGCAGAATGTAAATAAGCAGAGGGTCCATATCCACAGTCCTAAAGGGAGAAAAGGAAATTGAATTCATTTATGGCTTCACTCTTGAACCCTCCCTCAGCACAGGAAGCAGTAGGCCATGTAAAGCCTATAAATAGCTCTCCGACTTCAGGTTCCTTCTCAGACAGAGAGTAAAAGAAAAGATTAAAAAATGCTCCTCAGGGAAAAACATGATCTTTTCTTCATGTTCGAGTTGTCAGTTTTGACAGAAATAACACAAGCTAATTAAATTTTTGTTAATTTATTTTGTCTGATTCAGAGACTGCTTGTCACACAAATCGCTCCGTAAGGCAGACTTTTCTTTGCTATAGCCTTCCCCGTTCCCGTCCCCTCTGAAGCACCATTAAGTTGGTGCAGGCAAAGTGGGCCTGTTGAAGTCAAATAAACATGAAGAGCATTTAAGTTCACTTCTCCCTCCGTGCTTCAGTTTTGCGTGTCTGCTCCAAAGGGAACCCAACCTTATTCCAACTTACAGATCTCTAGGGCGGGAGAACGACCGCTCTCTTCTATGTTAGAGACGAACTATGAAGATGCAGGGGGCAGAGGACAAAATAAAATTCCATTCTGGAACCGTCCTGGCATTTGCGTTAAGCCTGAAATAACTGAGCAGTCATAATTTTGGCTGGATTTTTCCCAACCCATGAACCATTTTGAGATCCAAGAATTGTCTCATCTCACATCAGGAAAAATCCTGAGATTTGTGAAGTGGGCTATCACAAAAGAAGTGCAGGAAAAGACTGCAGTACCTAAGAGCTTGGTGGTGGGCAGGACAGCAACCCCTCCGTTGCACAATACTGGCTTTGAGTCTACCGTGCAGAAGAGTGCTGTAGGCACTGAACTGTGATACTGGTTTATTTCTTAGTTAAATATTTATTATTTGGGCAAAGCAGAGTCCCATTTCATTTCTATTTAGATTTTAAGCTTCTCAGATGCCTTGAACAGTGCCACGCACACCGACTAGTATACACCTCTGAAATAGTCAGTTGTTCATAATAACGCTTGATAACTATTTTGATAAACTATTAAAGAGTTGTTGTATTTCTTACTCCTGGCATGAAACTCAGGGCCCAGAGGGTGTCTTTGGACCCCACATGTTTAGCACGACTGACCCAGAACGTACCCCCCACATCAGCGTTAATTAAGGAGACGAAGGTGACCAGCAAAGGGCATTTCCCTGAGCAGGCAGCTCAGATATCACTTTCCTGTTCTGTGATGAGAAAACACCAAGGCTTTCTGCAGGGAGATCCATTTGGCCGAATGGTTGGCCATGGATTTATTAATCTGTAGAGGATGCCTTGCCTGAGAAGGTGGGGAGCTCCAGCTCCTCAGCCCTACGGAGCAGTCGCTGCCTGCTTCGACACGCTACCATTTTCATTTTGCATTCTCCTGTAACTCTGTAAGTGCAAAGTCAGCTCCAAAGAAAGCACGGCGAAGTCTGATTGTTCTGAGATAATCAGGGGAGGAAACAGGTAAAAGACAAACCCTGGAGGTATTTATTCTTTTTTTTTTTTTTAACCTGTCTCCTGTAAGGGGTATGCACTTTGCAGGCCTTTCACAGTTCAAAACACTTTTAATAAACATACACAAGAGGCAAAGCGTGGATGGGTTTGAAGCCGGAGGTAATCAGATTAGAAAATGAGATAAGCAATTAGCAGAACCGCTCAAAGTACCAGCTGAAAGAAAAAAAAAAAAGCGCATCTCCATCACACCCCTACAGACACCAGCCGTAACCTACAGATGTTCCCTTGCTCAGATTCAGTCTGTTTACATAAACACCCACCGCTCATTCCAACAGGGCTCTGTGTTGTGTTATCTTGTTTAATGGGTAATTTCTGCATTAAGGGATCTGCAGTTTTAAATTAAAGCTCTAATTCTTTTTGGCATTAAAACCCCAATGTACGTGACTTCACACTCATAAAGCACTGGCAGTTCCAAGCCCGTTTTTATCGAACTGGAATGTACCCACAGCACATCCTGCACTTGACATCAACTCACAGGGCTGAGCTGAGGGCACCAAAACCAGCCCTGGGTGTTGAGTCACATCAGGGAAAGGTGGTTTTCATAATAACTCAGCAAGCTGAATCAGGAGCGATGTTGTTAAAAACTCTCAGGTGTGTACACAGCAATTACCCATCGACGCAGTTTCCTCAAGGCTTTCTCCCACATTTCATAACATTGATATTATAGCAGCAAGTGGGCTTTTCACAACTTCCCATGAAGATCATTAGCTCCTAGGAGTTAGGAACCAGATTCCCTTTGTGGCTAAACACAAATGTGCATTTATCTGCATTTTTAACACCCAAACATCTATCAAAACACAATCTACGCTTTCTTCCAGACCTCTCCATTACATCTTTTTTATTATATTTACTGAAAGCGCTTAAGGGAGAGGCAAAACCAGAATTGCATTCTGCCAGGTGCTATGAAAACAGAGAGGAAACTCTGTTCCCATTCTGAAGAGTTTATAACATAAGTAGATGAGTTCAGGTGCCCTCTTCCCCGTGGGAAACAGTAGTGTGCTTTGATGGCATGTTCCTCACTCCCAGGAGGAGACCTCAGCTCTCTCTTTGGCAAGAGGGGTGCTGATGGGG
>NW_009260768.1:1257971-1264899 GCF_000687185.1 Egretta garzetta
AAGGAGGAGATTACTTGCTACCTGTTTCTTCATACAGTATTTCTACCCTAAACACGGTGATGAAGAACATGGGTGGATCTCCGAGGCACTAAAGTAATGCTAACCTTCTCTTTCAAACATGCTGCAGTGGAAAATGACACGTTCCCAAGATGTCTTCAATAAACATTTAATCATATAATCTAATATATTAATATTATATATGCCCCGGAGAGCCAGGTATGCATTACAAGCATATGTAATAAACATTTATAATTCAACAAGCTTCTAGAGTATTAAGAAATTACCAAAAATAGTCAGAGGAGGGTTTTTGTAAAAGAATTTATTTTCAACTTGAAGCAGATGCCTTCAAATTACCAGTGCCCTGTATTTTGAGATGAGTGTCTCTATGCCGTGAGCAGTAGGTTTTTGTTTCTGGCAGCGGTGAGGCACAGACTCAGATTGGTAGAAATGACACAGAAGATCCTTTGAAGTCTTTTTTTCTCATCTTTTGGACTCTGATTACTGCTTGGACCTTTTGTGCTTTCCAGCATTACAGTACCCTCTTTTCTCAGGTGCTGCAGAGACTCCCAGTGGTGGTCGCCCTCCCAACATAACTGGCTCAGGTAGACAGGGATAAGAATGCCAAGGAACTCCCTGGGCTGGGAAGCTACTTACAGTAAAGGGTTACTCAAACCTTCAGTGTTTGCCACATGAAAATCACAGGGTGGTGGATGTTCCTCCAGGAAGAAGTATCTCGAAAAAGCCTGTGACACTCTTTGCCCATCTTATGTCTCACAATTCCCCAGGGTTCTCTCTGTATTCCCGCTATGTGATCTGCGCCAATGGCACAAAAATGGTGCATTTGAAAATTTTGTTAGAATGTCAGCCTTTAAAATACCAGACCAGGGAGCTGAGCTTCAGCTTGTGTTCACTCGGATAAGGTCCTGGGGCAGGACAAATGTCACTTCTGCTGTTTGCAGAGTCGGTGAAGCTGTAGGAGCAATGAAGCAATAGCAAGCTGAAAATATTGTTGAACCATTGCTTTGCATCTTTCTGCCAACATCTGAGATGTTGACAAAAGATAATGTTGAAGTTTCAAAGCTGGGGCAAGAAAAAAATCACACGGCATTTTTGTGATGTCAGAGGAAGAGGGAAGCCAGCTTGAAACGAAGGTCTGCTCTCAGGCTCTAATCTTGTAGACACCTACTTAACTTTAAGCCAATTAAATCAATGGACTACTTAACCTTTGCCTACAGGAGAAAGGATTTGCCAGCACAGTTTATATTAGTGCCCCAAACAAAATAAGCAATCCTCAAAAACGCACTCTTCTTTCAGCAAAACTGTATCTGCCCTTAGTGTCACAAGTATAAAAATATGGCCATATACCGTTAAAGAAAACCCTTCCTTTAAGTGACACCAGTGAAATGACTGTTTCTGTCAGAGTCAGCCCTATGTACTTCAAAATGAGCAGCAAACAAAGCATTTGCGGGATGCAGGCTTGATTTTACAGAGCCAGCCAGCTTGTGCAGAACTGTATGTGAGCCCGTTTTGCTCATGGCTCATATAAATCCACCGACATGTTTAATGAGCCAGGGTCCTGGAAGCACAGAGCAATGGGCAAGTCCAGGGCTCTAGGTCTGACCTGGACAGATTCCCCCAAGGATCTCGGGGCTTCCAGCTTGGCCTCTACCCTGTTGCTGGTGCTCATCTGCGAAATGTCGCCCAGGGGTGCCTATTCCCCCACTAACGGAGAGGGCGTATGAGAACAGGACGGTATGAAAGACACTTCTGGCTGTTTGCTTTTGTCAGTTTGTTAATACCTAGGAGTGACTTCACATCACTTTGTGTGTATGGAGGTGGCGGTGTTCTGCAGAGCTAGTTAGAAAGAAATGTTGCGTGCTAACTTTAATGAAACCCAGGGCTCCACTGAAACAGCACCAATGGTCTAATAACACGTTACATCATTTGTCACTGGACACATTGAGAGTATGTCACTGGAAAACCTTTAAAAGCCGAGATGTAAGTGGTGTGGAGACAACCATGGCCTCAGCAGGGTAAAAAAGACAGTATCATTTGTAAATGTTTTTATGTATAATATTTACATTCGGAACATTTAAATGTAAAAAGGAAAAAAGAAAGCCTACACTTAACATCTTCCCAGATGTTAACAACATCTGTCTAGATGTCGGCCCAAGGATCTGACGTTTTATGTGTACAGGGGAGCATTTCAGCATTTCTTTTTTTATTTTTCTTCCCCCCCCCCCAGATTAATTGTCCTGCACGTTGGTCCCATCACTCTTTGCTCTGGGCCATATGGTCATATGTCATTAACCCTGGAGACCAACAGCCTAAGAAAGTGGAACCATATGTTCTTAGCAAAGGTAGATGGTAAATAGGGCTGCGTGCAACAGGATCGTTGGTTTGCGAGGATGGGGCTTGTGTGTCGGGGGTTTTTTTGTTAAAATGAACAAAATACACTTTGGTGGCAAAGCACGTAGACAAACAGGCCCTGGTGTGCAAAACCCAACAGCTACATTGCCCTCTGGCAAAGCGGCTCCTGCGCCTAAAGGAGGGCTTGCAGGGGCTGTGTCCAAGCGCTGCCTCCTGCTCTGGGGAAGGGGAGGGGGAGATGCTCTTTCATTGCCACCTTGAAATGGTGCTGAATACTGCAGGCAAAGTTCCCCATCTCTCATCGCAGGGTCACTCCGAGCCACCACCAGCTGCAGTGGCCTCTCTGTCCATCTCTCCCTTCTGCAGCTCGATCTCTATAAGCTAATTCTTCTAAATATCTTATTTCCTGTCAATTTAATGTGACAGAAAAGGTGTGTTTTTCCTCCGTGCCAATCCTTTTTTGGCTGTCATCATTTTGAGCCAAATGAGAGATTTCCTTTTAGTTCAAGGATACTATGGCAGCTCTTTCAGAGGAGAGTAATTCCACGGGACACGAAGGGGCAGGGAGTCAATCGTTTGTTCATCTGTCTCTCACCCAGTAAAGTCATCCTGACACCTCGGTATATCTAAGGAAAAATGGGAAAATATGCACGGACTGGTGGCTGGCTGATGAGACAGGCTGAATTATTTCTTTCTTGCCAGGTGTCATTCTTATTTTCTGTGTATTTGGCGGTAAACCCTGAGCTCTCATTTCCAGACAAGGGCAGCGTTATTGCATGCTAAAAAAGCTGTTGTATTTCAACAGTAGCAGAGAAAGCCAGTGAATAATAAGTGGATATGTGTGCCAATGAGATATTTTTATAACAAAATGTCCACTTGTTTGGATTATTTATTATGAAACGATAATAACAACAACACCTGTAGAGAATTACATGGTGATGCAACACTGGAAGGAATTTGGGCTGGATACCATGCCTTGCCGATCTGCTCTCATCCCTTTGAACCTCATCGTAGACATGTTACTAAATTTATCTACTAAAGGAATAACGTTTGTAGTCCCAAATATTCACCTCCTTTCCATGCACAAGCCCAAGAAAGGCCCAGAGACCTATATTTAGAACAGGTCAGGAGGGAGAACGGCCTTGATAAGCTGATGCCCGAATAAAGGGCGTTTTGTCCTGCCTGAGATGCACTGCATTCCTGAGAGCATGGCGCAAGTATCGCATGGGCAGGCCACCAGATCCTACTTTCTGTTTGTTTGTTGTCTTTACGTATGCCAGATTAGCTCAACCCAGAACAACACACATTTGCGGTGAATATCTACAACATGTTTGTTCAGATGAACAGCCCAGTGAGGAAAAAAACCAGCATATGCAGCCACGTACGGCACCAAGGACCTACAAAAAGACACAGCCCGTAGAGGTCCCAACCTGGAAAGCTGCTAAGACAAGAGTAGTTTTATGCAGTATCGCAGTATACAACACACATCATCACCTTTTCTAATCCTGTCTGGCTTCTAAAGGTCGGCACTCTGCCCAGGCTGCTGGGTTTGACGGACCCATCCCTCCCCGGGTTGCCTTGCAGGCAGCCCTGGCTTGGTTTTTTGCCATGGGATGTGATCGCTCTACTGCATTTCTGATTCAACATAAATAAGAAAGATCTGCCAACAGATTTGCTGTGGAAAAGACAAGATACGTGAGACTAATTCTGATCCAGATGTAACCTCAGACAAGGGGAAGAGTGCCTTTGGCCTGCCCTTGAAGGGCATACGAGGTCCCCGTGTCCACTCTTGTCCTGGGGCAGCCTGGCTGGGCTGTCGATGCAGGGCTGCCTGGGATACAGCCCGAAATGTCAATCCTTCCTCCAGCTGCTCTGCTTTCTGTGGGAAGCCAATCCACATTTATTGCTTTTCTTTGGATATTGTATGCTGCAGGCAGGCCAGTGAGGTCCACTCTCACTGTAAAGGTGCCTCTTGCTAGCCCCCAAAGTTTTCCCACCTTCATGTCCCCAGCACGGCCGAGGATGTGTGCTATCATGCTTTGATAGAAATACCACATCTGGGAAGCAGTGGGGATCTGGGCTTATCAAGTTTCTCTGGGCATTCTGGGATATCCTCTGTCGACTTTTCTGGGCTGCTAGTTGCTTCTCATAATACAGCTAATTTGATCATATTTAGCATGCATTCTTCACACATGATCTTATTACAATTCCAGTGCTCTTGTTTTTGCTTATTCAGGCTGACCTTAGGCATCTCCTGCCATCCTCTGCCATGGTCAAGACCTCCCAGCTTGTTGCCTGGTGGCCCCCAAAGGAAGGTGTGAAGATTAACAGCCTAGAGGATGTATTTAATGAATGGCAACAAGGGATTAGTGACACAGTGTCACCTTTCATGGCCTCTTTAAGCAGGCGAGCTGACACCCGTTTATTTTTGTTTGCACTGTTGAGTAAACTCTGGAAACGGACGGGATTTACAGTCTCTGCTCCCCCAGCAAGGAGCCTCCCTCTGTCCACCAGCCTTTTTTGGGGATGATGATAAAGCTAGTAAGCTCTCTCCCACCTTTCTCCCAGCGGAATCCTGGGCCTTAAAGCTTTGTGGCCTTCTCCTTACTGCTAAAGATGCAGGGGGAGAGGGTTGTGCTGGGGGAGAGATGTTTTAAGACTTTGGAAGGTCTGATTGACAGCTCAGGTTTCCAGCTCTCCGCGTCTGCCAAAACCCAGCCCCACGTTCCTCACTCCTGCCACCTGCGAAACAGCTCCTCTGCCTGGCCAAGGCTTAGCTGCTGCCCTCCTGCCGTACCTCAGAGCATCCCCCCCCCCCCAGCTTCAGAATTATTTTGGAAAGGAAAATTTTGGCAATGAATTCTAAGGCTATAGGCTGTAAATGCAGAAGGTTTTCTTCCTAAAGCGCTAACTGCACTGCACTGGACAGGCAGGTTGTCTGACCACAGCAGGTTGTATTTATGTAGCTGCTTATCCTTGTTCCACTGATTGACATCTAGAGCCAAACTCCCTCAGATAGCAGTGGGCTTTGATGAAGCCTTCAGGGACCAATCTGACGACCTTGCTCCAGTAAAGTGTCCATACACCTGCTTTATTTCAGGCATCTCCGCAAGGCTTATCAGCTTTGCTGGGGTTCTGAATGTGCTTCAGGCTTAGTGCATGTGCTGTGCTCGGTGGCGGGCTGGACGGGGACATGTGGTGCTCACAGCATGGCGTTGGATAAAGTTATCCCACAACTGGCCTTGCAGTAAATTCTGGGTGATTTCTACCATCTCTGCTTTCACATTATTCCTTACGCTATGGAAATACTAGTGCTCAAAACATAGGCTAGACATAGACAACACAAACAATTTAGGCTGGATCTAAGGAAGAAATTCTTTACCATGAGGGTGGTGAAACACTGGAACAGGTTGCCCAGAGAGGTGGTGGAGGCCCCATCCCTGGGAACATCCAAAGCCAGGTTGGACAGGGCTGTGAGCAACCTGCTGTGGTTCAAGGTGTCCCTGCTCCTGCAGGGGGGTTGGGCTGGGTGACCTCTAGGGGTCCCTTCCCACCCAAACCATTCTATGGTTCTATGATTCTATCATTTTTTCTTGGTGGTTGCCTTAAGTTCTACTGCATTTCATTTCGTTCTTACCAATCCTCTCACCCTTTGCAGATCTCTTGAAGAAATCCCCAGAGCAAATTTGACTGACACCCTTAGGTTACAGCTCAGTGCAACTGCTAGGGATCCAGAAGAAGATGCACAAAGCAAAGGAAAGGGGTCAGCTGAGCAGAAAGCCCGGCTGCAGGGACGGTGGGGAAAAGGGAAAGCCCCAGCTGGGGATGAGAGGTTAAAGCTAGAGAGAATGTTTCGGACTCTGTGTACAGGGGCAATCTTTGCTGCTGACAGTAAGTAAATACATTTTGTAGCGGTGGAGAAACTGCGAGGTTTATCTTTTCCAAGCAGCTTTCCACGGCAAATGTTGCAATTGTATCTGAAACGCAATGCAGAAATTAGTGTCTCCAAGTAAGAGGCCCATCAAATGGCTTTGATTTCTCTCCGGTTCAGGGAGTCTCCTGAGATCCTATCTCCCCTCCTGGCAAGGACAGAGGCTGATATGTTCCCTTTGCATAGAGAAGAAAACAAACAGCCTAAAATCCTGCCTAAGCAGTATTTCAGAGAAAGGCTGGCCTCATTCAGCAGTGCCAGCTTTGATGCATTTTTAAATGTATTTAAAGGTGCATTTTTCAACGTATTTAAGTTGTGCTCCTGAGCTTAGCTGATTATTTGGATACTGGAATTCATTTTATGTACAGCGGAGACCTGAAAGAAAAAAAAAAAACAAAGAAGAATGCTCTTAAAGATGCTTATTCTATTTTTATGTATTTTGTGCAAAATGCATCATAGATGGAGAGATTAAAATCCTGACTGACAGCTTCTGTTCATGGAAGTCGCTGGCAGAGGAAGTTGTGCCTTGGTCAGGGCTGAACCACGTCAGCAATGCCCCGCCAGTCTGGCACAGCAGGTCCAGGCTGACGATGCATCGGCCCGGCATCAAGTGGGCCCCAATCAGAC
>NW_009260768.1:1264948-1272734 GCF_000687185.1 Egretta garzetta
TCAGCAGGGAGATACACATCAGGCCAAATGCAGAGCAGGGGAGGTGGAGAAATCTACTCCAGGACTGACTTTGCCTGGCTGGAGGCAATGCAATCTGCTCCATTGTCTTACAAATTAATTTCCCCCCTTCACTTCACAACTTTTTATCTTTTTTTTTTTTTTTAATCACTCTTGCTATTATTTTTAAAGCAATTAAAACATAGAAACAAGACCCAAGGAAACACCCACTGCATTCCTGGGATGATCTGTCTGTGCTCCCTGCATTCCACCCCAGGCACAGAGGTGGGAGGCAGCTGTGTGCCAACACCACCACACTCAATTCCCACAAGGGAAAAAACCATGGATAAAGTAGGATGATACAACCCGCTTGCTTCCAATGAGTACAAGGCCTGGAAATAAGTCCCCCAGGGCCTTTTTCCAAGTGCTGCTTCAATGAGAGTGCACAAAATGCCTTCCACTAACCAGGACAAACCTATCTTAAAAAAAAAAAAAGAAAAAGCCAATTAACATTGCAGAGTCTCCGCACCCAGATTCCTGCCGGTTGGCATTTCTGTACCTTGGATGCTGTGTGTCTTTGCAGCTGGATTCCTGAGGCTTAACACCTTAATTCCTGAAATGAGCCCCAGTCCTAATTCCTGATTTTAGGAAAACAACATTCCTCCCATTGAATGAAAACATTTGTACACAGTTCATAAACCATCTTCCTGAGGGGTGGGAGGGGAGGGGGGCTGGAAGAGGAAAGCCTGCAAACGCATGGCGGTGTAGCATAGACGTGCATTGTCTGTAAGGCTCTGACGCTGCTGGCTATGGGAGCCAGCTGCTGTTTGGGTAAGTGCTCTGTTCAAATATTCAAATGCCCCGCTGGACAGGGCTATGACCAAAACACCACGCAAATACCAATAAACACGTTGCGTAGAAGTCTCTGGATCAGGTCTTTCATTTCTCTCCGTCAGTAACAGACCCAGATTCAAATTCAGCAGCCGATCTCCCCTCAGCATCGCCATCGTTTGCGTGGGAGAATGTGCCCCAGTTTCCTGACTGGCCCTGCCCTAGCACAGCTGAGATAGCTCCAGATCTAGGGTCAAACAACTTCTGTGAGGAGCAGAACAAACAAAACCTCATTCCCCATCTGCCGTGCCAGAAGGATATACAAGTGGATATAGTTGCTCTATAGTTGCCGTGTTGCTTATATTCTTTCTTCCATCCATGATGGGCTGTTGCTTAACAGAGCCCATGGTGGGATCCAGCACAGTTGTTCTGATACCTTGCGGTCTGTCTCCTTCGCAAGCCTGTGTTAGCCAAGCTAAAACTGGTGTTTTCCCTCGGTGAGAACAGGGTGTCTCTCAATTACCATTTTTATACGATCTGTAGGAGCCATCGCTCCTCTGAGAGATCAGGTTCAAAGTGGCCAATGAGTCCAAAAAGTAAGATTTCATAAGGAACGATGTGGACACATATACACACATGTACACCATAGTCATAGAATCATAGAATCATAGAATCATAGAATCATAGAATCATCAAATGCTTTGGGTTGGAAGGGACCCCTAGAGGTCACCCAGCCCAACCCCCCTGCAGGAGCAGGGACACCTTGAACCACATCAGGTTGCTCACAGAGATCAGGTTGCTCACAGCCCCATCCAACCTGGTCTGGAATGTTCCTAGGGATGGGGCCTCCACCACCTCTCTGGGCAACCCCTGCCAGGGTTTCACCACCCTCAGTGTAAAGAATTTCTTCCTTAGATCCAGTCTAAACCTACCCTGGTTTAGTTTAAAACCATCCCCCCTTGTCCTGGCACAGCTGGCCCTACTAAAAAGATTGTCCCCCTCTTTCCTATAGGCCCCCTTTAGGTACTGAAAGGCTGCAATCAGGTCTCCCCGCAGCCTTCTCTTCTCCAGGCTGAACAACCCCAACTCTCTCAGCCTGGCCTCATAAGAGAGGTAATGGCAGGGCTTGGCTTGGAGCTGCAGTTTGCCTGGATTTAGGGCAAGGGAGGGAAAAACACCAAGAACAGTGAGGTGAATTTTATATTGGCAGCTTTTGGGCACCATAGCAAAGTTACTGGTTCCCTGTTACCTCCTGGCTCAGTCACAGACTGTATTATGATTTTATAAGCTGATCTTTTCATGGAGCTTCTGGATATGGTGGCTCCGAAAACCCATTCATTGTACGTTGTGGCTTACGAAATGGTCATACAAAAGGCAAAGGGGAAAAGAGCCCAAATAAAAGATCCAGACAGCTAATGTTGTATCAATTCTCATCTCAAATGTCAGAGAAAACTTTTCTTGCCCCTTAGAAAGTGTGGTGACATGATAGCTGAGATGGTTGGTACAATACATCGATTGATGGCTCGCCCTTGCCTCAAGGCATCTCTGCAGTGCACTCAGGGCTGTCATCGTCACTACTCTATTCCTTTTGTTTTATTCACTGGAGAAGAGTAGAAAAGAAGATCATATTGAGAATTTCAGTGTGAAAGTGCATCATGCCTGAGAGAGAGCCACAGAAGTACAAGGAGTAGCCCCATTTCTTCCTGGCCTGCACGAGTGCTGGTCAGATGGCTGCAAAGCTGGAAGCTGACTGCAGAAGAGGGGGACAAAACCCTTTCTTACTGATTCCTGCTCATAGAAACACACAGGCATGGATTCGTCCCACCTGGGCTAGGAGCCTAGTTGCCGTCAGCTCCAGGAGACCCACTGGGAGCAGTTTATCCTAACGCATTCATTTTGAAAGGTGAAGAGGAGTAATGTTGGCACAAACTGACTAGGAAGATCATGGAAGCTCCAACACACTTGGTGTCCTTACTGCAGGATTTGCTCTGGTTTTAAAAGATTTGCTCAAAGAGAAATTCTTGGGCGAAATCCTTTGGCCTGTACTCTGCAAGACGTTTGCCTAGAGGGTTTGGATGGCTCCTCCTGCCTCTTATAGCTCCATTCTAGGAAAATGCAGGGGAGAAGCAAGAGTGGTAATGGTCCTACCTGCTTGTAGCTCAGTGTTGTGGGGCTGGAGCTCAGCACGTTAATGCACCTTGTCTCTCACGCCTGGAAGCTCATAACCCACTCATCGTCCTGCCAGGAACCTCATCCCCATCATTCTGTCATAACAAACAGACCTCTTCCCCCGTGGGCCGGGTACGAGCAGCGAGGGTTGACGGAGAGGCTGACAAAAAGCAAGCGGAGGAGACAAAGTGAGCTCCAGTGGGTTCCAATATATATATATGCTTTATTTTTTTTCCTAGCACACGTTGCCTGTCAAATCGCAGGATCCAGTCAATACAGTGAAATTACAGTCCTGGGGAAAAAAAAAAAAAAAAAGAAAAAAGAAAAAAAAAAGAGGAGAGAGAGGGAAAAATTTGATTCCAAATTGGAGGGATTAATGGTCAAAAGAATGTTCTTCTGGGAGTAATCTAAGTGTTATATTTACATTTGGCTTGGAATTATTTGCAGTGAGGAATTTCAAATGCAAATATTTTAAAAGCGTAACATGTAGAGAGACACTGTGGGCACTTCTGTTTTCTCTAAAAAAAAGGAGAAAAAAACGGTTTTCTTGACTATTTTTTATTGGAATCTTAATGAGACCATAATTACAGCAGGAAAAAAAGGAAAAAATGTCGTTCTTAAAGGTTTGCTGTTACTGTACATACGGGCCTTGGATTTAAAAAAAAAAAAAACCCAACACCTAAATTTTTTAAAACTATTTATTTTCCAAAGTGGTGCATGGGAGGGAAAAAAATGACTTAGCTAAGTAAGTCTTGTCCGTTTATGTGCTTAGTCTGTATTTTCTTTTTCTAAAAAAATATATAGGAATAAATGTTGAAATGTGTAGGCCTGTTCTGTTTGTCTTGGCTCTCTGCTTTATCTTGTTTTATTGTGTTACCCTTACAAGGGGTGTTTTAGGAACAGCAGATTTTTCGGGATTTCTTCTGAGCCGACCGTGAAGCTTTGCACGCGGTGTTTCGGGATTATTCGCTGTGCCTGGAGCTGCTCGTCCGGGAAACTCCGGGTGGCTGAATGACAGCAAGAGACTTACACAAGCGGGCAGACACGGTGCTTGGGGCCAGGGTTTAGGGGTGGGATGGCAGGGGTAGGGGAACGGTAGGGCTTGGTGATCTTAAAGTGCTTTTCCAACCCAAACGATTCTGTGATTCCATGATTATTCCTCAATTATTGCCCCGCTCTGGGAGCCGCCCCGTTCCATATCTGCTGACATTCTGCAGACTTCGCTCTTCTGGGACCTGCGCGAGTGCCCTCTCCTACCCGAGCAGCGTAAGAAGGGCCCGACCTGAGCCTGGCAGCTGAAATCAGCAGCAGGAACACCACAGGCACAAATGTTTCGTATCACACGGATCCTTTTGCAGTCACCTCCGCTCTGCGTGTTCTTCTACGTTCCCTAAACTCATCCGCAGCTCGCTGAGCTGAGGGGCTTCCTTTCCTTCATGGGATGGTCGCAGTTTTAAATCGCTTCTCATCAGTAGGATTTGATGTCTGTAGTTCTTCCATGGGATATTTCAAGACCTCCCAATAATTTTTCCTCTTTTTATTCACATTTATTAATCCTTTATTCATTTTCTTTGCCTTTAATTTTGCTCAAGTTGTCCACATCTTCCTTTCACTTCTTTCCGCCTCTATTTCTCCTGCTCCCTTCTCACAGATGCCGCTTTAAGTGAGGAGCAAACATGTTAAAGTAAAGTCCTTTTTTTCCCAAGGAAAAAAAGTGTCCATTTAATATCCCATATGCCCATCAAAGCCGATGGAGAGGCAAAGCATGACAGGCGTATTCTGTCATTCAAACCTTCTGGGTATTGGCAGGAGAATAAATCTTGTGTCTGACATAAGAGGACACCAGGAACCAGGGAAACTAACCTGAAGCTTTTGGAAAGGGTCCACGTCGCTGTCAGTCAGGAGGAGATAAACTTTACATGAAATAGGACCTTCGAAAGTCATTAGTTACCCACTTCTGCCAGAACCGCTGACGCGCAGCTCTGGAGGAAAGCAACGAGAGGCAGCCAAAGAGAACAGAAAACAAACGTGAATGGCAATATGTCTCTTAAGAAAGTGCCTAGTACAAACGTGGGAATGCTTCCTGGCCTAAGTAAAACGGGTCTCCAAAAGACTCACGTACAAATAGTATTGATCGGCAGGAAAGCTTTGTTGCTTGGAAGTCCTGCAAACAAGGCGATTAGATCATCTCCAGGCAGATGGATGTAGCTCTAAGCGAAGGGAAAACACAGCGAGCACCGGTTGTTCAATAATCTGTTTAACCGGCTCCGGGAAGATCTGGTGCTTAAGGGAAAAAGGAAAAAGAAAGGGAGTGGGGGGGAACTGTGGGGAAAGGACGTGGAGTGGTGATATTGCTATGTCAGACATACATTTGGTATGTATTAAACAAGCTACCACCACCTCCCTCCTCCTGCTACTCTGCTCACACAAAATGTTCTTTAAAACCCAGTCCTTAAACCTTGCTGCCCTGGAAGATGCTCAGCTGGCTCCGCGCGCTGGACACCAGACAGCAGTTTGCATGTGGAATCCGTCGTCCACAAAGTTGTCATTCTTTCGGCAGGGAAAGATACCCTCCCATGGACCGTGCTCCTCGCCCCGGGCTTCGGGGAGCCGCTCCCCCGCCCAGCAGAGGGGATGGGAAATGCAAGGCTGACAAGATGCCGGTGCATAAAATAACAGCCCGGGTGAGCGGAGCTGCTTGGTGAACACTTGCAGATAGCAGGGGAAGTTATGCTGATTTACACCAGGTTCTGGCCCCCGATATTTTCCTTTGTTATAAATAACAAGCCGTCGTTAAAAAGGTGACACAAAGGGCTGCTTAATCTTCGCAGCATTCTTCCCATCCTGCCTGGATTCATTTGCTCCTGCGTTCCTCGTGATAACCACTCCAGGCGAAAGGCTTTCTAATGCAGTCTATAAACTTCCACCCAGTGGAGCTCTGCCAGTGCCAACCAATGACCCAGCAGGCAGCAAGCATGTGTGTCTGTGCTGACTCAGTGATCCAAGTCTGCTTTTAATTTCCTTTCTCTAGTTTTCCTTCATCCTGCAAGAAATAACTGTGAAGTAAATCAAATGGCCTATCTCCGCGGGCTGCCCCTTGGCTTGGCACAGGCCAAACTGGGGGAAGAGGCTGCCAACCCTGCGGCCGCCTGACAAAGTGGGTTCTGTTAGCACAGCGTAACTTACTGCAATAACAATCTGCTCCGAAAGCCAGCGGGTCTCTGCCTGCTATCATTTCCACAAGGGCAGCGATCGCAGCCTCACATTCGAGCTCGGGGTATAAGGGAAGGCTCCCTCTGTGTCCAGAGAAGCTTTTTATTTTATCTTCAGCCTTGGGTGGAGAGCCCGGTCAGGGGAGGGGATGGAGAAGGGAGCAATGCCATGGAGAAGCCCTCTCAGCAGATTGTGCGTGGGCACAAGACGAGGCTGATTTGCCAAGGAGTCCTCTGAGCTAACACCCAGGCAGGGGATTAGGGCACGGTGTTGGGCTGGGGGTGCCTGTGAAACAGGAGAGCTGCACGTCTGTGCAAACGGGCCTGCCGAAGAGCAGGGGAGCCTGGCTCCATTCCAGCTTTGGCTAAATTACCTAAAACTCCCCTCGACTTTATGAGCTAAACCTGGTATTACCCATGTCTCCTTCCAAAACATTATTTAATGTTCCTGTGCACTGCTGAACAGCCATCGTGCTCCATCCCGGAGGTGCTTCACCTGCACTAACAAAGAGCTCCCTGGATGTGCCTTACGGGAGACTCAGTGGGCCAAACCCCGTGGTCCGCGTTCTGCCAAAGGCCCAGCTATTGGTAATGTCACCAGCACAAGGTTGGGCCTGCTGTTCAGACGGGATTTGAACTTTTCCAATGAAAGCCGCTGAAAAAAATGCAAAACGTCATGTAAGTGAACAGGCTCAGCAAATTCGATGGCCATGAAATAAAAGACATCGCGCGGCTGATCGGTGCCGTCGGAGCAGCCTCAATTATTTGTGCTTTCTTTTCCCTTTCACTCTGAATCTCTTTCGCTGGAGTCTGTTTCCCCATCCAATTGCTACCCTAATTGTTGAAGAGGCTTCAGGAAATGCCAAAGCCAGATCCTGAACCTGCCTCTGTCTCTAATGTCATCAAGGGATGTTCGATTATGACCGCTAACACAACCCATGTGTCTAATGGGCGCTTCAGCCGCCCATTCGTGACACGTCTCCCGGCAGAACAATTCCCTACATGCCATTCCCGTAATGCTATGCTCGACTGTAGAGCTGGAAAATCCTCTCCAGTACCACAACTGCCATTGCCTCAGGTTTACCAACTCCCCCGAGGACCCGAAGGACCCTTGGGTTGTTGCTTGTTTCACTTGACGTTACTCAGTTGAATGACACAGCAAAAGGAGGGTAAGCTATCCCGTCAAAACCAACGCGGAGCCATGGGAAGGACGGGAGTTTGTTAAAGAATGAGCTCACGCTGCTGAGCACTTCCAACCCGCTGACTTTCCGTTGGGTTGGCTGTTCCCCATCCCTCTCATCACAGCATTTGCAAGTAAAAATACATCAGCAGAAAGATGTATGTAAGGCATCTGTGGGCACACCTGTGGCCTATGAACTTTTATCTCTACTGTTACATTTCAACAGATGTTTTATGCTTTGTTTTCAACAGCTCTTGCCCTGAATTTGTTATTGCCCCGAGTAAGTTCATTTTTAACAGCTGCCTGACAGGACAGGCTTTTCTTCTTGACTAGCTTTATTGCTTCTAATAGAAATACTCAGGAAAGCTCACCCCGAAGGGAGAATAAGAGGGAAAGA